>NC_143580.1:79076135-79396343 GCF_048544385.1 Mastigoproctus giganteus
CTGAGAGTAAAGTGGAGGAGAAATTGTTGAAGATAAAGACAAGAAAGGCACCTGGGGTGGATGGGATCTATCCAGTTATATTAAAGGAGGCAGCAAAGAAAGTAAGCAAACCCTTAGCCATACTTATGAGAGCTTCCTTGGACTCAGGGGAGGTACCCACAGACTGGAGATGTGCAAATGTGACCCCAATTCACAAAGGAGGATCAAAGGCTGACACAAGTACTTATAGACCTGTGAGTTTAACTTTTGTTCCAGGAAAATTAATGGAGGCACTGGTTAAAGAAGCACTGCAGGATCATCTAGACAAGACTTCAGTTATAGCTCGGACACAGCATGGTTTTGTTAAAGGGAAGTCTTGCCTGACCAATTTGATTGGATACTATGATGCAGTCACAAAAGAACTGGATGCAGGGAATAACTTTGATATTATATACTTGGATCTTAGAAAGGCTTTTGATACTGTTGCACATGGAAGACTGCTGCATAAATTGGAGCAGTGTGGCATTGGAGGCAAATTGCCACTATGGATAAAGGGGTGATTGAGTGGGAGAAGACAGAGAGTGGTAATCAATGGACACTGCTCATCGTCGACTAATGTTATCAGTGGAGTCCTTCAGGGTTCAGTGTTGGGTCCATTATTGTTTTCTGTATTTATAAATGATATTGATGATGGTATATCAAGCTTAATGTCCAAGTTTGCAGTCGATACGAAGGTTGGCAGGGTTGTCAAGGACACTACCGACGCTATGCTGCTGCAACAGGATCTAGAAAGGTTGAGCAGATGGGCTGAGAGGTGGCAAATGAAGTTTAACATTGACAAATGTAAAGTACTTCATATGGGAAACAGCAACCCCAGAGCAACGTATCAACTCTGTGGTACTACACTGACAGTGGTAGAGAATGAAAGGGACCTGGGGGTGGTTGTGCAGGCAGATATGAAGTTCTCTGAGCAGTGAAGATGGGCTGCAAGAGTAGCTCATGGTGTATTGTCAATGATATATAGGAATTTTTTTAGCAGGGATAAGGAGGTGATTATTCCCTTGTATAAGGCAATGGTCAGGCCACACCTAGAGTACTGTATACAGGTCTGGAGGCCTCATTTCAAAAGGATGTAGAGCTGCTGGAATGAGTACAGAGAAGGGCAACAAGATTAGTGAATGGAACAAAGGGGTGCTCTTAAGAAGAAAGGCTTAAGTTTTGCAAATTACAGTGTCTGGAGACTAGGCACCGGCGAGGTGATCTGATAGAGGTGTATAAAGCCTTGAATGGTTTGAGCATGCTCAATGCTGATGGGATTCTTCCTCTTGCTCAGAATAATCACCTGAGAGGGCACAAATTAAAATTGAGAAAAGACAGATGTAGGATAGACGTGCGGAAATTTGCCTTTAGCCAGCGGGTGGTTGGTTGGTGGAATAGACTTCCATCCCTTGTCGTGGAAGTTGATAACCTAAATAAGTTTAAGGCTCAGCTGGACAGGTATTTCAAACGAACAGAGGGGTGAAGTGGAAGTGTTTTTTTTTTTTTTTTTTCCCTTTGGCTGATGCTGCATAAGCTTGCTTTCTTGCATCAAATGCCTCTACTAATGCTAATGCTAAATCTCAATGAATCCATTTTAAGGTTTATATGTGTTCACAATTTATTTAACAGAACATATCCTAAAGGAGCTTAAACCTATTTAGTTGCATGCAATGTACACAAAAATTTTGGGTGGACTATATCATATAGGGGGCTTAGAGAGGAACAGGCATTCTCTATGTTGTCAGACAGTGTCTTTTTTTTTTTTTTTTTTTTTTTTATTTGTTAGTTGTTGGCGCATCGGCTTCTGTGGCCATAATGCACCTCCCAAAGTTTTTTTGCATTTTACTCTGATCCAAGCCCAAGGCGGGATTCAACCTCACAACCTTTGGGTTTCCAGATAGGCACTTTACCCACCTGGCTAGCTCGGTCAGCGGACACTGTCATGGATCCAATATGTTTCTATTTTAGAAGATTTAGGAGAAGTCCAGTTGGCCTGCCTCCCTAAAATTCATTCATGCAAACTTTATCATTGGTAAGCTCTGTTACGTCACTTTGGTGGCAACAAACATGTACAGTGTTTCACGCTGACCAGGTCAGTGTGAAGAGCAAATGACCAAACCCTCCAGCACGTCATTAAATATAACAACATGACGAAACAAGTGGCCCTCAGTCCCCAGCAGCTTTCACTCTCCCTCTTATGGCAGAGAGAGGATCAGAATGGAAACAGGGTGCAAAGACTCTCTGGATACGACCAGGCTGCCATTCACGGAAACCGAACTTGGTCTGTTACAATGTAAGATCACTCACCGGTGAAGATAGGATATCAGCGCTGAAAAAGGAATTAGAAAATGTGAATTGGAATATCATCAGCTTGGCTGAAACAAGAAGAAGAAATGAATCACTTACAAGTTTATCAAGTGAAAATCTGCTGTACACCAATGGAAACTGTGAAAAGAGTGAAGGTGGAGTTGGCTTTCTGGTCCATAAAGATATAAAAACAACATTTTGTAATTCAAAAGTACATCACCAAGGGTCATAACTACTATTCAGGATTTCTAAGAGGTACAAACTAAAGGTTATAATGATATATGCACCAACATCAAGCCATAATGATGATGATGATGATGATGATGTTGAAGAAATGTACACTGAAATTAAGAGTTCTAGATGAACAGAAAACTCACTACACCATCATTATGGGGGACTTCAATGCTAAGGTTGGAAAGAAACAAAACAGCACAGAAATGGAAACAATAGAAAATTTTGGAATTCGTTGGCGAAATGAAAAAAAAGTGAAAGGGTCGTAGAATTTTCAGAATCTCAAGGAATGTCAGTAATGAACACTTTTTTTTTTTTTTTTTTTTAAGAAAAGGGTGAACAGAAAGGGGACAAGGAAGAGCCCAAATGGATTAACAACTAATGAAATTGACTTTATCCTCACTAACAGAAGATATGTGAACAATTTACCATCCTGAATAAGGTAAATGTTGGACATGGCCACAGAATGGTAAGATGCACACTTGATACAGATGTAAGAAAAGAAAGAAAAAATCTGACTTCAGTAAATAATATGAAGGTCTTTAAGATAATAGAAGAGGAGAAAAAACAGTATGTACTGGAACTTAGGAACAAATTTGAGCTTCGGCAGATCTTTCAGGACCAAGATATCCACGAGGAGTACAACTTTCTGAAAGCGATAAAGCCCAAGAAACCTATAGATAAAAAGAAATCCAAAGTAGAAAAAATTAGTCAAGAAACACTTGTCATGATGAACCGAAGACGACAAATGAGAGCAAGATAAACACTGCCAATGACAAAACTGAGTATACTGAGTTCTGCAAAGCCAATAGAAAGACTCAGAGAGGACATAAGATTTAACACAAGAAAAGTAGAACAAGCATTAAGGGAAAACAAAGGCCCTAAATCAGCAGTCATGAGCAGTAATACAGAATGACAAATGACACTGAAATTAAAGAATAGTGACGGTGTACTCATAAATAGCAGAGAAGGCATGGCATAATTCAAATAGCAGACGACTACTATAAAGTATTATATAAGGAGCAAAGGAATGATATCAGCAGTGGGGAAGATGGATCACAAATTAGCAACACATATGACATACCTGATATCCTTCCTGATGAGGAAAGATACTGCATTGAAGAAAATGAAAAATCAGAAAATCCCCAGGTGAAGATGCAGTTACTGTAGAATTGTTAAAATTAGGAGGAAAAGATATGGCAAAGAAACTGGCAAGACTCTTCACAAAATACATTAGGAAAGGCATGATGCCTGGCGAGCGGAATAATGCAATCATAATTTTGCTGCATAAGACAGGATATAAATCAGAAATTATACACCAATTAGCTTGTCCCACATCTACAAGTTGTTCACAAGGATCATTACTAGCAGATAAGAAAGAATACTTGACAAGAATCAACTAAAAGAGCAAGCTGGCTTTAGGATTCTCAACAATGGATCACCTTCACGTAATATCGCAGCTAATGGAGAAAGCAAATGAATATAAAACACCATTATGCCTGGCATTTGTGGATTATGAAAGGCATTTGACTTCATACAGCGGCATAAGCCAATGTTTCGGGCACTGGAAAGATTGGACTGGTCGCAGAAAGGAGTCAAAGTGAATGGAGAGTACCTAAACCATTTATCATTTGCAGATGACATTGTGATCATAAGCCATGATCCCAAAGAATTAGAGGAAAATTGTAATCAGCTATGCAGAGTTAGTAAGGAATTTGGATTAAAGATGAATATAGTTAAAACAAAAGAAATGATGAACAAGTATGCCACAGGAAGGGATATAATCACTGAAGGAGCAGAAATTGAATTGGTGGATTTATATACTTTTCTTGTACAAGTCATTAGCTATAATAAAGATAAATGGCTGTAAGTCAAGAGAAGAATAAATTTCGAATGGAGAGCATTCAGGGAATATAGTCACATACTGAGGAGCAATATCCCAATTTGTCAGAAACATAAAATAATGAACCAATGTATACTCCCCATCATCACTTATGGAAGTGAAACTTGGGCACTCACCAAAAGAATGGAAGAGAAGCTGAGAACTACACAACGAAGAATGGAACAAATTATATTAGGAATAAGACTGTTAGATTAAACAAATATCAATCAACATAACGCCCATTTGTGGGCTCTGGAGAATCCCCATGGTACGCGAACACGTGCAACTCAACACCGTTTCTCTGTCAATGTTTGGGCCGGCATTGTTGGAGACCACTTCATTGGACCGTACCTTCTGCCCCTCGTCTGGACGGTAGGGCATACTTGATCTTTCTACAGCAAGTCCTGCCCGAACTTATTGAAGAAGCACATGTTCCTCAGTCGTTGCGCCGCTCAATGTGGTTCCAGCGTGATGGGGCTCCCCCACATTACACCAATGACGTCTGCCAACACCTAAACGTTACATTTGGACAGCACTGGATAGGTCGTGGTAGTCCAGTTCATTGGCCTGCTAGATCGCCGGACCTATCATGCCTGGACTTCTGCTGGGGTCAAATGAAGATATTGGTGTATGAGACCCCCATTGATTCAGTTGAAGACCTCGTCGCTCGCATCTCTGTAGCTGTCGGGGAGATTCGAGACATGCCAGTAATCTTCCAGAATGTTAGGGATTCCATGCGGTGGTGCTGTGAAGCCTGTGTGACTGCTGCTGGTCGAACTTTCGAACACCTTCTGTAGCATGGCTTTTTGCCAATGTAAAACTTGTCATTAAAATGATTTCTGTTACACTAACGAGTTGCTGTTTCTGTTCTTTTTCTTTGCTTCTTTGTTCACGCAACCTCCCGCATGATGAAGGCATTTCGGACCCTGCAATGCTATGTGATTCCTATTAGTCTGTGTCCCTTACACCTCCTGCAAGTTTGTCGCACTTGTATTGAATCACCCTGTATATTCATATATTTTCTATATCTCAGCTGTCCAACGTTTCTTTGCAGATGATTCAATACTCTTTAAAATGTTGTAGTGTTTAAATTAAATTCAAAATTATTAAATGATAATTATAATAAATTATAACTGAATGTTAACCACTACTACAGATTATAAACATCTGCTGCAAAATATTACAATTTAGACAAGGTAACATGCACTTTACAAATTAAAAACATCTTACCTGAATAAGATTGAATTTTACACTAGACACTGTATCAACACCCCATGTAAATGAGCGCAGTGGTTCAGATCTAGTTTCTTCCCAAAGATCTACCTTTTCTCCACAAGTGGCAAATATGGGTTCACTTCTGTGGTGATCTGTTCCCATCAGTGCAGTCTAAACAAAGAAATGTAAAAATAATTTAAAAAGGTGTAAATTATAAGACACATAGAACTCTGTTATTCTTATTTATAAACCTCTTCAAATTCACTTCAGAAAAAGATTCTGTCCCCCCCCCTGCCAACTTTTCATGAATTACATTTATGACCACCTGCATGATGATTATAATTAAAAGTTAAATTTGAAGATTATGCAATGTTTTCTAGTCCTCCTTTTGTTTAAACAAAGAGAGCAGGGTTTTTAAAATTAGCTGAAAACTAATTTTATGAACCCACAAACACAAAGGAAGAAATAGATATCATTATCTGTGCTGGCTTTTTAATCAGTACCCTTTTAAATTAAAATTTAAAAGTGCTAAATTCATTCTGAATTCAAATTCATTCGTTCTTCCTAGTGAAGGTGATATAATCTTTGAGATGCCGACCGGGCTAGCCGGGTGGGTAAAGTGCCTGCCTGGCAACCCAAAGGTCACGGTTTCGAATCCCGCCTCAGGCTTGGATATTACGATGGTGCTGTACTCTCCGGTTGGACCTCATGGCCACGATACATGAAGTAAGCAGGAAAATATTGCTCACATCATACGATAAAAAAAAAAAAAAAAATATCTTTGAGATATTGCTCAATCTAATTCATGTGGTGAATTACACATACTTAATTACAGTTACTTGGAGTAACTTAAGAACCCATTCCCCTGTAAATGTATTGTAGATGTGAATCTTTTTATCATATTCTTAAAGTTCTCACAGAAAGGAAATTTTCTATGAATTCAGGATGCTTCTCACTATATTTATATAATCACATTCAGGATATCTAGAGAATCAGTTTGGTTTGGTTTGGTTTTGGTTTTATTGGCGCATTAGCTACTAAGGCTATAATGCGCCAAGACCATGTCATTTATAAAATAATTTAAACTTTCAGTGACCTAATTAGTTAGGTCACTATGTCAAGAAGTATAAGAAAAATGTAGATTTTATAAACGAGTAAAAATATTTATTGACTTTAAAAATCTAAAAATAGCAGACACATTGTCATTGTCGGATAAAATCTGACTGAGTGTATATGGCTCAGTCAGATGATTAAAAGCGGTAAGACGGATACTGCTAAAAACTGGACATTCGATTAAAATGTGTCTAATTGATAAAACTGTGCCACAAGACTCACACATAGGAGGGTCATCAGCCCTCAGCAAAAATGAATGAGTTAAATGACTGTGTCCTATGCGGGTCCGGGCAAGAACAACTTCCTCCTTACGATTCCTGCGCAGACTAGACTGCCACGGTTCAATTAAAGGCTTTATACGGTATAGCTTATTCCCAGTCTGTCCATTCCACAACTCCTGCCATTGGGAATGTATCTTCTCGTGTATTATTTGCCTGTAGTCTGTATAGGGGACTGACAGGCAGAGATTATTATTAGGGATTGCTGATTTGGCTGCGGTGTCAGCCAAATCATTTCCCCTAATCCCAATGTGGCTGGGAATACAGCAGGGGGAATCAGTTTAAATGTATCATGGTGTAATATATATTGTCTGATCCAGTGGCACTATTAAATACATTGGAAATGGTTGTACTTGGTTCCTCTTTTATAAATGAATTTCAGATGAAAATTTCATTTTTTTTCATTTGGCTCGTTCTTTCAACCTTTGAAAATATATATTGCATATTGCAATTGCAGCTTGCGGCTGTAATTGCAGAAATACTGGCTAAATTTTTGCTATCTTATCTGTTTGGAAGATATCCTGCCCTTTCCAATGAATGAATAGTTTCAATGGAAAGGGCAGGATGATAATGTAAAATAGGTTAAATATTTTACCATTTTGATAATGTAAACTAAGTTAAAACACAAACAGCATTAGAACCATTAGTACTTAAACCATTGTTGGAGTAAAGGCTGTGAATACAGAAGGCTGTTGAAGGCTGTGAATACAGAAGATACTTATTCACATTATATTTGAATTTCTGCAGATTTCAAATGTTGGGAAATACATGTGAAGTAAGGTTGTTTCAGAAAACAGGAATAGAAAGGATAAATAAGGAAGAGGGAGGTTGCTTTTAGTGAGTTTGAAGTTGGCAAAAGGATGTTCACTGGTTGTGGCAAAGTATAGGCTGGTTTGGAAGAGAGTGGGAGAATTAGATACAATTCAGAAGAACAATGCTCACAGAAGTATCTACAGAAAAGGCATGTAGCAGAAACTAAATATTGGTGAGACAGAGTGGTGAGACAGAGTGGAGAGACTTTATAAGAGATGGGTCATTAATTAATCTGACTGCTCTCTTGAATAAAGTCAGGAAATCTGAGAGAGAGGTTTTCGGGGCACCACTCTAGATGCAGAAGCAAAATTCCATGGCAGGGCAGATTTGAGATTTGTACAAAGCGAGTAGTTGTTTAGAAGAAAGGTAATACATAGAGTGAAAAGGAAATCTGAGAGAGAGGTTTTCGGGGCACCACTCTAGATGTAGAAGCAAAATTCCATGGCAGGGCAGATTTGAGATTTGTACAAAGTGAGTAGTTGTTTAGAAGAAAGGTAATACATAGAGTGAAAAAGAAAACTCAGGTTTTATTTTATACAGAGGATGCAATATCTATGCTGTCTTTATGCTAAGAGAGACAGAGAGATTAGAAGTCAAGGTAATCCCTAATACAGATATGATCTTGTCTAGACACCTGCCTGGGTGTCATCGAAGTTAAGTAATGGAGCAGTAGACTTCTTTGCAAGTAATAAAGCAGAACTAAGTTTACGTAGGCAAGTGTGAGGGTGCATTTACACATGCTTTTCATATGTCGTGGTTCAAGCCCACATAGCAACACATTCATTGTTAAAATTAGTTGTAAACCCAACTGACCTTGTGGTCATGCCAAGTATAAACAGAAAGTTAACTGAGTTTTCTTTGCCTCATGGAAGAATTACCTGGAGATCAGCATTTAAGGAATTGGTGGTGGATAACTGAGAAGTGGAAACTGTGTGCAGAGCAAAGTTTCTCAAGCTGGAAGGTAGAACTTAGTATGCTATCATCAGAAAAACTATAGATAGGAATTCCATTCAGTGGAATAAAGTCATTATACAAAAGAAAGAACTTAACCTTAGAGAAGACGAATATTAATGGAGAAGTTTGTAGACAAAGTGCCATCTAAATTCATTGACAGTGGATGGTCAGAAAGACCTGGACATCCAATTGCAAAAAACAACTGACAGGTCATAAGATGGGAGCTTGTTTTGAAAATCTGAACGCCAAACAAAATCAAAAGCTTCCGAAAAGTATGAGAACTGCTTGAATTTCTCTAAATTTTCTCTAAAAGACCGTCTGGGGGAGCACATGTGAGCTATACAGACCGCAGAGTTCAATAAGTCCGCCCTTGCTGAGCATTATTGGGAGAAACATCATCAGGTCTCCCCAGTGAATGCTGTCATCCTTGACCGGACGTATAGGTTCTGGGACCGTAAGTGGTTAGAGAGTTTGTGGATAGGCTCGTCTGAGAACAATAGTATGAATAGGGACAGGGGTGTTCGATTTCACCCCCTACTAGAAGCTGTGGTCCTGGCAAAAGATGAGCGTTTTATATTTCCACGCTTCTGAGCCGCTTCCGGTTCTGGATCGTATGGAAGAAATATTGAGCATGCGCCTGGTCAACCACGTGTGCTGTGAGCCTGTTACTTAAGGATGTGTTGCTTAAACATCATTGTTGTTGAGAAAGGAGACGGAAGCCTCCGAAAGCTTCAGTCAATGTTTTATCACTTTTATCTTTATTGTATTTTAAATATTTTATTCATTTATATTTTATTGTATATTAAAATTTCACTGTATATTTATTTTGTAAATCAGTCTTTTGCATATATCATTTTACAGTGTAGTATCGTTTGGTACATTTTAGTTTCTAGTATTAAACCATTATAATTAAACGGTTGGTGTATTTGTTTTAAATTCTGGATATCTTGACAAGAATGCAGTTATACAGAAATCATAGCATGGATATGTTAATGGGAGATCTTGTCTGACCAATCTGATCAGCTATTATGATACAGTGGCTGACAAAAAAACAGCATCACCTTAAAAAAAGTAACAACATTTGTAGTGAAGCATTAGCATTAGTTGAGGCATATGATGCAAGAAAGCAAGCTCATACAGCATCGCAAAAAAAAAAAAAAAAAAACACACTTCCCATTTCACCCATCCAGTCACTCCAAATGTTTTCTAGTTCAGCCTTAAATTTATTTAACATATAAGATATTGTTTGATTACGGTCATTTTGCTTGTTACAAAGCAAAGGTATTGCATCAGCCATTTCTATAAATACGGCATTGGAAGGGTATACACGCTCATTAGTATTCTGTTTTGCGGATGTGTAAGCATGGCTCCATATGTTCAGTTGACATCAAGAAAAAAAAGTGTAGCTGCGTGTAGCTGTTGCTCTGTCCCAGGAAGGCCTTTCCATATGTGCTATCGCTGATAAAATAGGCTGCCACCAGTCAACAACATTCCGGGTTCTGAAATTAAAGCGTGAAACTGGTGATGTGAAGAGAAGACCTGGATCAGGCCGTAAGAGAGTGAATATGCCTTCCCAAGGTCAATATTTGAAACGGTTATGCCTTCAAATACTTCGTAATCGGCATGCTAGTGCTCCTGATCTAAAACTGGACTTTGAGATGGCCTCTGGTGTTGAAAATGTGCATGAACTATCCAAAGATTGTGGTCTTTGGATAGTTTGGAATGTGGTCCGCATGCCTATCAGCCCAAGAAGAAGCCTCCGTTGGCCCAACAAATGAGGAAGAAGTGACTTGCTTAGGCTAAAACTCATGTTTCATGAACAAAAGAGCAATGGGACACCATATTTTCTGATGAACTGAAATTCAACCTGCATGGCTCAGATGGCAAGCGATATGTCAGAAGGCGAAAATCGGAGGCATACCATCCTGACTGCATAACACTGACTGTAAAATTCCCTGCTGGTCAGATGGTCTGGGGATGCATAACAAGCAAAGGGGTAGGGCAAATTAAGTTTATTAACAGAATGGTGAATGTAGAAACCTACACTGCTATCTTGGAGTGCCTAAAAACCATTATTAGGGATCATCACACAGACATCCAAAACTGCATTTTTCAACAGAACTCAGCACCTTGCCACACTGCAAAATTCATAAGTTGTATGCTATTTAGATTTAATGATTAGTTTGTCTTCTTGTCTCACAAGGCTTAAAACATACACCAATGTTTTCCTCATTTTTCTCCCTTAAGGTGCAGTCATACCTCAGAAATGCTGGCATTCCAGTGTTGGACTGGCCCGGCAATAGTCCATATTTGAACCCTATTGAAAATTGCTGGTACATAATGTCTAAAATTGCTCAGAAGAAGCCAACAAGTAGGATTCGGCTAGCCAGGTGGGTAAAGTGCCTGCCTGGCAACCCAAAGGTCACGAGTTCGAATCCCGCCTCGGGCTTGGATCAAAGTACTGCAAAAACCTTGGGAGGTGCATTTTGGCCACAGAAGCCGATGCACCAACAACTACCAAAAAAAAACAAGTAGGATTCAGCTGCAGGAGAGCATTGTAAGGGTGTAGTACCACGAAATTGGGCAACAGTATACCCAGAAGTTGATTAACTCTATGCCAGATAGTTGCAAGGCTGTAACTGAAGCTCGAGGAGGAACAACAAAATACTGAGGACGTATTTTGCTGATTTACAGTACATAATACTATTACGTTAACTTGTCATTTCAGTTTGTACACGTAAATGCAATAAAATGTGTTTGGTTGTCATGATTTCCACTTGCATAATTTCTCATATTCCATTTGCATAATTTCTCATATCTCCATTAATTACACATTTTACCCTTTGGGAAAATATTTATGACAATTAGGTATATCAGATGGAGTCTTTTATTGGATTTCATTCACAGAGATATTCCATCTAACAAATGCATTTCGAACATTTCTGCAACCCACAATACAGCACAAAACACATTATTTGAAAAATTCACAAGTGATGCAGTTTTTTGTCTGCCACTGTACATTTACAAAGGAACTGGATGCAAAGAGTAATTTGGACATCCTATACAGAGTTGTGTAAAAACAACTACCCATTTTAAAAATGAAATGACTACTGTGCAAATTGGAAAAACATTTACGTTACACTCCTGTGTTTGAAAATGATGTTCCTTAAATGGCCACTATCATTTGTTTTTTTATAGTTTCCAACTATGTCAATTTCAAATTCAGCTTATTTGCATATAATCGGATTGTGAAAATGCCATTACCTGTAGAATTTTGATTACTTTGATTATTATACATTTCATAATCAACTAATTTGCATATAATCAATTATTGATCATTTTATTACGCCCACTAGTACATGAATGGTTTACATAGATTTGGAATTAAAGGAACACCATAGAAAAAGTTGCAAACAGAAGTCTGGAGGCCAATTTACATAAATAAATTAAGACAATGTGATTTTGGAACCACTTCCTTCATCCGGCTGAAACCACACATTTTGTAAGCTGACTCCTTTTTGGTAAGATCCTCTCTTATAAATTATTGCAGCATGTTTACATACATGGATAAAGTTACTGTGACAGCTGAACATTAGCATTTGAAAGTGATGTGGATTTTCAGTTGCTTAACATTAAATTTTATTTATTTATATACCCATTCAAATGAATGTGGACTTCACTCATAATTGAATAAGTCTGGATTACCATTCACCTTCTGTATGAAGAGAACTGCAGAAATTCAAATATGTATCCAAATCACAAACAAGTAATTGCTGAACTATTTGCATTTTATATGGACAGAACTTTAAACTGATATGAAGTATATGACATGCACTTCATTCCAATATGTTTAATTCCCTTGACTGACAACAACAGATGTTCAAGGACTGTTGTAACATTGCTCTGATTCTTTCAATGTTTTCTGGAGTATGTACTGTACATTTGACCTGGATCTTTCACATCTGTTAAAACCAATAGTGTCCAACCTTTTCCCGTACAGGGGCCATATTCAAAGTTAGATTTGTTTCATGGGTTGCACTGAGTGATTCAATAAAAATTAGTGTGTTACATTTTCCATATCTTGTTACATACACCTGTCATTATGGTGTACTTCCAAAATATCAGGTCCATTTGGAACAAACTAGATTCAGCAGAACAGATCTTCCTCTCTTAGGTTGCTGACGTGGTCTGCCTCGCAAAAACTTGGCCTTCAACCTAATCAAGACACACGCTTCTGCTCAACTATTGCTGATTACCACATGCTGTCTACCTCCAGGGAGCAATCTAGAGGCGGTGGAGTAGCCATACTGTATAACACCTCCCTATTCTTATATGAGCATTCGACCTCAACTAGAACTCAAGGTTTCAAAGCGATTATAGTCTCACTACGTTTCCACTCCAGCTACATTGATATTGCTTCCATGTATCCCCCCCCAGGGCCTGCAATTAAAATGATTGAATGTCTGGGGAACTGGCTCTTAAACCATCTTTGTCCATCTACACAACACCTTATTTGCAGCAATTTTAACCTGTCTCCAAACCGCCATCCTCTTTATCAGGCTCTGTGAATTCTTCAAATCCACTGACATGACAAGGGTCAATGAGAACTCCACCAGGGGACTGAACCTACTGGATCTCGCTTTTTCTTCAACACCATGCACAGCTGAGGACGATCCCATCATTCTTCCTGTCCAATCACTAGCCTATAGTCTTGACATGGTCATTGGAGGTTGTTGTTGTTTTGGTTTTTAGGAGCATTAGCAACTAAGGCCATATTGCTCCGGGCTATGCGGTGGTCATTCCCTGACCTTTCTGCATCCTCCATATTCGGTGGTGACGGACTCGAACCCGGTCTAATCAAGAAGCGTGTGCTATGCACTGCTGTTCCTTCCCACCTGGCTACGGAGGTGCCCCACATCATTGGAGGTACCAAACTTCAACACCCCTGACAACAAAATAGTCAAATATGTTTCAGCACCTAAATACCTTAATCCTCAACTCTGTGTAGAAGCAGCATCCTACATTCCTTGGGATGTCCTCATTAACTGCGACCTCAGCCTCGCAGTGACACTCTTGTCCAACTGGATTAATCCATCACCGACTATGCTGCCACCAAACAAGTAACAGTGACTCCCCATTCCAGATCGTGGTGGACTGTGGCCTCAACATCTTCAAAAAGAAACAAGCCCTATACAAGAAATGGAAGCTTACGAATGGCAGTCAAGACAGAATTGCCTTTTCCCGTGCCAGGGCCCACTTTAATCAGAAGAAAGCTGCTGCAATCCAAGTAAACCTTGACTGCACTCTGAGGAAAGGAAAGCCATTATATGCTGCCCCACATGGTGGGATTCAATCAAATGCTTGATCCTCAAGGATGGCTCAAATACAACTGCAGTCCCATCAACAGCTATCCAGCCTGACTATGAAAACCCTTCAGATGTCCTAGGGACTATCCAGATCACAAAACAGGAGTTCATACGTGCCATCAATTCCCTTCCCACAACAGCCACTGTTGGAGAGGATGAAATTCCACAATTTATGGTTAAATGCTTGAGCACATTCATCATAGACCCTCTTCTCCCCATCTACAACAGATGCCTCACTGAACATTATTTCCCACCCCAATGGAATAAGTACAGAGTGTACCCCATCCCTAAAAACCAATTTGCCACAAACGTCAGCCAGTTCAGACCCATATCAGTTGCCCCTTGTCTGTTAAACTCTCGAAAAGGCTTTGCTACCTACAATTACTCACCAATTCCTCCAGACGAAACCACCTGAAATCCCCTATGCCTATCACAGGAAAATCATCAATCCCTAACTTGGCAGCCACCACAGAACGCATCCTCTCAGCATTTGAACAAAGAGCTGAACTGGCAACCACATATCTCAACATAAGCGCAGCCTTTGATGCTGTATTGATCCCGGTCTTGCTCCTCCTACTTGAGGAGAAATTTCATATTTGAGGTGACATGCTGTGTTTTTTGGAATCACTGCTCTGTCACAGAATACTTATTCTCCATCAGCAACAACACACCCTATCCTGTGACATTACTGCTGGAGTACTGCAGGGGCGGGGTCCTATTTGGTGTCCTGTTCACGGCTATCATTATGACCATTATTGCCTCCATGAATGGCCTCTTATGCTATGCTGCTGCAAATTAACCCTGGCAAACAACCCCGTTCAGCTCAGCAACAGGATCGATTCCCAACTTAAGGATCTTAAAAATTGCACTTGGCAAGCTTCAATCTAAAAAAACCAACAGAAGTCTGCTCAGGTTATATTCTCCCTTTAATACATGCCAACACTACTCAAAGTGTCACACACAGGGGTACGAATACCAAACGTACCCTCGCACACAGACCTTGGCATTCTGTTTAATCAAAAGATGTCCTTTGTTAACCAGATCGACAAAATCAGTACCGAATTTTCTCGTCTACGGTAGATCTCAAAACAGCAGCTGCTACACATCCGACATCCTCTCACAGCTAAAAATTTCATCACCTACACGATCTACCCCGCAATCTTGGTAAAACACCTCCCACCATTCTCAACACACTCCATTCAATGCCTCCTGTGGTCTTCCGTCAAAAGGATGTCAGAAGGACTTTGAAAAATCTTGATGCTAAGAAAGCTCCAAGTCCTGATGGTATTTCTCCACTTGTTCTCAAAACCTGTGCTCCTGAACTTACTCCTATTCTTTGCTGCCTTTTTTCACTTTCTTATTCCAAAGGTGTTTTTCCTTCTGGAAATTTGGGAATTTGCTCGTATCCAGCCAGTTCCTAAAAAGGGTGACAAATCCCTCCCATTCAATTACTTCTACTCTTTCTAAAGTAATGGAGAAATCAATTAACCGCCAACTTTTAAACTACCTAGAAACCTTCCATCTGATCAACGATCGCCAGTATGAATTCCGTCAGTGTCGATCCACTGGTGATATTCTGGCTTATGTTACCCATTTATGGACTAATTCAATGGAAAGGTTTCGTGAAACACAAGTAGTTGCTCTTGACATCTCAAAGGCTCCCGATCATGTTTGGCATAAAGGTCTTCTAAACAAGCTTCCATCTTATGGTTTGCCAACTGTTTTTTGTAATTGGTTATCCAGTTTTCTCTCTGATCGCTCACTGAGGGTGATGGTAGATGGCTCTCTGTCTTCTAACTTCTCCACTAATTCCGGTGTCCCCCAAGGTTCAGTTCTTTACCCCCACTATTTTCCTCTTGTATATTAATGACCTTCTTCCATTGACTGGAAATCCTATCCATAGTTTTGCCAATGATAGCACATTGCATTCCACTTTCCATTTTGAGAAACCTTGCCCTGCTCAATCAGCTTCAATTTCTCGAAAATCTGCTATCAATTCCTTAAATGCTAATCTTCAGGTTATTCTCCAGTGGGGCAAAGACAACTTAATTGATTTAAACCCTTTTAAAACTCAGTCTTGTCTTATATCTAGCAAAAAGGATTCTTCTGCTCCTATGCTTATCTTTGATGAGACTCCGATTTCTAGGCAAAATGATATATCTCTTTTGGGGATTACCCTGACTTCTAATCTCTCGTGGCACAAGCACATTACAAATATTGCTTCCTCTGCATCTAAAAAACTTTGTTTTCTCTTTTGCTCTCGGCATTACTTTTCTTCCAAACAGCTGCTCACGCTGTATAAATCGCAAATCTGCCCTACCATAAAATATTGTTCCCACATCTGGGGAGATGCCCCCAAAACCTCTCTCAGGCTTCTAGATTCCATTCAGAAGAGGGCAGTTACGTTAATTAATGATTCATCTCTAACAGATTCTCTCCACTCGCTGTCTCATAGACGTACTGTTTCTGCTTCATGCCTCTTCTACAGATACTTCCATGGGCGCTGTTCTTCTGAATTGGCTTCTATAATTCCCACTCTCTCTTTCAAAACAGTCCGAACACATGCAACCACCAGCCAATATCCATTTACTATCCAACTTCAAACTCACAGAACCAACTTTTCATCTTCCTGGTTTATTCATTCAACTGCCATTTTCCGGAACAACCCTCCTTCATATACATATTTCCTGAAAATTACAGTCTACAGAAGTTCAAGTCCAATGTCAACAAATATCTTCTTTCGTCTTCTCAACCTCCAACCCAAGCACGGTACTAAGTACTATAGGTTCTAATACCTCTCGTATTTGGGGTTTACATAAAAAAAAAATTCTCTATGGTGCAGAAATATGGGCCTCTGCTGCACCTACAAACCTTAAGTGTGTGTAGGCAGCTGAATACTGGTTATTGAAATGGGTCAATAACAAGTTTCGTCTAACTCTGGATACCACAACCACCATGATGGCACAAGCACTCGACATCCCGAGGATGAAGTTCCTGATTGTGGAAAAGAGGCTGGTTTTCCCAGCCAAACTCATCACAGGCCAGATTTTATCTCTGAATATTTGGAACGCCTGCTCCTGGAGGATCCCACAGCCAACCCTATGGTTGGTACCTGCAGTTGTGGCTCACCACAACAGGCTTGCACTCACTGAGAGATTTCTCCCCAAGCAGATGCTCGCTGCCCTGAACTGTGTGGATACCGACATCGACAGGATAAGTAACAAGCAGGACAGACAACTTTATCAAAGCCCTTGAACCCTGAATCATTGCCAAGTTTTATTGTTTTTCTGTATTTGTGTTCAGCTCTATGTTTTTATGCTGTAATTTTATTTCTTTTTGCATTTGTAATCTGTGTTTTGTAGCCTTTTTTGTATTTGTATGCTGTACTTATGCTGCTTTTCTCTAACTGCTATATGTGAACCCCTGGCACTCATTGCCGTGATGGGATATTGTGCTGTAACTTTACTTCACAATAAAGATTTATTTATTTATGTAAAAGAAAGTTTCCATTTTCATGCTATATATAAAAAAATGCAAATTCCTAACGCTTTTATGTGCATCATATTTGTCAGTGATTTATATTTTAGATTTTATTAAAATTATGACTTACTTTTGTTTTTTTTTTAAAAATTACCTTAGAAAATTTACAAACTGCAAAGGATCACTGCTTTTCAATCTTAAGGTGAACTAATAAATACAATGATACCTCTAAAATTGAAAATATTCAAAAATTTTATTAAGTACAATAGTAGTCTCCAAAGTGGGGTGCGCAATATGATCCATGGGATGATTTGGCAAGCAGAGTGAGCAATGCAATCCTTCTATTTGGATCACCTATGTGATGTGACTTTCTCTACAGTGCCTATTATTAAAACCACATTTAGAAATAAACTTAACTTGGAACCAGATCTTCTGGTAGCTGTGTGCCAAAATATGAAACCAAGATACACAGCAATAATGAAAAATATGCAAGCCCATTGTCCCTATTAAAAAATGCCATTGATTTGATTTATACTACTTTGTACTTTAATTTAAATTTCATTTTGTATTTTTGCATTGAATTAGATTGTGATTTTAAATATGTTATTCTAGATATAATGCATACCATATAAATTATTTATAAATAAAACAAAGAATTTTACATTACATTTACTACACTACATTTACTACACATTAATGATTTCATATCATTTTGTGCTTGAATTTCAATTTAATTTTGCTTTGTATTTTTTTTATTTGTGATCGTTTAAAATTATATGTGATTTTAGATATAATGCCTTCCATGTAAATGATGTATAAATAAAAAAATATTAAACTTATATATTTAATTTTTTATTGTGGGGCGCACGCTCGTTCTTTTAAGTAAAATAAGGATGCGCGACCAAAAAATTTTGGAGACCACTGAAGCACAATACACAATAACGTTTACTGAACAAAACTTAACATTTAATGAGATAATTGAGGCTGGATATTTTTAGATAATTGTTCAAAATTTGGTTGAAAATTTTGTGTGACACCTCTCAATACAGAATGAAGATGCTCATCTGTTATTCTGTTTCTTTTTAAATTATTTGATTTCATGTGTGAAAAAATTTGCTTGCAAACATATGTTGATCGGTAGCCATTTTCATGGCATTTTCTTTTATTAGCGAAAAATCATCAGATGGGAGAGCCTTGTAGAAGTTTATTTTGCAGCCTATATGCTTAGTTTTGAACCATGTTTTGGCTTGAAGATCAAAAATTAAGTTGCAAGCTGGGATTGTAGTTTTCAGCCATAGAAGTAAATGGATTCTCAAAAAAGCTTATATCTTTTTCATGGGATCTTATATCAGAAATTCGACTTTCAAACTTGTAAAAAGTAATTATAATAACGAGAGGCAACAATTCTTTGGAAATATGTTTCTCTTTTAGCTCAGTACATTCAAAGTGAACTAAATTGTCTTGCTGAATATGAGATTCAAATAATAACTTATTCTGAAATGATCTGATGTCACCATATAAATCAAAGACCAAATTTCTTTTCCCTTGTAGTTTTAAATTAACAGCATTTAAATGACTGGAAATGTTTGTAAGAATTGCAAACTCAAACAGCCACTCCATATTTGATAGTTGTTTTATTGATTTCCTTTTTTTTCTGTCATAAAATATCAATTTGATGATGCAGTTTAAAGAAACTGCTATAACACTTTGCCATGACTAAGCCATCTCACTGCACATGCAAAATTACATCTTCATATTCAGCTTCAATTTCTGAAAGAAACTGTTGAAACATACGGTGAATAAGGCGGTGATCGTATAAAATTTTCAGTTGAAATAATCGCATTCATGTGTTGGAAATCCAATACTTTCCCAAGAGAGCTTCTTGATGCACAATGCAGTGAATTCCAATCGGAGGTTAAGCTCTGATATCTATCATTTTCTTAGTTATTCTACCCACAAGCCCAATGTTTTTACCAATCATATTTTTTTGAACCGTCAGTTGTAACTCCTACCAGGTTTCTAATATTTAATCTTAACTTTTCAATAGATTGGCAAAAATTTTCACCTGTAGTTGTTCCATGTATACTCTGTAGATCAGCTAAATCTCCAACCATACAAAATTATCATTAATTCCATGTATGAAGATAAGGAGTTGGGTTGTGTCATTTACATCACTACTGTCATCCAGTGCCACACTACAATATTTCATTTGTCTTATGTTTTCTAAAAGTTGTTTGAACAAACTCTTTCCAATATCTTCTACTTTTTGCATAATTGTCTGTCGAGACAAAGTAATGTCTTGAATCAATGTTCGTTTTTCCAGACAAATTTCTTCCACAACTTGTTATGTTGTTTGTTATTTGGTTTTTAGGAGCATTAGCAACTAAGGCCATATTGCTCCGGGATATGCGGTGGTCATTCCCTGACCTTTCCGCATCCTCCGTATTTGGTGGTGATGGGCTCGAACCCTGGTCTAATCAAGAAGCGTGTGCTACGCACTGCTGCTCCTTCCCACCTGGCTACGGAGGCACCTCCACAACTTGTAACAAACAATGTTTAACATATTCACCATCACTAAATTATTTACTTTCAAATGCGATCAAATGTGCAACTTGATAACTGGCACTTACAATGGATAAATTTCTTGACTGATATGTTTTCAGTGTATTTTGTTGTTTTCTTAATTTGTTTTGTAACTTTGAACACTTTTCTTTTTGCAACAGTCCTTTATATTGATCATAAGATTTATGTTTGGAATCATAGTTTTGTTTTAAATTATATTCTTTAAAAACTGACACAGTCTCCTTACACAATGAAGAAAGAGTCTTCAGTCCACCTTTGATTAAAAGCAAGACACTCCAAATCAATGTTCCTCTTTCGGAACATTTTTAAGGATGATTTAATACAATACAATGAACAAGTTATATCAAAATAGTAGAATTGCACAATATGAAAATATTGATACGTACATAACTATCTGTATTTAGTGCACATATGACTGCACTGGACTACATTTACATGTTTGACACAGTCAAGCTCGATGCTTGCATGCCTGTACATGCAGTGATGAGACTCTCTAAAATGCTGTTTCAGTTCACTTTTCGTGCAGACCTTATAAAAATTATTTGTGGGCTGTAGTTTGGACACCACTGGTAAAAACATAGATGCTGTTATTCTAAATTTTGTAAATCAAATGTGTTATGGTTTTTTGACTTGGAACACTACCATTTTGTCCAATGCCGACAGGGCTTCTAAATTCATGTTGGGTACTCACAACAGAATCACCTGATTCAAATAATATTTTGACAGAAATGCATGATGTTTATTTGTCTACTGCTCCATTTTTACTGAATGATTTAGAGTACTCTACTCCATGATACACATCGCAAAGCCCCACTGCAAACCACTATGAAATGGCACCACTTTTAAAAGAGGTAACTGTTTTTGCCTGAGCTGCACTTAGATTTTAGCAAAGCTTTTAACACTGTGCCACATAAAAGACTGCTGGACATAGAATGTTTGCTGCACTGTTGCATTTATGGGCAAGTTACTTCTATGGATAAAGGGAAAATTGAGTGGTTGATACTTAATCAGATTATAAGAGGAAGGCAGCTAGTCATGAAGATTTCACACAATATGATATGCTATGATGATAACTAACACAAACTTTGGACTGTCTAACATTCAAAATTCATGCAATGTAGAGATGCAACTGCACTTAGTGATTTCAATAGCTTGAGGCTTCCTACACTAAAATTTCATCAATCTAATAAAGCAATGGTTAGGCTACATCTTGAATACTACGTACAGGTTTGGAAGCCTCATTTTAAAAGGATGTGGATCTCGTGGAACAGTTTCAGCAAATAGCAACAAGATTAGTCAAGGACACAGAAGGGTATCTGTACCATGAAAGACTTCAGTTATGCAAATTGCTGCATTTGGAAACCAGGCACCCTCAGGGAGACCTGACTAAGTGTTCAAGGATTTAAATGGATTGAGTGAACAAAATGCTGATGGCATCTTTATTCTTTCTCAAACAACCAACACACACAAGGGAACAAATTTAAATTGAAAAAGGATAGCTACAGGACAGATGCGCAAAAACTTGCTTTCACTACAGAGTAAATGATTGTTGGAATAAACTCTGATCTGCTATTGTAGAAGTGGATGGTTTGAATAAATTTATGGAAGCATTAGATAAATCATTAGAGAGGATCAACAGATGAGGTCAGTAGGTTTTTTTTTTTTTTTTTTTCAGCTGACGCTTCCTTCCATCATTTTTTACTATTAAAACTACGTCAAACCTTTATATGAAAATGCCGTAGGACCTTTCCCACAGAAATTGCGGTCAATGGCTTTGTCAAGACACCGTAAAGTTTGATTACAATTTGCAAAACAAAGAAAGCAAGTCTCCCACTGATGGACTTTTAAGAGAATTTGGAACTATTATTAACTTTCTTACAAAATGAAGCTGGAAATCTGTATCCAAGCCAATTTATTGTGATATACAGTAAACCCCCACTATTTGCGGTATCTGTATTCGCGATCGCTGATTTAATATAAAATGAAAACTAAAAAAAATGTGAATTTTAAAGCGCCGTGAATATTTTCCGCCATAAAAAAACATGGGCGTGGCTAAAATTATCTTTCCCGGTCAAAACAGCGTTCAGTGAGTGGGGTGACAAAATCGCGAGTGTGGATGTTTCTCACTAATCCTTGTTCAGTATGTGTTATGCGCTTGTCATGGAAGGTTTGGTCATTTGCTTTTAATTTATATGCTTATAAATTGAATAAATTTATCAATTTATAAATTGATATGCTTACAAAAGTGATAAATCTACTTTTTTGCAGTGTAAAACAGACTTTTTCGAGTGTATTAATGGAAGAAAGTGACTTTATTGTGGACAAGTTCTTTTTTACCCGTACAAAAATATGGCTACGAATAACAAGGGAAATGTAAAAATATTAAAGAAGGTATACATTAGCGAATAAAATTGAGTTATTAGACAAAATTTCTAATGGTGAAAGTGTCTCTTCAGTGGCAAAACATTATAAAATCAATGAGTCAACGGTACAATCAATCAAAAAAATCAGAAGAAAAAATCCACCGTAGTGTCCGTGAAAACGCGCTAATTGCTTCAAAAATTTGCTCTGTAACTTGTGATGTTAAATTAGAAAAAAATGGAAAAGGCTTTAAATCTGTGGATAGAAGACCGAACTCAAAATAAAATTCTGTTAAGTTCACTCATCATTCGTGAAAAGGCAAAACTCCTTTATCAACACTTAAGCGAAACTGGTGATAGCACTGGCAGGATAAGTTTTTTTTGCTAGCAAAGGTGCTGGTTTGAAAGATTTGTTTGAAATTTCTTGCATTTCACTATGTACAGTGATATTATGAAGGTACATATAATACATACATAGACAAAATTTTAGACTAGCTTTTCTTATATATTTCATACTTTGGAACGGAACCCCTTTATTACTATGGGAGCCATAACTCAGTATTCGCAACATTTCTCAGGAACGTAACCCCCACGAATAGTGGGGGTTACTGTACTTCATTCTTATCCTGAACAGCCTTAGTACCTATTTGTCTAAAAACCATAGTTTAGATACAGAGCATGACTTCAGAGTAGAATGAGGAATAAATGAATTTAATTCATATAAGAATAATTTCAGCCAAAAATTCAAGATTTTTAAATTTTTTGAATTCTTTCAGCAGGGCAAACCAAAAAGAATGTTTCTCAGCAAATACAAATTCTAAATGTCTGCCCAAGTCATTCTTGAAGTCATACTGTTCGAGGTATGAACTATGACAAATACTTTGGTATAAAGATAAAACGGGTGTCAAAAGAAAGACAATCACAGAAAAGAAATATGTATGGGATGACTAAAAATTATCAGAGAATGCCAACTCCTTCAATAAGTAAAATTTAGTCTGTAATAAAGTTATTCGAGAGCTTAGGCATGTTAACCCTTTCAGTAACTTTTAACCAAAAGACTTATATCAGAGAAATCTTTGGGTTAACAATGCAAAAAATTTTGTTGATCCATAGACAAATAATAATTTCTGAGTAGTGGGATCTAACACAAATATCCTACAAGTTCAAATTCAATAACAAAACATACCCTCCCCCCATCCAAGACCTCTTTTCGAGTGCAAACTTTCATATCCTTTCCTCCAAAAAACCTTTAAGCTGTTCCAAATCTCTAAATTTTCAAATTCCAAAACTATTATTGAAATACAAGGGGGCAGGAATTTTCCTTCTATCCGCCTGCTCTTCCTTTCACCGACTTAACCCTCCCGTACTTCTGCAATGGAATGTGCTGGGGGTATAAATACGGCCTTCGACATGTGTTCGCTCCCCCTTTGAAGATGGTATAAGCGAAAAGCCCCCATCAAGCTTCAGGTATTTATCTCCCTTTATACTTCCAGTTATTTGCCATGCATGAATCTAGGGTCAAAGCTTGCTTTCATTTTTTTGTCCTGCTAAGAGGTTCATCTCTCTCTTTAGACAGGTCTTTCAATACTATTTCCACCTATTCTAATTGCATCTTACTTGGATGCAGTTATTCCTGAAAAAATCTCAGGTAAGAGAATTCCTGACTTAAAATTTCTAAAATACCTATAATATTTCTTAATATCCTATATATTCTATTTAATATTCTATTTTTATTTGATTTAAATTCAAAATGAGGACATGGATCCTCTACAAAAGAAAATCACAATAAGTTACCATTTGTCTGATTTTACAAATATTAGTGGGTCTTGATTACAAAAGTTGTCTGTCCAACATGTCTAGAAACTGTTGTAGTGACACAAGTAACAAATTGAGTTCACTGATTTGTAAAAAGATATCTGTTAAGCAGACTACTTTTTACAGCCACAAAGGAATTCACATATCTCCAGAGAGATGAATGGGGTGAAGATAACCATGGTTTGTGAAAAAAAAAAAAAAAAAAAACTTGTGTTCACACCCGACATCAAATAAGCTTGTAAGAACTTCATCACAACAGCTGTCTATCTTTTGTGTTTATTAGAAGAGTAACATGCAGACTGCCTATTTAATCATACTGAAATAACCTGGAAGTTGGTAGGTCTTGCTTCAAAGTCAACTATTTTGACAGCATCATCATCCACTCCTTTTAACTGTTGAGACACTTGCTTCAATGCAAGGGCTTTCCTATGAATACTGCAGGGGAGTTCATGAGGGTTTAAGAAATATAAAAGGTTTGATCAAAAAAGTTTGGTGAACAATCACATAATTCTTGGCTACACAGTGGTAGCTAAAAGATGTCATTTGTTAGGTGTCAGTCTAACAGAAAGCTGCTTCAATTGAACACTTGACTTTCTCATGTCACATGTACTGAAAAATTATGAAACTTGAAAAATACATAAACATTAAATTTTCTTGTAATCTTGGACAGTTAGTCCTTATACTTTACAGAGGTGATGCTTTGATGGGGGGGGGAGTTTAAATGGTTTCACATTTTGCAACTGTCCATCAATACCCTGAAATGATCAAATCATCAATGAAGTCAGCAGCAAAATTTCATCGGAATGGCAAATGACTACTCAAAGAATTGCCAAGAAGATGTCTCTTTTATTTGATCTGGTTAGGCCTATTTTGATTGAGGATTTCGGATAAGACCAGTAAGCGATGAGTTTGTTTCACACACATTCTCGCTCAAGATCATGAATGAAAGAGATCTAATGAAAAACACAACTATTGAATGGAACATACACCTTGATTGTTCACAGTATGCATAAAGTCTTTAGGGAGGAGGAGGACAGAGAGACAAACAACCTCTTTGCAAAATGCTATTAATTCATATTTCCATTTATAAATAAATACAGCAGAAATCAGATAACATGGTATCCACAGGAGTGCAGCAATGATGGATTATCAGATAACACAGATTATACATTTAACTAAGTCTTCAAGTAATCCAATAATTATTTTATGAAGACTTCATCAAATAACCCAAAATTTTATTATATCTGTATGCTATTTAGTTTATATTTTATTTAGCTATTACTTTATGTAATAAAAATACATAAAACTGGTGAAGTATAGAGATTTAATTAAGAATGAAACAACATTGTTGTTTCAATTGTTCTTTTGCACTTTTAATGTCATATGACATAGTAGAAATGCCAACATTAAACTCAGTCATAGTAACACTGATTTATGGCAATTGCCATAAATAGGGGCTTAGAGGGGAACTGATTTATAGAGGCTTAGAGGGGAACAGGTATCCTGTGTGTTATCAGACACTCAGCCTAAAACACTGATGGATCCAATATCTCTCTATTACAGAAGATTTAGGAGAAGTCCGGTTGGCCTGCCTCCCTAAAATCCACTCATGCACACCTTCTCGATGGTAAGCCCTGTTACGTCACTTAGGTGGCAACGAACGTGTAGAGTGGTTCTCTTCAAGACGCCTGGTCAGTGTGAAGAGGAAAAGACCAAACCCTCCAGCAATGAGAGCACAACAATACAAATGGCCCTCAGTCCCCAGCAGCTTTCACTCTACCTCTTACGGCAGCGAGAGGATCAGAGTGGAAGCAGAGGGTGCTAAGAATCTCTGGGTACGACCAGGCTGCCATGCACGGAAATTGAACTTGGCCTGTTATAACGTACGATCACTCATCGGTGAAGACAGGATATTAGAGCTGGAAAAGAAATTAGAAAATGTGAATTGGAATATCATCGGTTTGGCTGAAACAAGAAGAAGAAATGAATCACTTATAAGTTTATCAAGTGGAAATCTGCTGTACACCAATGAAAGGAGTGAAGGTGGAGTTGGGTTTCTGGTCCATAAAGATTTTAAAAACAACATTTTGGAATTCAAAAGTACATCACCAAGGGTGTCAAAACTAATACTCAAGATTTCTAAGAGGTACAAGCTAAAGATTATAATGATTTATGCACCAACATCGAGCCATGATGATGAAGAGGTTGAAGAAATGTACACTGAAATTGAGTCTTCTAGATGAGCAGAAAACCCACTACACTATTATTATGGGGGACTTCAATGCCAAGGTTGGAAAAAGGCAAAACAGCGCAGAAAGAGGAACTATAGGAAATTTTGGAATTGGTGAAAGAAATGAAAGAGGTGAAAGACTTGTGGAATTTGCAGAATCTCAAGGAATGTCAGTAATGAACACTTTTTTCAAGAAAAGGGTGAACAGAAAGTGGACATGGAAGAGTCCAAATGGATTAACAACTAATGAAATCGACTTCATCCTCACTAACAGAAGATATATTGTGAATGATGTTACCGTCCTGAATAAGGTAAATGTTGGAAGTGATCACAGAATGGTAAGATGTACACTTGATATAGATGTAGGAAAGGAAAGGAAAGGAAAAAAACTGACTCAAGTAAATAATACAAAGGTCTTTGAAATAACAGAGGAGGAGAAAAAGCAGTATGTACTGGAACTTAAGAACAGGTTTGAGCTTCTGCAGACTGCTCAGGACCAAGATATCGACGAGGAATGTTTCAACTTTCTGAAAGTGATAAAGCCCAAGAAACCTATAGGGAAACAGAAATCCAAAGAAGAAAAAATTAGTCAAGAAACACTTGTCATGATGAACCAAAGACGACAAATGAAGAGCAAGAAAAACACTGACAGGGAGAAAATTGAGTATACTGAGTTATGCAAAGCCATTAGAAAGAGACTCAGGGAGGACATAAGATTTAACACAAGAAAAGTAGAACAAGCATTAAGGGAAAACAAAGAATTTAAATCAGCAGCCATGAGCAGTAATACAGAAAGACAAATGATACTGAAACTGAAGAATAGCGATGGTGTACTTATAAACAGCAGAGAAGGCATAATTCAAATAGCAGAAGACTACTATAGAGAATTATACAAGGAGCGAGGGAATGATACCAGCAGTGGGGAAGATGGATTGCAAAGTAGCAACACATACGACATACCCGATATTCTTCCTGATGAGGTAGAACATGCATTGAAGAAAATGAAGAATCGGAAAGCCCCGGGGGAAGATGAAGTTACTGTAGAGTTATTAAAATTGGGAGGAAGAGACATAACACAAAAACTGGCAAGGCTCTTCACAAAGTGCATTAGAAAAGGTGTGATGCCTAAGCAGTGGAATAATGCAATCATAGTTTTGCTGCATAAGAAAGGAGATAAATCAGAAATTGGAAATTATAGACCAATTAGCTTGTTATCCCATATCTACAAATTGTTCACAAGGGTCGTTACTAACAGATTAGAAAGAATACTTGATGAGAATCAACCGAAAGAGCAAGCTGGCTTTAGGACAGGATTCTCAACTATGGATCACCTTCACGTAATATCACAGCTAATGGAGAAAGCAAATGAATATAAAACACCATTATGCATGGCATTTGTGGATTATGAAAAGGCATTTGACTCCATACAGCATAAGGCAATGTTTCGGGCACTGGAAAGACAAGGCATAGATACTCCATATATTATGATTTTGAAGAAAATATATGAGAGTGCTACATCCTTTATTAGACTAGACAAAGACAGTAGCAAATTTAAAATCGAGAAAGGAGTTCGACAAGGAGACACAATATCTCCGAAGCTGTTTACTGCTGCCCTTGAGGAAGCTTTCAGAAGATTAGACTGGTCGCAGAAAGGAGTCAATATGAACGGAGAGTACCTAAACCAGTTACGATTTGCAGATGACATTGTGGTCATAAGCCACGATCCCAAAGAATTAGAGGAAAATCTTAATCAGTTATGCACAGTTAGTAAGGACTTTGGACTAAAGATGAATATGGCTAAAACAAAAGTAATGATGAACAAGTATGCCACGGAAAGGGAAATAATGATTGAAGGAGCAGTAATTGAAAAGGTGGAGTCATATACTTATCTGGGACAAGTTATTAGCTGTAATAATGATAAATGGCTGGAAGTCAAGAGAAGAATAAATTTTGGATGGATAGCATTCAGGAAATATAGTCACATACTGAAGAGCAATATCCCAGTTTGTCTGAAACGTAAAATAATGAACCAATGTATACTCCCCACCATGACTTATGGAAGTGAAACTTGGGCACTCACCAAAAGAATGGAAGAGAAACTAAGAACTACACAGCGAAGAATGGAACGAATTATATTGGGAATCAGACTGTTAGATAAGAAGAGAAACACATGGATTAGGCAGCAAACTAAAGTAAAGGACATTCTTATCAGAACTAAATTGGTCTTGAGCAGGACACATAGCTCGAAGACATGATGACAGATGGACTAAGAAAATAACAGAATGGTACCCAAGAGGAGCTAGAAGAAAACCTGGAAGACAAAGGCGGAGATGGATAGATGAAATTCATGAGTTTTTGAGTAGTAAATGGATGGCCAGTGCTCAAAACAGAAGGAACTGGAAAGTTGCTGGAGAGGCCTTCATCCTGCAGTGGATTGAAAATGGCTGATGATGATGGCAATTGCATATGGTTCTTTAGTTACACTGCAAATTTTTTTTGTAGCTTCCTGAAGCAGAATGTATGCTCAACTCATGCTAAGAACTGATATGATTCTACAGTCTGGTGATAACTAAATTCTGTGAAAATAAGCATTTAAATTTCCTTATGCAGTTTACTTTTATCTTATATATTGTTAACTTTTATCTTATATATTATTAATTATTACCAACACACTGAAGCAACCCAAATTGAAAAACTCAATAAATGATAAATTACAAGGTCATCCCCCCAAGTTATGAAATTGGAAAGCAACCCAGTAATTTATTATTTCATGTGCTTATATTTTAAATGAACAAATCTCCATAAAGTTTCTGTCATGGAGTCATCATCATCATCAGCCATTTTCAATCCACTGCAGGATGAAGGCCTCTACGGCAACTTTTCAGTTTTCTATTTTGTGCAATTTGCCATCCATTCACTGCCACATGTGTTTCTGACGTGCAAATCGATCGTCAGACCCGGGTATAGGGGCGAAAGACTAATCGAACCATCTAGTAGCTGGTTCCCTCCGAACTTTCCCTCAGGATAGCTGGCGCTCGAGGGAATCAGTCTCATCCGGTAAAGCGAATGATTAGAGGCCTTGGGGCCGAAACGACCTCAACCTATTCTCAAACTTTAAATGGGTGAGAAGTCCGGCTTGCTTGACTCGAAGCCCGGACGAAAGGATGTGAGTGCCCAGTGGGCCACTTTTGGTAAGCAGAACTGGCGCTGTGGGATGAACACAAATTTCAACCTTTCATCTCCATTGTTGTCTTCCATGTTTTCTTTTAGCTCCTTTTGGATAACATTCTGTTAGTTTCTTAGTCCATCTGTCATCATGTCTTCGAGCTATGGGTCTTGACCAAGTGCATTCAGTTCTTTAGTTTTGATGAGAATGTCCTTTACTTGAGAATGCTGCCTAATCCATGTGTTTCTTTTCTTAACTAACAGCCTGATTCCTAATATAATTTATTCCATTCCTTGCTATGTAGTTTCAGCTTCTATTTCATTATTTTTTGTGAGTGTCCAAGTTTCACTTCCATAAGTCATGGTGGGAAGTATACATTGGATCATTATTTTACGTTTCAGACAAACTGGGATATTGCTACTCAGTAGCCGAGTGGTCAGGAGAGGGAGTGCAGTAGCACACGCTCTTTGAGTAGACTGGGGTTCAAGCCCCTGACTGCTGAATATGGTCGATCTGACAATCCGCACTGGACCAGCGTGGCAGATTATGGTCCATTTCCCTCAGCATGAATTGTTGAGGAGGCTTCCATCCTGCAGTGGGTTGATAATGGCTGCACTTTACTTTTATTTAACTATATTTCCTGAATGCTATCCATCCGAAATTTATTCTTTTCTTTTCTTCTGGTCACTTATCATTATTACAGCTAATGACTTGTACAAGAAAAGTATATGAATCCATCTTTTCAATTTCTGCTCCTTCAATGATTATATCCCTTCCAGTGGCATACTAGTTTATTACTTTTGTTTTAACCATATTCATCTTTAGTCTGAAATCCTTACTAACTCTGCATAACTCATTAAGATTTTCTCTAATTCTTTGGGATCATGGCTTATGATCACAATATCATCTGTAAATTGTAAAGGTGCTCTCCATTCACATTAACTCCTTTCAGTGATCAGTCCAATCTTCTGTAAGCTTCTTCGAGGGTAGCAGTAAACAACTTCAGAGATATTGTGTCTCCTTGTCAAACTCCTTTCTCAATTTTAAATTTGCTACTGTCTTTCCTAGTCCAATAAAGATGTAGCATTCTCATATATTTTCTTCAAAATCATAATGTATGGGATGTCTACTGCCAGTGCCAGAAACATTGCCTTATGTTTTATGGAGTCAAATGCCTTTTCATAATCCACCAAATGCCAGGCATAATGGCATTTTATATTAATTTCCTTTCACAATTAGCTGTGATATTATGTAAAGGTGATCCACAGGCAAGAATCCTGTCCTAAAGCCAGCTTGCTCTTTCAGTTGATTCTCATCAAATATTCTTTCTAATCTGTTAGTAATGACCCTTGTGAACAACTTGCAGATATGGGACAAAAGCTAATTGGTCTATAATTTTCAATTTCATCTCCTTTCAGAAAAATTATGATTGCATTATTCCACTCCTTAGGCATCATGCCTTTCCTAATGTATTTTGTGAAGAGTCTCACCAGTTTCTGTGCCATGTCTCTTCCTCCCAATTTTAACAACTCAACAGCAACTTCATCTTCACCCGAGGCTTTCTGATTCTTCAGTTTCTTCGATGCATGTTCTAATTGATCAGGAAGGATATCGGACTTGTGATCCATATTCCCCACTGCTGGCATCATTCCCTTGCTTCTTGTATAATATTTTATAGTAGTAGTCTTCTGCTATTTGAATTATGCCTTCTCTGCTATTTATAAGTACACTTTCACTATTCTTCAGATTCATTATCATTTGTCTTTCTGTATTACTGCTCATGATTGCTGATTTAAGTCCTTTGTTTTCCCTTAATGCCTGTTCTACTTTTTTTGTGTTAAATCATGGAGTAGTGTTAATAATTTCCTGGTATCTACATGGAAGCAATCTACAAAGAATGATTCCTTAAGGGTCATGTTTGAAGAAAGCTCTACAAGATATACAAGATATACAGTATAATGCTATATATCTTATTAAACAATCTTGAAAAAGTTATTTTTTTCTCCTAAAGGTTGCTACATCGATGATGTTTACACATCCAATTGAAATGTGGTATGACAACACAATGCTTTGAGTGAGAATTAATTACACAATGCAAAAATACATACCTTAATTCTAAAACATCAGTTATGTTGTAACATTATTGTATTCACTTCAGACCTTGAGTGTAGCAAGAAAACAATTTTTATTAGTAAGAAATTTCCATCCTGTACTTCCACATCAGCATTTAAAGTTGTACGAAAAAATTAGATGCAAGATTATTGGATTTTCTGGATAATCAGATGATATATTATGGGAATTCTGTATTTTAAGAAATTAGAAGGAAACTAAAATGATGCAAGAACTGTGAAGTCAGAAATTGAAATTGGAGCCATTAGCAAATTTTTCATAATCCCTTAGGGGTTCTCAAGCCAGCACCAGTTGGGAAAATGCTATTTTATGTAATGCAGAATTGCATTTTAAACGCAAGTTTCCTACATATTTCCCCGAGGCTTTCAAGATTATACAAATCGTAATTCTGGACACAATTCATCAATTTTAGCTGTGTACATATTCAGTAATACCTTTTCTACCCACCATACAGCCAACGAGTTGTATACAGTAAAATCTCATTATAATGACTATATGCAGGGGTAAGACATGTATGAAAATTATCAGTCGTACTAGAGAGAAAGAAATACACATAGTTATCAAAGTTGCTAGAATGCTATGAAAAAATTCTGCATTACAAAATAAAAAGTATTAAATGTTGTAATACTGTATTTTACTGCACTTATTCTGGAGTAGTAGTAGTGGCATGTGATGCAAGAAAGCAAATGTATGAGCTTATGCAGCATCAGCCAACAAAAAAAAAAAAAAAAAAAAAAAACCACACCATTTCCTCCAAATGCCTATCCAGTTCCTCCTTAAATTTATTCAACCTATCAACTTCCACAACGACAGATGGAAGTTTGTTCCAACAATTAACCACATGCTGGCTAAAGGCAAATTTCCGCACATCTATTCTACATCTGTCTTTTCTTATTCAGAGTCTGAAGAACTCTAAAGAACAATAGCTGGTACATGAGTCCATATATCCTGTGAAAATATTTTAACTGATGGTAAATAGATTCATGGCTATTCTCAGCCTTGTGTTTGGCATTACAAGAATGATCTGTGAGATTTCTTTTCTTCTTTGCCTTGGTTAGACTACTGTTTCAAATCTTCTGATGTCAACGCTTGCATAGATTGTGTCAGTGAAATTATTCTCATAGGGACGAAATCCTTTATTCCGCACTCGAACTTAAAATCTCCTCCTTTATTTAAATCTCGGTTTTCCAATAAATGTGCTAAAGCTCTTCAAGATAAGAATGTTGCATATCACAATTGGCTTGTATCCAAATCTTCAGGTTAACTTTCTACCTACACCAAAGTGCACAACAATTGTAAAGCAGTTATCAATAGTCCAAACTAGATTTGAACAAGCTAAGAGTAGAAAACTTGCTTCTTGTCCCAACAGTAGTTGAGCATTCTGGTCTCTTGCCTGCAAAATCATAATGTATGGGATGTCTACTGCCAGTGCCAGAAACATTGCCTTATGTTTTATGGACTTCCCACCTGTGTCAAAACCAGATGGTTCTATTGCACTTTGGCCAATGATAAAGCTGACTTGTTAGCATCCTACTTTTCTTCCAACTCATGTATTGATAATCTAGGTAAACCATCTCCTACCATTCCCAGTACACTCCATTCAACAGCTCCTGTGGTCATTTGTCAAAAGGATTTTAAACAATCTTGATGCTAAGAAAGCTCCAGGTCCTGATGATATTTCTCTGCTTGTTCTCAAAACCTGAACTTACTTTTGTTCTGTGTCATCTTTTTTCACTTTCTTATTCTAAAAGTGTTTTCCCTTGCGCTTGAAAATTTGCTCACATCCAGCCAGTTGCTAAAAAGGGTAACAAATCCCTCCCATCCAATCGTCCCATTATACTTATTTCTAAACTTTCTAAAGGAATAGACAAATCAATTAACCACCAACTCTTAAACTAACTAGAACAATCAACGATTGCCAGAATGGATTCCATCAGTTTTTATCCAGTGATATTTTGACTTATGTTACCCATCTATGGACAAATTCAACAGCAGCTGCTTGAATTTCAAGCAGCTGCTGTTGAATGTTGAGAGTATTGTTTTTTCCTTCCTTGAAATTTCAAAGACTTCTGATTGTGTTTGGCACAAAAGTCTTCTAAATGAGCTTCCATCTTATGGTTTGCCAACTGTTTTTTATAATTGGGTATCCACTTTTCTCTCTGACCACTCACTGCATGTGATGGTAGATGGCTCTCTGTCTTCTAATTTTTCCACAAATGCTAGCATTCCCCAAAGTTCAGTTCTTTCTTCCACTCATTTCCTCTTTTCTTTTTCACTTTTTCCTCTTGTATATTAATAACCTTCTTCCACTGACCAGAAATCCTATCCATAATTTTACTGATGTTAGTACATTGCATTCCACCTTACAGTTTGAGAAATGTGTCCTGCACAAACATCTTTAACTTCTCAAATATCTACTATCAATTCCTTAAATGCTGATTTCCAAGTATTTCTCCAGTGGAGCAAAGATAATTTAGTTGATTTCAATCCTTCTAAAACTCAGTCCCGTCTTATTATCTTGCAAAAAGGATTCTTCTGCTCCTGTGCTTACTTTCAATGACACTGATTTCTAGGCAAGATCATATATCTGTATTGGGGATTACCGTGACTTCTAATCTTTCTTGACATAAGCACTTTACAAATATTGCTTCCTCTGCATCTATAAAACTGGGTTTTCTCTTTTGCTCTCGGCATTACCTTTCTTGCAAACAGCTGTTCACTCTGTACAAATTGCAAATCCACCCTACCATGGAATATTATTCCCACATCTGGGGCGGTGCCCCCAAAACCTCTCTCAGGCTTCTAGATTCCATTCAAAAGAGGGCAGTTAGGTTAATTAATGACTCACCTCTAACAGAGTCTCTCCACTCTGTCTCATAGATGCACTGTTTCTGTTGCATGCCTTTTCTATAGATAGTAAAACCAGACCTATAGTGCTCAATATGTTCTACAGTGATTTCAATATTTGTAGAAGAATAAGAAAAATTTATCTCAATATGATAAGTAGAACACTTCAGTATGATACTCTCCAGAAATTAAAACGAATATAACATTAATGCAAAATGATTACAGTAAAAAATAAATTGAAAACAATTTTAAAAAATCAAATGAACGCAATTAAAAATTAATTTGAAAAATTAAAAAGTATTGAAAAACAAATTTCCTTCCTTTCATTTTTCAATATTTATGTTAAACTTTTTTGTTAAAAATTTTAATTGTGTTCAATTGATTTTTTTAATTGTTTTCAATTTATTTTTTACTGTAATCTTTTTTTTTTTTATGAAAACCCCAAACATGAAAGTTATCAAAACCTATAGTACTTAGTACCATGCATGGGGAGAGGGGGATGCCGGAAACTTTGCTCTAGAGACTAAACATGGGTTTCACCACTTCAAGCCTCCAATAAACAAAGTGGTGGTATTTCACCGGTTGATGAAAGTCATCTACCACCTATGCATTAATGTTATATTCATTTTAATTTCTGGAGAGTATCATACGGAAATGTTCTCCGTATTATATTGAGGTAAATTTCTCTTATTCTTCTACAAAGCCTTTTCTATAGATACTTCCATGGGCACTGTTTGGCTTCTGTAATTCCTGCTTAAGAGTTGGTAGTTAATTGATTTCTCCATTCCTTTAGAAAGTGTAGAAATAAGTATAAGTGGACGATTGGTTGGGAGGGATTTGCTACCCTTTCAAAGCAATCCGAACAAGTGCCATTACCACTCCACATCCTTTTACTGTCTAACTTCAAACTCACGGAACCAACTTTTCTTCTTCCGCATTTATTCATTCAACTTGTTTTCTGGAACAGCTTCCTTCATACATATTTCCTGAAAATTACAATCTAGAAAAATTCAAGTTTAATGTCAACAAGTATCTTTTATCTTCTCAACCTTCAGCCCATGCATGATTCTAAGTACTACAGGTTTTAATACCTCTATGTCAGCAGTTTTCATTAAAAAAAAAAAAATTTGCCTGATTCATAGAACACCATCCATTATTTCTGAAATCTAATTAAAATGAAGGTTTATATTGCTATATGCACACATACATATGCAATAAACAATATTATTGCATATAAACAACATATGCACATATACTATATAAAAAAAAAGTAATTATCATAGATTATATACATTTTTTTCCGTTTAAATTCTAAAATAAGTAAACAAGGAAAAAAAATTACCTTTGTAATAATAGTACTTAATGGCTCATCAGCCTTATTATATAAGTCTGCAAGATTCCACTTCTTGATTGTCTTGTCATCTCCCACCTAAATCACATAAGCCAAGAAAGCATTACAGTGTTAACCATAATATAATGATTATCAGGAGCAAAAATAAATATCTTTATTAGAGATATAGCATAAAAATTAACCACAATTAAATGTCTTCTCTATATTACAAAAACTCTAATTACATTTCATACCATAAAAAAAAAGGTAAGGTAAGCGGCAGCCATTATCAATCCACTGCAGGATGGAAGCCTCCTCAACAATGTATGTTGAGGGAAATGGACCATAATCTGCTCCAGTGTGGGTTGGCAGATTGACCGTATTTAGCAGTCAGGGGCTTGAACCCCCCCCCAGTCTGCTCAAGGAGTGTGTGCTACTGCACTCCTGCTCCTGACCACTCGACTACGGAAGCCTTCATACCATACTAAGATAAAATAACATAAAATAATAGGCAGAAAAAAATGATTAATGAAAAAAAAAAGGCAAAATTAAATCGGAAAAAGTGTTCTTCTCTATGATTTTGAAATAAGAAATTACAGTAAGTCCCCGACTTGCATAAATTCGGACCTGCGCAAATTTTTTTTTCACTCAATTTTTTTTTTTTTAGGATTGTAAAATTTAAAACAGTAAAAAATAATAATAATAAGCAATCGATAACGACAAACATGCCACAATCAAATTGCACAAGTGAGATACGGAGTTAAAATTTCAAAAATAGGAATGAAGAGAAGATTCTGAAAATTTATTTATGACTGAAGATTTCAGTGAAGGGGGGGACACATTTAACCATAATAACATAAAAACCCACAGAATTCCAGCTATCGGTATTATCGCAAATGCAATAAAATCATGTTTACTATCCGTTTATAATAGATTGCACTAACAAAAAAGCCCAATAAACTGGAAACTGCAAATTCTTTTTATTGTTTTGTGGTAGTGATCTCCAGAAATCTGCTTTAGTTAAATGGGAGCATGTGAGCTCACATGTGGTGATAATAGTGTGTTTCTGCTTAACCCTGTGAAGTTCTTTACAGAAAATTTCATTTTGACCATTATCATGGTGCCGACTAAGAGAATAAGTGATAGCGGTACTAGTAAATCTACCAAGAAAAGAAAGCGATCGATTTGGATCAGAAAATTAAAATAATAGGGATGTATGAAAATGGTAAAACATTAACAAGTATTGCAGGGAATTCAGATTTGTCAGTGTGAATGATGAACACAATAATAAAGGACAAAGACAGAATATGAGAAGGGATCAGTACCAAGGAAGTCAACTATGATAACCAAGGCTACAAAATACATATCAGTTTTTACTGTACAATAACATGCGTTTTTTCCTTCCTTTTGTTTTCTTTTTTTACATGCCACTCTGGCTACTTCATCGCTATCACCAGATAAAGTTAAAGTGTTTAATTGAACTAATTAAAAATATAGTAGAACCCAGATAAGAAGTTTTCCAAGGGACTGGAGATTTAGAACTTCTTATGCGGGGAAACTTCTTAGAAGGGAAAATGACCTAAGGGTAAGAAATATTAACTATACAAATAAAAATGAAAAGATACACATACATAAGTTAATATAATATTGGTGTAAACACACCATAGACAACTCTTAAATAAAAAACTACGTTAGTAGTATGAAGGGCATCATTTTATCAGTTTCATATTGTGCTCTTCACAACGAGTTGCCATGTATTGCTTTTTTTTTTTTTTTTTTTTGATTTGGAAGTTGTTGGCGCATCGGCTTCTGTGGCCATATTGCACCTCCCAAGGTTTTTGCAGTACTTTGATCCAAGCCCGAGGCGGGAATCGAACCCGCAACCTTTGGGTTGCCGGGCAGGTACTTTACCCACTCGGCTAGCCCGGTCGGCCGCCATGTATTGCACTGCCTAGAATAAGTAACACTTCACTAAAAGAGAAGAGTATTGTTACTTATTCTCAGTGGGCACCACCACCCATGGGTGGTGGTGCCCACTGAGAATAAATAATAGAAAGAGCACAATATGAGATACAGATGAAATGATGCCCTTCACACTACTAACGTAGTTTTTTATTTAAGAGTAGTCTATGGTGTGTTTACACCAATAATATATAAATTATTATACTCTTAAAGATATGGTGCCTTGCATTTAATTTTACTTAAATACATAAGTTAAAGATCATTTTTAAGTATTTCAGAATTTATAAATATTTTACTCTGCTTATAGGAAACAATTTTAAACTGAGGATTTCTAATTACTTAACATTCTGTTCAATAAACTCAGTGCCTTCACAACGAGTTGCCCTGATATTGAACCACCTCGAATAAGTCAATAGTTCAATATCGCTTCGACAGTGGATTCTCGAATAGTCAACACTTCACCAGTGAATTCTCAGCGGATATCACCAGCCCTGGGTGGTGGTATCCGCCGAGAATTAGCAACGTTAGTATTCTCCAGTGGCAAAGCTTTGCTTATTCGAGATAGTGCAATATCAGGGCAACTCATTGTGAAGGCATTCACAACTTGAGATGTAACAAAAAATGATGCCATTTCACCTACTTCAATGATTTACTACAAACTAAAATGGTGCTATGCACTAACTTGTTCAATTACCAAAATGTTTATATTGTTTTATATTTTTTTTAATATATAAAAATCAAGAATTTCTGTATTTAAAAAACGTATTAACTGGGAAAAACACCATTATAATAATACGCCGCATATTCTCTATTATGAACTTTTTATATGGGAAAAAGTTTTTACTCAGGAAACTTCTTACATGGGAAAATAATACATTACAACATATAGAATTAAAATTGGGAATTAAAAAACCAAACATAGTAGATGGGAAAACGTCTTAAGCAGGAATTTCTTAGCGCGTTTTCACGGACACTACGGTCGATTTTTTCTTCCGATTTTTTTGATTGATCGTACCGTTGACTCATTGATTTTATAATGTTTTGCCACTGAAGAGACACTTTCACCATTAGAAATTTTGTCTAATAACTCAATTTTATTCGCTAATGTATACCTTTAATATTTTCACATTTCCCTTGTTATTCGTAGCCATATTTTTGTACGGGTTAGAAAGAACTTGTCTACAATAAAGTCACTTTCTTCCGTTAACATGCTTGAAAAAGTCTGTTTTACACTGCAAAACTGTAGATTTATCACTTTTGTAAGCATATCAATTTATAAATTGATAAATTTATTCAATTTATAAGCATATAAATTAAAAGCAAACGACGAAACTTTCCATGACAAGCGCATAACACATACTGAACAAGGATTAGCGAGAAACATCCACGCTCGCGATTTTGTCACCCCTCTCCCCCCACCCACTGAGCGCTGTTTTGACCAGGAAAGATAATTTTAGCCACGCCCACGTTTTTTTATGGCGGAAAATGTTCACGGCACTTTAAAATTCACATTTTTTTAGGTTTCATTTTATACTAAATCAGCAACCGCGAATAGTGGGGGTTTACTGTATATGTATATATTCACGCTAGCAAAAGTCCCACACATAAAAATTAATACATTAAAACCGCCATACGCCCAGCATTCGGCCTAAAAAATTAAAGCGATAATATCCCCACGTCAACGCAAATAATAAAAATCACTTTATTTTATTTTCTTGATGACCATTGGAATATCCGACCCAGTTTTTTTTTTTTTGGTCCTAGCCGCCGAAATCTCAGGAAACTAAGCAGCAGGACCTGCCAGAGTAAACTAAGTCTACAGAGTTCCTGGCCTGCCTCCACAGGGCGTAAGTGGGGCAACGTTGGATCCCAACAGGGGTCCAGCGGCTAAATGGCCAGAAGAACAATGGTACACGACATTACACGATCCAAGATCCATACACTTTTAAATCTCTGGCATTTACAGAGTACTGTAATACACCACAATGTAAACTACGCGGAGATGGGGGGAACCCCTGGTGCCGCTTGACCCTAAAAACACTTACACTGTATATGTATATAGAGGGCTAGTGATTTTGTGCTCTTACATTTCCTTTAATTTCAAGTGCAATTATCAACCAAGTGTAGATTATTTGGGATATCCTGTAAGCTAAAGATGTCATCTATACAAAAGTTCCAACTATCGGCCCAGAATTTTTGAGGTAAACTTACTTTTGATAATTTTAGATAGACATAATTATATGCTTTAGCAGTAGTGACCGGATGCACGTGTGTCACAGCACTTAGAGCGAATGCCACCCTGCTGCACGTACTCGCAATTAGGCTAATCCCTGCCTCGAGCAACAAGGCTCCAACCCTCTGCCTTTTGTTTCTCAGGAAATAGAAAGTAGTTAATAGTGCACCATGTTTGTTGTTTACTTGTTTGAACTTAAGAAGAGCAAGCTATACAATAAGGTAATTTATTTCCAGAGCTTCCAAATTTACCCTACTTGATCATTTATTTTCAATGTATGTAAATATATTTTTCTAAAACATCGAAGTCAGCCTGCAAAAAATCGCCAACTTAGTTCAGCCCCTATTTGACCACTTACTTGTGGTTTTTTTGGCAATTACAAAGAGCTCTGCTTCAACTTACCATGAGTAGATAATCATTTATCCGTATTCCTCTCGTTAATCCAGATACCCACTAAAACAACATGAGCGACGCTGAAGTTGAACTGATAGTTAAGGGACAGGCGGATTACCCAATCCGCTCAAAGAATGAGGCCCCGGCAACTGGGGAAGGTATGAATAAACCTACAAAGACCAAGGCCAAGAAGAAAGAGAAGGTTAGAAGGTCTGCAAGGTCTGCTACAGACGTTCCAACAACGAAGGAAGTCTCTGAAGAGGCTGCCAATGAATCATTCAGCGAATCTGACCATGAAGAACACAAGAGTCAGGAAACTGAGCATGAAGGAAAAAAGTCAGGAACCCCCTATTACCCAGGTTCCCCCCTTGACTGGGACTCCAGTGGAACAGATTATTGCCATTAGAGGAACCCTAGAAAAATACATGGCTAAGCAATCAAGTAGAATTACTGCTGCCATTAGAACTGACGTGATAGAGATCTTCAGTAAAATGGAGACAGTGGTTCAAAAATTACATGTTGACCACGAGAGGCTTAAAGCAAAAATCGAAGTTCTCATATAGGAGGGGGAAAAACAAATGCAAAAATGCCCCAGCTCCTTTTCAGAGGTGGTGAGGAATGGAGCTCAATATGTGCCCAACCAACCAGAAAAAGTACAAAACCGAAAGGCGGTAAGAAAGCCTGAATCACATGTTATTTTGGTTAAACCAGTGGAAGACGCACATTTAGATACCAGTGAAGCAGTCAAGGAAGCACTCACAAAAAACTTCAAGGAGCAGATGAAAACTGTAAAAATAGAGTATTAGAAAGACCAGGCATTCAGGAGTCTTAACAGAAACAGACACCAGGGAGGAGGCACAAACCATCCTGAATAATGATGGTTTGACAAATTTCGGGCTTAGGGCAGAAGCCCCAAAGAAAAAAGGGCCTTCAGTAGTGATCTTTGATGTGGACGAGAGCTTAACACCAGAGGAGCTCAAAGCCGAGATCTTTAATAAAAATCTAAGTATATACCTGCAAGATGAAGCTAGCGTGGATGATATTAGTCCGAAATACAAAAAGAAGACCAAGTCACCTACAAACGTAAACTGGGTAATCGAACTATCAACCAGAGCATGGCAAATTCTGGGAGCTCAAAACAGAATATTCATTGGATGGGGCAGCCATAGATTCAAAGAATATATTCCTGTCCGCAGATGTTACAGGTGTCTCTGCTTTGGCCATACCTCATATACTTGCAATCAGCGTGAATCCACATGTGGCCACTGTGCCCAAAAGGGACATGACTGTAAGGATTGTCCTGTCAGAGATCAGCCGCCAAGCTGCGCAAATTGCAAGGCTGCAAAGGCTCCACACCAACATTCCATCTAAGATACCAACTGCCCTGTCTATCTAAAAGTAAAGAGTCTCTACCAAATGCAGATAAATTATGGATAGAATTCCTTCTCCCAATTAACAACTAGAGATAAGAATTGTACAATTAAATGCGCAGAGAGCAAGAGTCATTGCAGACCAGCTAAAGATAAAGGCTGAGGAAAAACAAATAGATCTAATCCTGCTCCAGGAGCCCTATGTTCGCTCTGAGGTTGTTATGGGCTACCCCTCATCGTATAAAATTGTCCACTGTACAAATGACCAACTATGGGCTGCGATTGTCATCAGAAACCCTGATATCACAGCAACCAAGATCACCCCACTATGCACTTCCATCAGTACCTGTGCCCAAATCGTGACATCTCTTGGATCACTGTTCATCCTCTCTCTCTACAGCCATCCAGGTGAAGACATCACTGCTGCGATCTCTCTGATTGAAATGGCACTCCAGCTCTTCCCGGGTGGGCAGCTACTGATAGGCATGGACTCAAACTGTCACTCGCTTCTCTGGCACAGTCACGCACCAGATAGGAATGCCCTAGGAAATGGCTCAAGACTTGAGGACCTTATCCTCACATCAGGCTTACAAATCTTAAACCACCCAGGACATCTACCCACTTACAGTGGCCCACTCTGGGAGAGCGAAACTGATATCACAATGGCTATGCCTGACTTAGCCAACAAACTTTCCAGCTGGATGATCCAGGAGACCTGGACCACTTCAGACCACAGAGCGATCACATTCTCCCTTGTTCGCTCTGTGGAACGCGTCACATCGATTCCAAAGGACATTGTATGTTATAACACCAAAAAAGCGGATTGGCAATGCTTCCTTGTGGAACTGTCCAGACGGCTACCAGATGATGTTCCTCTACCGGCTTCACTCTCGCCGGATCACTGTGTACGCAATATTACTGCCATCATCAAAAGTGCCTGTGATCTGTCCATTCCGTGTAGGAGGAGGCCATACCGCTATGCTGTCCCCTGGTGGAATACAGACCTTCGGGACTTAAGAAAGAGGGCACAACAAGCCAGGAAAACTTACCAACATGCACGTACCCATCTTCCCCCACATGAGGTTGAAACTGCCCGGGAGGCATATCGGGTAGTTAGAAACATATACACCAAGGAAATCTGTAAGTGTAAGAAGGAAATTCGTAAGTGTAAGAAGGAATCATGGCACACCCTGGTCTCTACTATTGGCAATGAAGACCCATGGGGCATCATGTTCCGCATCGTCACCAATAGGCTGCCTAGAGGTGAGGTTCTTAGTACAACTCTCAAACCAGATGGCTCTTCAACCTTTACCTGGTCTGACTCAATAAACAATATTCTTGATTCCATTTACCCTACCGAATTTTCAGCGATGTCACTGGAGCAACAGCAGTTCATCAACAGTAATCAAGCTTATCAGCCAGAGGCTACGGAACCGCTCTTCACTATGTTAGAGATGAATATGGCTCTGGCTAAAATGAAAGATGGCAAAATGCCAGGTGCTGACTTACTCGAAGTCGACGTAGTCAAGAAATTCGCTGAAGGCTACCCCACCACACTCTTGAGCCTCCTCAACAAGTGCCTTGCTGAAAGAACTTTCCCTGTACCCTGGAAAACTGCTACTCTCAAGCTGATCCTGAAAAATCCAGATAAACCGCCCCAACTTCCTGCCTCCTACCGACCAATTGCTCTGCTCTCCGTTTTGGCCAAACTTCTAGAACGACTTCTGCTGTATCGCCTTTCCACTTGCTATACCGATAAGCAACTCACCTCACCATGTCAGTTTGGATTCAAGACAGGCTCCAGCACTGAAGATGCTATACACAACTTGATTAACCAGGCCACACATACAACTTCAAAGTATACTCTAGCCATCATGGTGGACTTTGCTGGTGCCTTCGATCGACTGTGGTGGCCCAGTGTCTTTCGGAGGCTTCAGCAGGCAAACACATCCAAAAACCTATCACAGAAATAGAAAATTACAAGTTGTAAACAAATACCAGACTATGACAAGATGCGTTCACCGGGGTTGCCCCCAGGGCTCTGTCCTTGGGCCACTCCTCTGGTCCATTGTTCTGGACGAGTTCCTGGGGTTTGACCTGGGTGGAGCCAGACCCTTAGCCTTCGCTGATGATCTTGTTCTGGTAGTTCAAGGTGAAACAAGAGCGGCACTGGAAGCAAAAGCAAATACAGCTCTGGAAAAGCTCTAAAACTGGGCAGCACTCCACAACCTCTCAATTTCTGGTGAGAAAACAAAATCGATTCTCCTCAAGGGAAAGCTACAAATACGCAGGCCTCCAACAATGAAATTAAATAACATCCCTATACGTCTCTACACAGAAGTCAAATACCTGGGAATCTACATTGACACCGGTCTTACCTTTCACTCTCATCTGAAGTACTTATCCACAAAAATCCGGACGTATACGGCGATGATAAGAAGAGTCAGCAGAGCGGACTGGGGTTTAAAGCATAAAGCTTTGTCTCTCATCTATAAAGCGGAGTTTCTCCCAATTGTGTGTTATGGAGCCTCAGTTTGGTGCACAAAGGCCATCCTGGAAAAGAACAAGCGTAAACTTGACTCAATACAAAGATTCATGCAATTGTCTATCTGCAGGGCTACTGGATGCCAAAATACACTAGTCCCGATGTGTTCCAAATAACCGGAATCAACTGTATAACTATTTTTCTTCATTCTTCTGAGGATATTGTGCGGTTTTTGTAATTATATCATATCAGGAATATATTTTATTAGTCATTTCCCCCGAGTTATGTAAAACTCCCTTACGCAAGAAGTTCTGGAATGTATCTCTTACGTATGTCACAGACTTACTGTATTTCAGTACAATTAGTTTACTATGATACTGCTGTTTTGTTGTAAACATCAGAATATACTCTATGTTAAGAAAAACATAGCAATGAGGAAAAAATATGCTAACCGCATGTCAAACCTTGCAGTGAGAAAGATGGTTGATATAGAAAGTTAGAATTGTGTTTGTTCAACTAGATAATTTTAGACTATGCTCATTCCGTTTTTATTCAAGAAAAATAATATGCTAGTATTAAAATGCTACTTAGTGTGAAAGTTATTAGCATGAGTTTTATATCCTCTACTTACTTTGCCCTTGATGCTAATTTAATTTTGATAAATCTTCTGTATACTTTACTTTCACACAATGAAGGAAAGCTGTGGCCATTTACTATATTTTAAATGCAGTAAGTTTCCAGACATTTTCTTATTTCTGAAAAACTGTTAATGCGATTCAATTTAAATTGAATTAAAAAAATAATAATAAATTAACAGCTTTCTACACAATACTGCAGTAAAAACTCATTACAAGAAACATCTCAGAGGGGGTGCACAAATCATTTTGTTGTAAGAAAATTTCATTCTAATAAATATTAGTGAAAATATTTAGGAGTATAGTAAATAAATTCAATAAATTTGAAGTGTGGTCAAGACATCAAAGGTGGATTTTTGGGATATCAGAGATGTGCTGTCACACAGATATAAGGAATGCAGAATTTGAATTTGAGGAGTACAATGCATATAAAAAGGACATGGCATGGCAGCCACAATCCCCTAGTTACCATTCTTCCTACTGACTCAGGAACCCTGAGGTTGCCTGAGCTTCCCAGGAAGGGCCAAAAAAAAAAAAAAAAAAAAAGACAAAGAGAGGAGTAAAAATGGAAGTGGAAAAGGGGTGACAACTGGGGTCTCCTGAAACTGTATGCCCAGCCTGCTCAAGGGGTGGAGGTATTAAAATGGGTGGATTTGTTAAAAGGGTGAGAAGAGCAATTGGAAAGGGGGGGGGGATTCCACCTAGGGAGGAGGGGAAGAAAAGTTATAGGGAAAGAGATCCCTAGAGTAGCAAAGGAGGAAGGGCAGAAGAAGGGAATAATAGGAGATGGATGCAGGTGGAAACATCCACCCAGAGAGAAATGGTGGGTAGAGTGGGGGAAGCCATCTCCCCCAGGGGAAGGGGAGTAAAAGTCATAGGTAAAACCCATGAGGTTGACACATGGATGCCGAGATACCACGTCAAGATGGAAGACGTCTACAGCATTCCAGACATGGGGAAAACTAACATCCTGGTCATGGAGATCCATGGCAACAGGGAAATGAAACTCCTGGCTATGAGTTGCAGAATATACTGCTGGACCCCTACATCATAGATGAGTAGAGGAGAATTGAAGGTGTGGCTGCATAGCCCTGGAGGCTATTATAAGATTCACCCCAGCCTGATGCAAGCAGCTGATCTCCACTACTCTACCCCCAGAAAACCAGTAGTGGTACTTGCAATTTGCACCAGTCAGTTGGAGGGGCACAATAACCTGAAATAGACGGCTTTGGTTAGTCCTTTATTTATAAAAGGCTCCTCTAAATCTGAATTTCCCTGTAGTCCCATGCTGCTGAGGTGACGCAGTCAGTTTGGTGCCTGAGAATCCAGGCAGTTATCCCACACTATGACAGTGTCAGCAACACACACCTAATGGTGTCAGGGTTGCTCTGGCAGCTAAGTTACCCAGAATTCATCCCACACCACACTGGGTGTCAGTCAGCATTGTGGTGAACTGAGACACCATCCATGGGATAATCCCAGAGATCTCCCATGCTGTAGCAACAGCAGCAGCATCATACACCATTAGGTGTTTGCAGTCAAATTAGGTAGTGTCAGATCTGGTGGTCAAATTTGTATGTTTAGACAGGGGTGCTTAATTTGGGGCCCCCAGCAGAGTCTCAGACTCTTTGGGTTCCATTTATATTCAGTCAGTGAGCTGTGAACTCTGCCTCCACATAGTCAGTGCTATGTAGTAGTGCTCCTGTGTAATAAAGAGATGCTCTTGATCATTTTGGAAGATCATGGATTTAAAAAATTAGACAACACTGTGATCCTCATAGTCCAGGCAGTGATACATAATGTACAACCACGTTTCACTTTCTCGGCAGTTACAAATAGGATCATCAGTAATTCCCAGGGAGGCCAGTTTATCCTTGAAGGATCCACACCCTGTAACTAAGAATGTCACATAAATGCCTGGGGGAAAACTATGGTGAAGCCTTTGGGCTAGTCATTTTCATCTCCAGTAAAAAAAAATCGTCTTGTTATTGCGCCTTTGGTACTTTCTTTCCGGCATACCTTCCATATCCTGTGCAGTTCCTCCATGATACACTTTCTTTCTTACTTGATATCTCTATTGGTATTAAGACTGATGTCAAAAATAGTTGTGGCTATACCTTTCTTATGAGGGTAGATCATACCACACCTAATCACTTCAAGATCCAATGGCAAGACTTGTAAGGCAGGATTGCTTACAGTACAGCATGCCCTGGTAGTAAGGAGTAAAATGGTTTGCTGGATTGTATCTAGTTTACTTCTCTTTCTTAGAATTGCAGCTCTATGGCTCCAGACACCTGTGGCATAACATATTACTGGGAGGAAGACTGCTTTGTAAATCAATGCTAGTGTTCTATTTTTCAGTCCCCAGTCTGTTCTGGTTATTCTGGCTATCGTGTGAGCATATTTTCTGACCTTTTGTTGCCAGATGAGTGTGGATAGAAAGTTAGTTTAGTGTCAAAGATGATGCCCAAATATTTTAGTTCAGTAAGCAGTGATGGTTGTACCATTTATTTTTATGCCAGGACACCTTTGTAAGGAACCTTTCAGAAGCATTGAGTTAGTCTTTTCACTCGAAATACAGTATGAGTTTGTGAGTGTGAGCCCAACGTTGAAGCTTATCTAGGGCATAGTTTGCCTGTGTTTCCAGGCAGGCCCTGCTATCTGCTTTTACAATTAGGATGACATCATCTGCATAGGCAATACTGTCTACTAGTCCTGTGTCCATTGATAGAAATTCGTCGTGTGATAGCAAATACGGAGGATATGAAAAGGTCAGGGAATGACCACCGCATATCCCTGGAGCAATATGGCCTTAGTTGCTAATGCTCCTAAAAACCAAATAACAAACAAGTATGACAGACCAGAAGAAGGGTCCAAGAACGGATCCCTGAGGACATCCTCTAGTTACAGACTGGGAGGTTTCTCGGTACCTGGTTCTTACCATAATGACTATTATTCAGATAGTCTTTAGCACATCTGTACAGGTTTTGAGGGAGATTAGTGTGGTGGTGACCTAAGATGCATGGCCACCATAGTGAGTCAAATGCTCCTGAAAACTCCACGGATATGACAAGATGTACTTCTGCTGCGCAGCTTCTGTACAGCATTTGTTAGGTACGTCAATGCACCTTCAGTGCAAGACCCTGCTTTAAATTCAAATTTCCTGTCAGATGCTTGACTATAATAGTTGGCAAATCTTACTAGTAAGAGTCTCTAATAGTTTTCCCATGACTGGGAGGAGAGCAATGGGTTTATATGACCTTGGTTCTGTTGGAGGTTTTTCAGAACTCTTTAGCAGGAGTTTTAGATTCGCTAGCTTTCAGGTATTTGGAAATTGTCCCATGCTTAAACATTTGTTCATAAGTGCGAGTATGTGATCAGGGAGCTGTGTAGCAAACATTCTCACACCTCTATAAGGTCATGCCCTGGACATTTATTGTCTTTGGTCCTCTCCAAAGCCATTTGCAGTTCCTCCTGTGTGAGAGGTGGTTCTATCTGGTGTGTACTGTACGAGGCATTTTCAGTTAAGATCTGCTGCTGGGATTCTAAGACAGGCTGGTCATTAGTTAGGAATTATGCATCTAGGATATTATTTATAGATGTTTCCCAAGTTTGTGTTTGATTGCTATCAGGGGTAATGGTAGTATGTATAATTTCCCCTCTGAGAAATTAACTGGTCACGATCCTATATACCACACCCGGGGATCTGCATTTCCTGCAGGGGATACCAAATTTCTCCACGAAAGCTTTCTTTTCTCTTATTAACTTGGTATATTAATTTCTAAGGGTTTTATAAGCCTCCCCGAGGGCATCATCTGCCCATGGCCAGGAAGCACAGGATTTGTCAGTAGTTTCCTTTCAGTTTTTTAATTTTAATAATTTTTTTTGAATGGTTTGGACATTTGGTACTAATGGTACAAATTTAATAATGTGGTATGTGATTTTCTTGATGCAACTGTAGCTCCTCCTCCTCATCAACACTTTTGCGGCCAATGTCATTATATGGTGGCCTTGGTTTAGTTTTGACTTGCCACTGAAGGCAACTGATGCATTATGTTCACTATAGAAAAAACACAATAAATAAAAAAAATAAAAAAATTTAGAGCATTTTTTTGTCAAAATTATTGTGTTTAGAAGAAAATGAATGGTGCAAGCCAATGTCACCAAAAACTAAACGCAACCAAAAGTGAGACTCTGTAATGAAGAACTGAAAAACTTTAATATAAAGATATCAACAATAATAAATTCTTTTTCATTTGACAAGAAAAAGCATTTCTATCAGTTTCACTGCCAAAGTCATCAAATAGCAGCCTCAAGTTTACTGCCTAATCAGCTGATATTGTCAAACGGCAAATTCATGTTTCTTGTTAATAATTACGCCCTTAGCAGCTTTTAGGGACTTTCTATGGCCAATGATACACTTACTCAAAAACAAATTCAGTTTGAAAAGCAAGAACTGTTGGTGCAAATTTGTGGTAAGAATTCCATGGATTATTTCAATCTTCTATGTGATTACAAAATTCACAACAAAATAAATATGTATGATTATTTTTGCAAAAAACTGTTAACATGGCAAGATTAACTGATGGAAAGAATTAACAAAAATGGATCGAAAACATACTTTATTTTCATATGAGTAACATTACATAAGAACAAATCAAACTGCCAAATACGGAAAAAGACATTACTTATAGAACATTCTGTGTTTCTTCAATAACATGGGAAGAAACAAGACTTTTTCTTATTCTCAGTCACATGTATTTTGCTTCAATTGTGCAAGATGAAGCTAAGCCAATGGATCAATTATGGAAGATACACCCCATAATTGATTATTTCAACATAAAACTAAATGCAGTGCATGAAACTAAGATAGGGCTAACTCTGGTTGAGGCTATAGTGGTATGGAAAAGTCATCTTGCCTTCAAATAGTACATTACAGAAAAAATTACACAATTATGGCATCAAAATGTACATGTTGACAGAGCAAGATGGATAGCCTAATATACAGTATTATTAAAAAAATTATATAATATTGTATATACTATATACCTAATATACAGTATTCTGGAGAAAATTATGGCATCAGTGATAAAAAATGGGCATCAAAAATATGAGTTTCATGAAGGGATCTTTCCTTCATGAAATGCATTGCTACATTTGATGCCTGTCTTTTACAGACTTGGGTCATTCCCTGTATAAGGACAATTATTATATTTATACTCTTACCACAGAAATAGACAGAAAATAACACTAACTATACTAAAGCAATTTGTATACCAGCAAAGGAATCCTAAAGAATACTGTTTTGGAGAAAAATAAATCTGAGAATCAATGATCAACAAGACCTCTGTTAGCTGAGAGAAAAAGGTTATTATTTTTCTTTATAAAAGATGGTGAGACAATATTTGAAATATTGTATTCTCTGGAAGTCTCACCTCAAAAAGGAACACAAAACTTCTACAGAGGGTCCCTAGAAGAGTAACTAAATTGGCTGAGAGTGCTAACAGTTAAAAACTTCTATACTTACTCAAGAAGTGCATATCTACACTTCACCATGAGATGTTCACATCATGATGAACTATAGTGTTTCCACCCCCAGACGCACTTATTAAAAATTAAGCCCTCACTGTTTCCTTTGACTTGACGACTGCAATTCTTTGGACACTTGCCATTTAATAACAACTTTGAGGTCACTACCTACTATCAACTTCTACACTGTCATATTCTTGATACTGCCCAGATCCATAGTGAGAATCATGTCAAGGACATTTGATTTGCTTGTACTCAGATCGTTGATTGTACTCAGGGCAGCAAAGGCTGAATATGGAAAAGCATCAGATAAGAGAGCAAAGAATGGAAACAAGGAGTTTTTCATATATGCAAATACAAAGACAAAGAAAACAAATCAGATCAGACCCTTGTAAATGGGTATGGAATAAAGTCTTAGATAACTCAGCTGTTGTTGCTGCTAAAGCAAATAGATCTTTCACATTGATGTTTACTGACGAAAGAACCTTCATACTGAGCAGAGGCTGTGTGAGTTAAGCTGAGACATAAGAATTAGTGATTTTGAAATTACAGATAACTATTTAGAAAAACTTTTGAGTCTAAAGGCTAATAATAACATACACTTAGTGGAGCTGAATTAAAAACAGTACAGGAAGAAAGGGATCTAGGAGTTATGACACAGCAGTGTAAACAGGTGGTGAGCAAAGCCCACCACCTGTTTGTGTCCTATTATTGGTTTAGCAAATAATAGCCTGTGGAGCTAGAGAGAGATCATAATCCCACTATATAAGGAACACTGTGTCCAAGTATGGAGACTTCATCAAAAAATACACTGATCATCTTGAAAGGTCCAAAGATAGGCAGGCAACCTGCATGGTGAGATCTGCAAAAGAAAAGATCTTATGAAATCTGCAACCATACGAGGAAAGACTTCAATTATGTGGGCACAGCTTAGCAAACAGGCACTTTAGATGGAATGACTGAGGTCTACAAGGTACCTTGCAACTTGTGTGTGTGTGTGTGTGTGGCGGGGGGGGGGGGGGGGGTTATACCAGCTTACAACCACAATCTCTGTGATTCCACCTCAGGTTGCATCATGGTGTTTGAGAAACCTGGGAAAATGGTATCAAGTTTCTGCTGCACTTCGTAAAAGAATTTTTCACTTTAAAAAGAACAAAAAATAACATAAATAAATAATATTAGTAAAATAATAAGAGGAGTTTACCTCAATATAGTACATAGAACACTTCCGTATGATACCCTCCAGAAATTAAAACGAAAAAAAATCGACAACTTACCGGTACATTAGAGCAAAATATAAATAATTAAATAATCAATTTAACACAATTCAAATCAATTTAAAACAATTAAAAATCAAATTAACGCAATTAAAAGAATCTAACAAAAATATTTTCGTTAGATTCTTTTAATTGTTTTAAATTGATTTGAATTGTGTTAAATTGATTATTTAATTATTTATATTTTACTCTAATGTACCAGTAAGTTGTCGATTTTTTTCGTTTTAATTTCTGGAGGGTATCATACGGAAGTGTTCTATGTACTATATTGAGGTAAACTCCTCTTATTATTTTACTAATATTATTATCAATGTAGAACATATTGAGTAGTACAGCTCTGATTCATACTATCTAATAAATAAATAATAAAAATCCAACTTACTGAGTAAAAGTATTTACCACTCTTTGGAACACATAATCCACGAACCATTCCAGAATGAGCCTTAAATGTACAGATACATTTTCTTTCTGGCAAATTCCACAAACGAACCTAAATATGGAGACATTGGTTATGCAATGGTAATTAAAAATTAACTTCCCTTCCACAACAGTATCTTAACAATTATCAATAAAGTTATTATTAACTTCTAAGTGCAGTTTTATAATTAGCTTAATTGCAGTAACAAATTTATGCTCTATAATAAACAATACATTGTTACTAGGAATGAATGGGAACAATAGTCTAACAAAAAAAAAAAAAAAAAAAAAACAGAAGAAAAGATTAACAAAATACTAACAAATGAAAAACTGCACGCAAAGTGCACACACCAGTGATCATCATATGCTGGTGAGTGCCTCTCACATGCCATTCCATGTAACCAATAATTGTTTCTTTTTTTTTTTTTTTTTTTTTTTTTGTTAAACACTATTTGAGCAATTGTTTCTTCTTTTCTTTTTTTTTTTTTGTTAAACACTATTTGAGCAATTGTCTCTTCTTTATTTTGTTAAACACACATCCAGTTTCCATGCCCATGATAATCGTGTATCACATGAACTCTACTATTTATACTACTACAAGCCTTACATTAATCTATCAGCAGGAACAAGGATTTTTCTTTCTCTAACCATGTCTCAGTCACTTCAACACCATTTGCCTAATTCTGGAAAATCAACCAAAAAAAATTGAAAATTGTCCACTTTTTTACAATTCCACCTATATTTTCAACATTTTCTGAACACAACTGTGAAAAATCAATTTTTTTACATTAAAAACATTTTCAACTAATTTTTGAAATTAAAACTCCCTTTAGACCTCTCAGTGAGTGAAATTAAGTTGAAAAACCAGCATGCTTCAATGAATGCCTGCAATTGGATATTAGCCTGTCAGTTACAGGAGCACACATGCACGTCAACAGACTGAATCCAGACAATGCTTCAATGTCACAAAGCCAGACAGCATTACTGACTTGTTACAAGCAATAACACCAACTTGCTATCAATAACTTAAGTAACAGATGCCAATCAATATGTATATATAACTAAGTTTAACTTCATTCGTGAACTTTTCCTAACTCTATGATGATTAACAGAGATTTCTGAAATTTTCACTAGAGAAATCAAAGAATACACTTCCAAAAACAGCTATTAGGAGTTTTAGATGTGGGTAGGGTAAATGAAGAGCACGAAATGCTAAAATATTGTCTGGAGTCTCATTGACCCTGCACTACTGACTTATGGTTAAGTGATAAAGGATCACTCTACCTTGAAAGCTACTTGTTACTTTATTTTACACTTTTATTTATGGATCTTATCAAGTTTTATCGTTACCTTATTTGTATTTACTTTTATTCTGTTTAGTGTTTATTCTTGTTTATGTAAATATACTTTATTTAAATTTTGATTTTTAATGATTTTAAATTCTTATGTTTACCGGCTGTTACAAGAAACCCTCCATCCATATCAAGCTTCCTGATGCCCAAGGCCTTTTTCCCAATAAGTAACAAATTTAAGTGACAAATAAACATCAAATGAAAATGGTTCTAACTAAATCTGTTAAATATTAACAAGTCAATTAAACACTTGACTTTTTTTTTTTACTTTAATAAGACAAAGAGAACTATACTTTTTATATCAGCATTGTAATCTTTTTGCCTCAATAACTAAGCTCAAATGGAGATCCACGATGGCCCTACTGTCAGTGTCTACTGGATGAAAGATCAATTTATGATGAAGCTGTGTCCAAAAATCAGTGTTTGAAATGTTGATGGAGGTCTCATTTTATATGCAAAATCAATTTAAATATGTATTTCTCTATTAAGATGAATAATATGTTCAGAACACCTTCAACTATTGATAAAAATTTGGTTAGAACTGCAAAAAATTTAACTTGTTAATTCTGCCATATGCAGCTAACATTTTCAGCTGCATGTGGCAGAACTATTTTAGTCAATCAGGAATTTTCCACCCCATCTGGTAAATATGCATTGCCTTATATAAAAAAAATTATATTTTTATAGGAGAAAAGGAGATCACTAGAATGAGTTGTGAATGGCTTGATAATCACCCTGTAGTAGTGAACAAACAAAAAAATATTTTTTTAAAGTTGGACAGGTCACAATTTCTGCAGATACTTTTCTAAAATCTTAAATCTGGAATTCTTCCAAATAAGGTGGACAGCTTGACGTTCATCCCACTGAGAAAGGTAAAAAAAAATAATAAAATAAATTATGTTTGCAGTTGTCCTCAACAAGCAATTTCATACTGCTAATTCAGATGAAAGTTTTATTTGTTGTTGACAAATGACAGTTTACAACTAACAGTTGCCAACCCTTTTTGACTGCTGATGATCTTGGCATGAAATATGAAGTATAACTGATTGAAAATTTTTAAAAAGTTTATTTTGTAAATCATAATTTTAAATAAATAAACTTCAGTTAAGGCACTAAAATTTACCTCTCCATCATAGGATCCAGATAATAAAAGTGAAAGTGATGTAGGATGTTTTATCATGCACTGTACCCTGTGAACCAACTGATTGAAAATTTTTAAAAAGTTTATTTTGTAAATCATAATTTTAAATAAATAAACTTCAGTTAAGGCACTAAAATTTACCTCTCCATCATAGGATCCAGATAATAAAAGTGAAAGTGATGTAGGATGTTTTATCATGCACTGTACCCCATCTCTATGGCCATCCAAAGACCACAGAAATGGTTTAGCAAAAACACGTTCCAACTTAACAGCATTCAAAGCTCTGGTATAAGATCGGCAAACCTCAAAGGGATGGAGTGCTGGATCACAGTTTTTTGGGACTGGAAAAAATAAAGTAAAACCTTAATTATGTTCAATAGTAAAGTTATTAACAAAAACAAACTAATATTGTTTGAAAACAAGGTTGTAGTTTCCAAACAAGTTTTGCTTTACTTATTTGAAATATAATATTTTTTACCATCTTCATCCACTTTTTATTTTAGATATAATTCTGTTAAATCAGTGGCTCTCAAACTATGGGATGCATAAACTTTTCAAGTGAGGTGCACTAAGTGATAATCATCATCATGCTAACTGTACAAATTGCCATAATCATCATTCCTAAAAATGTCACATGGAACATAGGTTTAAAATACAGTGTTTACTGTGTGAATCAGCAATAGCTTGATAAACATCTAATCTCAATGTTTATGTACTTTAAGGGCCACCTACTTTACATGGGTGGTGCACTAGGGCAATAGTTGCTGATGCGCCTAATAAATCCCTAAACCAACAGCTTTACATGGGAATACAATGCCATTAATTAAATGTGACACTGACATTTCTTATTAGAAAACTATTTCAGAAGGGTTACTACTTCATTAGTTTGTTTTTTGGTTTTTAGGAGCATTAGCAACTAAGGCCATATTGCTCCGGGAATATGCGGTGGTCATTCCCTGACCTTTCCACATCCTCCGTATTTGGTGGTGACGGGCTCGAACCCCGGTCTAATCAAGAAGCGTGTGCTACGCACTGCTGCTCGTTCCCACCTGGCTACGGAGGCACCCTACTTCATCAGTAAGAGTTAGTAAGGATTTCGGACTAAAGATGAATATAGTTAAAACAAAAGTAATGATGAACAAGTATGCCACAAGAAGGGATATAATCATTGAAGGAGCAGAAATTGAAAAGGTGGATTTATATACTTTTCTTGTACAAGTCATTAGCTGTAATAATGATAAATGGCTGTAAGTCAAAAGAAGAATAAATTTCGGATGGATAGCATTCAGGAATATAGTCACATACTGAGGAGCAATATCCCAATTTGTCAGAAACGTAAAAATAATGAACAATGTATACTCCCACCATGACTTAAATGAAACTTGGGCACTCACCAAAAGAATGGAAGAGAAGCTGAAAATTACACAGCAAAGAATGGAAGAGAAGCTGAAAACTACACAGCAAAGAATGGAATGAATTATATTAAGAATCAGACTGTTGGATAAGAAGAGATACACATGGATTAGGCAGCAAACTCAAGTAAAGGACATTCTTATCAAAACTAAAGAACCATCTTATCAAAACTAAAGAACCAAAATGGGCTTTGGCAGGACACACAGCTCAAAGACATGACAGATGGACTAAGAAAATAACAGCATGATACCCAAAAGGAGGTAAAAAAAAAAAAAAAACTGGAAGACAACAGTGGAGATAGACAAATGAAATTCAAGAGTTTGTGGGCAGTAAATGGATGGCCATTACACAAAACAAAAGGAAGTGGAAAGTTTCTGGTGAGGCCTTCATCCTGCCGTGGATTGAAAATGGCTGACGATGACCACTTCATTATGTGCAATAAAAGGAAATAAATGAATATGTGATATTACATAAAAATTTAGTTTAACAATAAAAAGGTAACGTATGTAAATCCAATGTTTGTAAAATAATGCCTCCCATTTCTAAAATCATCACTTTTGTTACTTTAAAAAAAATCATTACTTTCCATCAGTTAGCAATTTGACCACAAAGTTCAAGTCATTTTATCATTGTAGTCTTATGATTTACCAACTACAGTTGTAAAATGTTATTTTTGATGCCAATGATAAAAAAAATAAAATAAAAAATAAGAATGTATACTGCATATTTTGGAAATAAATTATCATTCTGAATTTTGTTTCACTCAACATTATTAATACACTAAAATTTATGTATCCATACTATTAACATTAATCTCATTATCAGGCTCCAACAAATATGTGCACAATCTAGTGTGCACATATGGGGCCTGTCACACACATTGCACAAGGGAACCACTTTAAACATTCAAGGAAAGGGATCACCATACACTTTACACCAAGGCCTGCATTAGTTTTACACCCCTGGAATGGGGTTCACCACAAAAAGTCTTCTGAAACATCCATTACTCAGTAACCTCAAGTTATATCATTATATTACCGTAGCCGAGTGGCATGAGCGGGAATGCAGTAGCACACGTTCTTTGAGTAGACCTGGGTTCAAGCCCCTGACTACTGAATACGGTCGATCTGCCAACCCGCACTGGACCAGCATGGCAGATTATGGTCCATTTCCCTCAGCATGAATTGTTGAGGAGGCTTCCATCCTGCAGTGGGTTGATAATGGCTGCACTTTACCTTTTATATCATTATATCAACCTCACATTATGAATACTGGGCAGTCTATTGTAATGAAAATTAAGATTTTTTTTAAAATATCTTTATGTGAATAACTTTTATCTATATGTTAAATAAATTATAAATGATACACTAATTTAACTTTGTTACATCAATTATTAAGCAACAAATTTTATTTATGTTGCTTAATAATAATTAAGCAACATAAATAAAAAAAACAGGGGGTGTTAAATTACTGTCCCATCCTGAATTATAAACACACGAATTACAAAAATCATGTATGCCAACAAAGAACCATAAGATAAACAACAATGTTTGAACAACCAGAGAATACCTATTCAATTTGTCCCCAACCAGAGCAGGGTCATCAACAGTTAACCCATTGACATCCAGTGGCCTAATATGATTCAATCCATTTCTTCTACTGCTAATATAAACATAAGTCTTTGCTGCTGTTCTTTCCATTCTTTGCCAGAGACTTCACGTAATCCTCACAAGCCTGTTCCAACAATTAACCAGCTGCTGACTGAATGCAAATTTCTGAAAATATGTATTTATTTTCTCCCTGTATCAAAAAAAAAGAAGAAAAAAATCAATAAAAGAGTACCCACATAATAGTCGAAGAAATCTGAGCTCCTGGGAATGGATAAGTTTTAGAAAAATTTTGCGATTTATTTAGAGATATGGTGTCACTTATACAGAAGGGATACAGAATTTGAACAAGGGGTGTACAATGTGTACAGAAAGGACAGACAAAACGGGGGGGGGGGGTGTTATGCTCTTAGCATTAGCATTAGTTGAGGCGTATGATGCAAGAAAGCAAGCTTATGCAGCATCAGCCAAAAAAAAAAAAAAAAAAACCCACTCCCATTTCACCCCTCCTTTCGTTCAAAATACCTGTCCAGAGTACCTGTTAGTTAAGAAGCATATTAAATCTAACACAATACATCTAGTTGACATTGGTGGCTAACACAATGCTGAATCAGTTTGGTGTGACGTAACCACTGGGAAAACAAAAATGACAGTAGCAGTGTCTTATATGGCTAATGACAGTGATGGGTATACAAAACAGCTATAGAGAGAAATAGACAGAGTCAGTAAATCAAAATAGTAGTAGTAGTAATGCCAAATGATGCAAGAAAGCAAGGTTATATAGCATCAGCCAAAAAAAAATAATAATAATAACCTACACAGTTCACCCATCTCTACCCTTCAAGAATTTGTGTAGCTCTTCCTTGGATTTATTCAACTCGTCCACTTCCACAACAACAGTGGAAAGATGGTAGGCTCGTTTTGGGATCATCATCGCTTACTGGAAGGTATTGGACTGGTTCAGTGTGCTGTTTTCAGATTCCAGACGAAGCACCAGATGTTGAAAAATCTATTGCAGTAACAGAGACAGAATCAGGAATATGCGATGGCATGTGTTTTGGCAATAGTATGGTTGTTTTACGATTAGATTCTGGTAAATTCCTTTCAAGAATGCTTGCATTTCCTTACTGAGATGGTATTACAGTAGACCTTTGTTAATGTGTATTAATTGGGGGAAAGGTCATCTGGATTAAGCAATAATCCAGATTAGTGAAGAAAATGATTGTCCTAAAAGACAAAAAAAACTTAGAAAACAAATAAATAGAAAATTTAATGATATAGGTAGTGCTGATTATAATAAATAAAAATTATATATATCACTGTAGAGCCTTTTATTTAAAAACTGTAAAAAGACAATACATTTATCCAATGATAGAAGACTCGATTAACCGGGACACTTCAAAACTCCAAAGTTAAAAAAATATATCCACGGAAATCATAAAATTCAAGTAATAAATAGAATAGGTATAAACAGATGTTTTGCAAGTCGTAAATACATGACAAGAAGCAGCATTATAAGTCATGACAAAAAGTTTGAAAATGTTGCATCCGTTAAATCTTTAATGAACCATTATAATGTTGGTGACCAAACCATACGTGACATCATAAAAAATAAAGAAAGCTATTATATTTTGCGGGCACATCTGATAGCATTAAAGGCATGACTATCAGAAAAATTATGAAACAGTCTACATACGAGGACCTTGATAAGGCAGCCGTGTTGTGGTTTAGCCAACAATTACATAAACCCATAATATATAAAATATGCACGTATATATGTATAAAGAAGTATGCAAATTAAGCAATAACACCCGTCCGACTCAGAGTCAACAACAATACTGAACAATACACAAGATAATGTGATGTTTCTTCCTTCTCTGCACAGCCAGAGTGACTCATCTGCCTTCCCAAATCCCGTATGTCTTTCAACGTACAATACTCAACTGTGAAAGAATTTTTCGTATTTTGATCCGGATTAGCAAGGTTTTACTGTATTATATTTTTATAGCTAAGAGATACATACAAATATGTGATCAAGCAATTCAATCTTTGTATGTATTACAGTGTCCCTCCCATTACTCTCCCCCCCCTTTTATTATTTTAGAACCAAAAATAGACAATTGCTAATTTAGTTTTCAGAAAAAAGTATGAAGATGTGCATTTTTGAATGGCTGTTGTAGCGGAGTAAGCAAATATAAAGGTATATTTTGTTGCACTCCTGCAGTAGGAGAACCTCGTTCTTGTAGTCTCTAATGGCTGTTGTTGCTAAAGAAAAATCTTTAAAAAAAATCTTGTCTTGTAAACTCTTGAGTTTTTGATTAACCCAGATTATAAACAGAAAATTTATTTTTAAGTAATGTTTATTTTAAATAGCAATAAATGGGTCCATATCAATTTGTCAGGAGATGAAACCCCAATTCAGGACCCAGAAAAGAATAGTCAAGTACAGGCTGCTCTGGTCAAAGGCGATCTTGTTTTTTTTTTTTTTTTTTTTTTTTTGGGCGACTCTACTGTCAGGGAAACGGGTAACATTTTTTGGATAAATGGTCTAGAACCAGATTGTGTTTACCAGGAGCAACAATTGATGTTACCAACAGATTGTCAGATTTTAAGGGAGGTAAAAAGAGGATTATTATTCGTGTGGGGACTAACGATATTCAGCATACACGGCCTCAACATCTGTTGGAGAAATATAGGACTATGCATAAAAAAATGCCACAAGTTAGGTTAGGCCGAACCATGACCATGTGTACGTGTCTGCAGTTCTGCCCAGACACAATAGGAGGGACTATGCTGTGAAAGCCTTGTGGATTAACTCATTTTTATCAACATGGCCTGCATTTGTAGGTAGTAATCTGTTTTGTAGAGATGGTATTCATTTGAACAAAGATGGTGCAAGGATTTTTGCCAGTATCATTGAGGATACCCTAAGGGTTCAGGGAAACTGCTAATTGGGAAGGGGGAGAAGGGTAATTTAGATCCCTGTTTATTTGATGATATGGATCAAACCCCAGGGGCTCACATCTGATGAGTACGGGCTTGGCACACCCAGGGTCCTAAGCTGGATATCATTATTCTTCTCTTTCTTGGCGATTTCCTTCTACTTATCTCTCTCTCTCTCTCTCTCTCTCTCTCTCTCTCTCTCTCTCTCTCTCTCTCTCTCTCTCAGGGTAACTCGGGGAATTTTTTTTTGGTTGGTGCAGCATAAGCCACACACTTCCTTGCACCATATAGCTAATAATAATAATAATAATAACAGATGGAAGCCTGTTCTGACAATTAACCAGCCACTGGCTGAATGCATATTTCTGAAAATTAGTTCTGCAACCATCCTTCCTCAACTTGAATTAATGACACCTCGTGTGTAGTCTCAGCAAGAGGAAGAATGCCATTAACATTCAGCTTATTCAATCACTTCAAGGCTTTAAACACCTCAATCAGGTACATAGTCTTGAAACTCTACAATTTTCACAACAGAAGCTTTTTAAGTAAGAGCACCCTTCACCAGTCTGGCTGTCCTTCTCTGCAATGTTCCAGCAGATGTGCATCCTAAAGTGATGCCTCCAGACCTGTATACAGCACTCGAGATGTGGCCGAACCATGACCTTATACAAAGGGATAATCACCTCCTTATCCTTGCCAGCAAAGTTTCTGTAATCACTGAAAAAATCCCGCAAGTTGTTCTGGCAGCATGACTGCACTGCACAATTACCCCCCCAAGTCTTTTTCATTTTCCACTACTTTGAATTGTAGTATCACACAGTTGATAAGTTACTTCAAGATTACTGCTACCCATAAGTAGTACCTTGCATTTCTCAATGTTAAACTTCGATTGCCATTTCTTGGACCATCAACCCCATTTTCCTAGATCTCGTCGCAGTAGATGGTCCAGTATTACTTCTTTAAGCAATCACTCCATTATTTTCCCTGAAACAGAAGTCAAGCTAATAGGTCTGTAATTACTTGTGCCACCATTTGATTCTCCTTTGTGAATTGATGATACATTTGCACATCTCCAGTCCACAGGGACCTGCAATAAACTGAAAGATGCTCTCATAATTATGGTAAGGGTGCTTACCTCCGTTCCCGCCTCCTTTTTTATCTTCTCTTAGTTAATACTATTTCCATTACAATCTTTTGACTGATAACAAACAAGATTTAAATCAAGCAACCCACATGCCGCAACAATTGTACAATAATCAGAATCTTTCATTACACAAAGCTAGAATGGATGCACTGCCATAAGGCATCAGGGGTGTGAACCTCTATATTTGAAGATAAGAGATGCACACTAATTTTAAATTCATATGTTTCATAACATGTGCATTTAATTATCATGACAAGCTTTAAGTTGGACCCACATTGTTACTTTTTTGTGATGACTACCTAAGACAGCGTTTCCCAAACTTTTTTAGTCACGGAATACTTTACATCTCGCAACATATTCAGGGAACACTTTTCATTTCACAACATATTCACGGAACGAGCCAAAGAACTGTTGCTAATACTTTATTACATATGACGCACTGTGCATCAGGAGCATCTTTATTTCCAGCACAGCATGTAAAGCCGAAATTCAAATAACTGTCATCATACTTTCATTTTGGTCTTTTATTAGTTGGTTCCCGTTTTTTCACTTCAGATTTTTGGGGAACAAAAGGCTGCGATTGTTCATCCTCACTTTGAAATGTGACGATATTGTGTTCGTTTTCATCGACACAGTTACACTACTAGAAGTACTTTGCTTCTCGTTTTAAAGTTCCTTTTTTCAACCACAAATCCATGGTCACATATTTTAATAATAATATTTCGAAATACTAATAATTATCAAAAAAAAATTTATACAAGGAAGTGAGTTTAGTTATGATATTGGTTTTCTTCCTCCTCTCCTTCACCCCATGTACTCCAGGCTGCTAAATAACATATGAATGGCATACTAGATCACCACATTGCTACTTTTTCGTAGATGTCATTACTTCTACACATACTTTGCAATTTTATGCAAAGCCCGCGAAAATAAAGTGTTCCGTAGTCTATTTGATTATTAGTCTATGCCAGTATATTAATAACCAAAAAAAAATTATGTTAAATATTATAATGATACAAAAGTGGTGTACACTACAAATATGCAAAATTTGTTTAATTATTAATTATGATTTTTCACGAACACACATCTCACATCTAACAGAACACTAGTGTTCCGTGGAACACAGTTTGAGAAACGTTAACCTAAAACATCTGGAATTTTTAATGGCAAGATAAAAAAAAAAACTTTCAGTGCAGAGTACTGAGAGTTTTAGCCATGTGATCCATGTAGACAAAGGGCACAGCATCTCTGAAGATTGCATGAATCTTTGAGACCCCTGGTCAGTATTAAACACGCTTCAGTTTTTACATCAAATTCCACTTTTACTGCATCATAATAGCTAATCAGGCTGGCCAGACAAGATCTTCCCTTGCCAAATCTGTACTGTGACCATCATAAAACTGAATTATATTGAAGTAAAAATAAAAAAATAAAAACTTTTCTGTTTGATATTCTGGTATGGTCACATGGTCCTTGCAGTTTACAAGATAGACAAGAACAGCACAGCATTCAGCAGTTACTGTAGACTTGAACCATGGGCACGCCAAACTTGTGTACTTGAGGGTACTGTTATGTGACCACATGGTTACCATCAACTATTATTTTCCGTGGAACAGAAGTCAAGTTTGCAAACATCTGTAAGCTGCACAGATTTAAGAAAAGAAGAATGCCCAACATAACCAAGTGAAACAATGTTTGTCCACTAAGTAGCACATGCCTTTGAGTGAAGCATAGTTCAAACTCAAATTATGGTTAACATTTCAAATGTTAAAGAATTAGCATTCACAATCAAAAAAAAGTTGCGAGTTGGTGTTAAATTTTAAAGTGTCTGCAATTCAGGCCAGACACAATAGGAGGGAATATGTGATGAGTAATTAATTTGGCCCTGGAGAGATTGTGCAAGGTGGGGTAGAATTTTTCTTTGCATGCACTTTGTTTTTTTTTTTTTTTTAAGGAGCATTAGCAACTAAGGCCATATTGCTCTGGTGCGGTGATCATTCCCTGACCTTTCCGCATCCTCCATATTTGGTGGTGACAGGCTCGAACCCCGGTCTAATCAAGAAGCGTGTGCTACGCACTGCTGCTCCTTCCTACCTGGCTACGGAGGCGCCTTTTTGCATGCACTGTGCCTGTTAACAGGAGGGAGTGCTTCTACAGGGAAGGAATACACTTAAATAGAAAAGGTGTAAGAATGTTTCCTGATGCTATCGAGGCAGCGTTGGGTGGGTTGGAAAACTGCTAGCATTGGAGGATTCACAGACTAACAGAATAACTAGAATGAGAGTAATTGTGAAAGTGATTTTTGCACTGTTTCTAATGGAATGAGCAGCAGCCTCATAAGCAAGGTGTTGGGAATTTCAAGAACTGCTAGGAGGGTAACTAAAAATAAGAACATGTGCATATATACTTGCATGTATATCAATGCTAGGAGTAAAGTAAATAAATTTGATGAATTTAAGGTGCTGGTCAAGACATCAAAAGGGGATATTGTTGGGATATCAGAGACATGGTCTCACACAGATATAAGGAATGCAGAATTTGAATTTGGGGAGTACATTGTGTATAGAAAGGATAGGAATGGGGTAGGGGTTATGCTGTTGATTAAGAAATACAAAATAAGGCAGTGCATCCAGTTGACATAGATGGACAGTGCAATGCTGAGTCAGTTTAGTGTGACATAAGCTGGGAATACAAAAATGAGAGTAAGAGTGCGTTATAGGCCAATGACTCTGATGAGTACAACAAACAACTGTATAGAGAAATAGAGTGGACCAGTAAAACAGAATGTCTTATAGTGGGAGATTTTAACTTCCCAGATATTGACTGGAACTTGTGTGTGTGTTGGTCACTTGTACACTAGCAAGATTTTGTGGATTTATTGCATGATTGTTGTCAACAGCAGCATGTTTGAGAGGCAACCAGAGGGAGTAATAATCTTCATCTGATTACCAGCAGTGATTATTCATGCATGAAGAACCTGCAGATAAAGCAACCATTGGGTGGCGGTGATCAGAATGTATTGGGATTTACTTAAAGATGTAACTACCATCAGAGATAAAGGGAAGGGTTTTTGCAATAGTAAAGGTGACTCGAGTGGTGAAAGACAGTTTCTAAATTCTATACAGTGGGACCAACAGCAAATTCTAAATAGGAAGCATTCAAGGAACTAATCTTGATAACTACTAGGCTCTTCACACCAACTAAGAAATACTGTTGAAGGTTTAGCCCTAATTGGATGTCAGGTGAACTAACGAGCCTCATGGCTGAGAAGAAAATTGCATGGCATGCATAAAATTAGGCTAATTAACAAATTTTGGGTCATATTTTGCTGTGGGCATGAAGCTAATTTTACTTTATAGATTTTGGGGTACTAAACAAGAAAATAGTGCTTAAAATGGCAGATTGATTCTTGTTTTCGAAAAAAATAGTTTTTTATATTTATGGAAGACATTTTTTTATTTATATGGCAGTAAGCTGTAGCTACAAACATACCTGTATCAAACACGGGACCTTTTTGCCTTTCGCTTGTATTCAGCTTCAGAGCATCCCTTTTCACCATCCAACAATAATTGGCTCAGATGGCAGCACTCCATTTACTTTGTATCTTTGTTCCATCGCTGAGATGTCTTGATATAAGAGCTAAACATGTTCATCACTGACGGCACCACATTTTAATGATTTTCATTGAGGCCAACTCCTCTTCTTATAATGCTAGGCTCTTCGTATTATCGTAAGGATAATACGACTCTGTGAGTCGTATTATCCTTAATACGACTCACAGAGAAAGCAACAATACTTAGTGTAACCCTTACTGGCTATTACCTTAAAATCACCACATATCTGCCACTCATAATTCTGATAGTGTACACCTAAGAGGATGTTCTCTGGGTTTGCATGTTTCTTTTTTGTGGACAGCATACATAATAGGTATTGAAGGCAGCATATTTCTATTGTGTAATAACACAGCCTTAAGGCTAACCTTAGAAGTATCTATAGTCACCATTCTTTGGAAACGTGCCTCATGTTCACTGCTGCCATTTCACCATCAACATCCTTACAAACAGTGAGTTAACCTTCTGCTTGATAGAATTTATCGCAGTCTTTAAAATGTTGTAACTTTCACAGATTGATCTAGAAGATTCCACTGTTGTATCCTCGTGAACAAAAGTTCTGCCTTATTCTTCACCAGTTCGAGATCCCTGATGAGGTCATCAAGCTCACTTTCTATGAACTTATGTGGTTCAGAAGGATAAAAGTTTGGACAAAATGATGGACCCCTTGACATAGATGGCTGCTGTACTACTTCATGTATATCAAGTTGATGTTCATCAGTGTCTTCACCTTCTTCGGATGGTACAGAAAAACGGTCAGGTGATTCAGTAATAAGTAGTAGTTTACAGTGAGGCACAGGATGAATTGCTGATGGCATATTTGGATACATCACTGTCCACATTTTCTTCATTATTATTCCTTTTCTAATAGGAGGAACCATACAAAAGTAAAAGTCTGTGACATGATTTGTTGGTCCATCCATATCATGGACACTGAGAAAGGCATAAAACATCCCTTTCTATTCACACACACATTGAGTTTTGATGAACAGATAGTGCAGCATATGTATGGAGCCCAGTTCTCCTGGTCGCCTACTTTACACCCAAAGTACAAGTAGTAGGCCTTTTTTATGGCTCAAGTTAAGGGACACTTTCTTGAAGCTAACATGAATTCTCCACATACATAACAGAAGTCATCCAGACTATTCACATAATTACGGGCATATTAAGCTTAAATGACACAAATACTGCACAAAAAATTTGGACTCTCATAGAGAACCGTTAACTTAAAACAAATCACCCAGTACTTAGCCGTATTCAAGGATTACTGCATCAAAGTTGAAGCCGATTATGTGATAAGAGCATGGTGATACTGAAACTGCGGTGCTCCCATGCGTTTAGCCAAGAGCCAGAGTTGATAATACAGATAACTCGCTAATATGAGACCCCAACTGTAGTTTGAAAACAAGAGCCAGGTGACAAATTTTAATGGGAGTTTTGTGTTCGGCAGCATAAAATTAGTCAGGATTGGGAATTTTCATTTTCGTAACATTTTACATGTCGACCAGTGTTATTATCGGGTAACACAGAAGCCTGTGCTAGATATAAGCTATTCTGAAAATCAAGTCACAAAGGAGGTTAGGCAAGTGAAGGCAGATTATGAGATATCTTTGGCAAAGGATGCAAAGAAAAACAGCAAACACTTTTTTTACTTATGTAAACTTTAGAAGAAGGGGATAACCCAGACTTCTCCACTTGATACTGATGGTTCTATTTTTGATGATACTGCTCAGGTAGCTGAAAAACTTAATGAATATTTTACATCTACATTCACACATGTAAAATTCTGTAAGGAAGTTGAGGCCAGAAGTTTATCAAACTCTAACAGGGAGCTAAATGATTTTGTAATAAGAGCCAAAGTGGAGGAGAAATAGGAAATTTGATGAACAGTTGAATTTAAATATAAGAAAGGTACTTGTGTGGATAAATCTATCCAGTTATATTAAAGGAAGTAAGCAAACCATTAGCTATAATTATGAAAACATCCTTGGATTCAGGGGAGGTCCCCATGGCCTAGATTTCTGCAAACGTATTCCAATTCACAAAGGGGGATCAAAAGGTGACACGAGTAATTAGACTTGTTAGTTTAACTTCTGTTAGAGGAAAAATAATGAAGTCACAGGTTAAAGTAGCATTGCAGGATCATCTAGGTAAAGATTCAGAGATGGGTACCCCCTTTCAAAATGGTGATGAGGAGAGGAGGGGGGAAAGCAGTGATTGACTGGTTGTGACTTCACCCACTCACTGCATTCCCCTCCTCTCCTCGCCCGGCGGATGTGAAGTGACACACGGATGGCACGTGGCACAGCAACAAATATGGTGGCTGAAAACAAAGGATAAATCCAATAAATTTAATTAACACTGAAAATTGCCGATGCCTGTCAACAAAAATAAAAGGCCAGAAACCACTCACCTCATCAATCATTGAATTGTCTTCTAAATGATCCAACATTTTCGCACTAATATTTTGCAGTAATAAATCACCCAGTAGAAGAGACACCGGCACTTAACCAAGGCAAAGCAAAAAATAAATCACAAACAATTGAATAATCACTGATAACTAGATTATTTCACACTGAAAACTGCCAATCACCTCATCAATCGAATTTTCTAAATGACCCAACAGTTTCGAACTAATATTTCACAGGAAAAAAAAAAAATCACCCAATACAACAGACACCCGCACTCAACCAAGGGAAACCAAAAAGTAAATCACAAGCAATCGAATATGCAAACAGGGAGAATATTTTTTTCCCAGAAGGGTGGGGGGGGGTCTGGGGACAGGAGCACACATACCCCTGCTTCTGTGGGGTTCCTGCCCCCCCCACCCCCGATACACATATTATTCAGCCTTTTCCAAAACCGAAGAACTTTTCTTTTGTTTTTAATTATGCATCTAAAAAATTAAATAATCAGCTAATCAAATATTAACACAACATGACATTTCAAACAGCCAGCAAAGTCCATAACCTGAACATATGGAAACATCTGGCACGAATGCCACGCAGTGCGTGTCACCCATGCTAGATGTTTCCATATGTTCAAGAGATCACGTGACACTGGGCGCATTGAGCACCCATCAATCACGGCCGTATCGCTAGCAGTCTTGAAGGGGTACCCATCTTTGAATCTTGACCGACAGCTGTTACAGTTCAAACACGGCATGGGTTTGTTAAGGGGAGATCTTGCTTGACCAATTTGATCGACCAAAATGAAGATACATGCAATATAGCATATAAATAGTCTTAATTTGTCATTACAGGAGTTAAAAATCAAATGTTGGCTTTAGCTACTGTAGGGACCCAGGGCAGCCTTCAGTGACCTTGATGTGTCACTATCCATTGTACTGTTGTCTGCTGTGAGCGTATGGTGGGGAAGTCAGCTTTCACTAGGTCTGCTGCGAGCCAGTGCAGTGTGAGGTTATTGCAGGCATTTTGTGTCAAATCACTCAATGTTCAAATTTTTGTTTGTGGCTATTTCAAAGTGAAATACTATCATATATTTTTTTATATTTTAATACTACTGCCCCTTTGTGTTAATAATGGCATCTACAGACAAAAGAAACTGCAATGTGTTGTCAATAGAAGACAAGATAACAATTATTAATACACCGAAAAGGGGTGAAACCAGTGTAGCTTTTGCTAAGATCTGTAATGTTGGTAAAGCAATAATATCTAACATAAAGAGCAGAAAAAATTTTGAAGTTAGCATCAAAGTTAGAAAATGAAGATGGCTCTAAAAAAAAGGATTCCCAGGTTTTCCGAGTGTGGGCAAGATGATGCAGAGGCATGGTTAAACAATGATGCTGATAATCCAGGTTATACACCAGCCAAGAAAACCTTGCGAGAATCAACTCCAATCTCAATCGATGCGTTCGTTCAATTTTGGGCCTTCCCTAGAACACATCGGTTAGTTCGAGATACAAGGAAGTGAGACTCCTAAGCATCTACCAGCTATTGCAGAAAGCCGAGGTGATCCTTGTTTACAATGCTATGAAGACAGCAGACTTTTCTCCTCTCTTCAGATCTTTTTTCATAACCACAGACGAAGAAGAAATATCATACAATCTAAGAAATAAAGCCAATCTGAAGATTCCGCTTTTCAGAAAAGCATAAAATACAGAGGTGCTAAAACCTGGAACAAACTTCCTGCAAAAATCAAAAATGTCACTTCACTAAATCAATTCAAGAAACTACTAATTGAACACATCACCAGGGATGTCTGAATCAAATTACATTCCACTCAACTCCTGGATTTTAAAAACACCAACATGGAAATAATGTACAAATGTTAAAGGAAGCAGCTGGCAAATAGTTTGTAAATTTCTGTGCATGTATCTCATCATTTTTCTTTTCTCTCCTCATTTAATTGTAAAAATGTTCACAATGATGTTATAAGTAGTGATGCTTTTTGAAGTCTTCTGTAAAGAAATGTACAAAAAAAAAAAAAAAACTCCAATTTATTTGTCTTTCCTGTTGAACATTACCTGTAAAATTTCAGAACTGTACATTTTTCAATTGTATATTTGTATATTCATAATTTTTTAAGGGAACACTCCCTAAAAAGCTATTGGCTTATGTGTTCTCCCTCCCTTTTTGCTGTTATCTCCCAAAAAAATGTAACATAAAATAGGGATAAATAAATTATTATTATTATATTTTAAATGAAGAAGAAATTGTTCAAGTTAGCATGTTCTTCATTCTTGACTAATGCAACAATTTGTTCTTCAGTTAAAATATAATAACCTGGATAAAGAAGAAATTGTTGCATTAGTCGAGAATGAAGAACGTGCTAACTTGAACCAAGATGAATCTGATGATGAGGAAGCAGGGAGGGGTCCACTCATGCAGAGGCCTTCACTGCCCTAAAAACTTCAATTGTATGGTGTGAGCAACAGTCTGAATGCAGTTCTGCAGAAATAATGCTATTAAAGAGGATGAGAGACCTCACCGCAAAAAAAAGATAATCTTGCATGGTTCTAAGAAAAATTCAAGATTACATATTTTAAAAAATAAACCATCCCAAGATTCATTATATTCTTATTTGTGTGCAATTTCTTGTCTTTGTTTATTACTGTTTATGTAAAAGAAAGTTGATTTATAGTTGAAACCATGTAAAACAATTAGGTAAGTTCAAAATAAATATAGTATACATTGTCTTCAAAATTTTTTGGTTATTATTTACAAGCCATTTCCTAAATCAATTATTTTTTTATAATACTTTCATATTTCAAAATACAGTAGTAATAACCTTGCATACAATAATTTAATTGTAGACCTAATTACACTTGTTTCGTACAAACTGGGTATTCTCATGTATGTGTGAATATCTGTACTATTTGATTAACCAAACAAACCTTGATCCCAATTAGTTCAGATAATCAAAATTCTACTGTATTTGGATTTCAGGAGGGCTTTTGATACTATTGCACATGGAAGATTGCTGTACAAACTGGAGCAGTGTGGCATTAAGGACAAGTTGCTGCTATAGATAAAGTGATGGTTGAGTGGAAGAAGACACAGTGGTAATCAATGGACACTGCTTTTCGCGTACTATATTAGTGGAGCCCCGGATGGTTTAGTGTGGGCCTGTTGCTGTTTTCTATATTTATCAATGATATTGATAAAGATATATCAGACTTGATGTCTAATTTTGCAGACAATACGAAGGTCAGCAAGGTTGTTAATAACACTAATGACAGTATAATACTGCAACAGGATTTAGAAAAGTTGGGCAGATGGCCTGAGAAGTGGCAATTGAAGTTTTAACATTGACAAATGTGAAGTACTACATATGGGTAGCAGTAACCTGGGGATAATTATGCAGTCAAATATGAAGTTTTCTTAGCATTGTAGACAGGCTGCCAGGTCAGCTCATGAGGTTTTGTCAATGATATACAAAAATTTTGCTGGCAATGATATGGAGGTGTTCATCCCTTTGTATAAAGAAATGGTCAGGCCACACCTTGAGTACTACATACAGGTCTGGAGGCCTCATTTTAGGAAGGATGTAGAGCTGCTGGAATGATGAATACATAGAAGGGCAACAAGATTGGTGAGGGGAACAAAGGCGTGCTCTTATCAAGAAAGGCTTAAGTTGTGCAAATTGCAGTATCTGGGGACTAGGTACCTGAGAGGATCTGCTTGAGGTGTATAAGGCCTTGAATGGTTTCAGTATGCTCAATGCTGATGGGATTCTTCCTCATGCTGAGATTATGCACATGAAGGAGTTATAAATTCAAACTGAGGAAAAACAGTTGCAGAATAGATGTGCAGAAATTTGCCTTGAGCCAGCATGTGGTTGATTATTGGAACAAACTTCCATCTATCATTGTGGAGGTTAATATCTTGAATAGATTCAAAGAAGAACTGGACAAACTTTTGGAGCAATTGGAAAAATGAAATGGGAAGTGTGTTTTTTTAGCTGGTGCAATATAAGCTTGCTTTCTTGTATCATACATAGCAACGACTCAATGGTATACGGCGTCCCCTCCCATCAGTCAACGTGGCTTAATTTTTTTTTTTTTTTTTTTTTTGTTTTTGGGGGGAGGGGCAGCGTAGGCTCCCACTAAACTTTGGCTACCCTAGGCCGGCCCTGAATTCATATGCCTCTACTAATGTTAATCGTATTTGTCCGGATAACGAATTTGTTCAATGTCGAAATAATTAATTATAAACCACCAGTAGTCGTACCAGATTATAAACAGAACATTCTTCAAAATAATATTGCTTCGAACTACAGCAGTGATGCAACGAGCATACAGCCAGGTCTGGTTGAGAGAGACCCTGTGCGCATGACAAGGTCACATTAATACTTAAGAGAAATAAGTATTAATGTGAGTAAGTATTAATAAGTATTAATACTGTACTTATATCTCGTAAGTATTAAGTGACCTTGTCACATTAATACTTAAGAGAAATAATGCTTTACTCACCTTTATGGATATCCTTCTTCGTCTCTCGTAAATAATCATCAGGATTTCGGGATAGCACTTTAACCTTCATTCTAGCAAACAAGAAAATATTTTATACAGTATACTCAAAACCAAACACAGTAAAAAGTCACATTTGCAGACAAACAGTTCAACGCACTTTTACATCATTTTGATGGTAGCGCCATCTTTCAAAATGTTCATTCATTTTTTTTTTTTAACTTTTAAAAAATTCTAATAAAATGTTAAACAACACTGCATTTTATAACGACAAAAAATTAGACTTTATTGAAACAAACAATACTACTCAACAAAATTAACAAACAAAATGTTTCTCATGAATATTTTATTGTGAACAGTGTTGCTGTGACGAATATTTGATATAGTAGCCATTCTGGCATGCTAATTCCGAGAATCCGATTAAATCAATTTACCATCTTACACAGCCGCACATTATGCATATTCATGCCTATAAACACATCGGTTGCGACCACATCAGTTCAGTGCCCAACACTGCAACCTCCAGAAAATCTGCGAGGAAAAAAATCAGAAACTAAGACAGGAGATCAAAGGGGTGTGGCAAAAGCAAGTAGTAACGACGATCCTGAACATTGTGTCAACCACTATGCTGCCAAAGACCCTACATAATAGCCTGTTAGCAACAGGTCTCCAAACAAATACCTATAAGGTACTCCAGAAAGTTGCAATCCTCAACACCTGTAGGGTAGTCAATGAGTTCCTCGACCAACAGTAACACCAGAAATAACAACAATCACCCTGTGTACTTGGTAGCAATACCCGTTAAGACGTGGAACTCCCAATCACGGAGAAATGATATAAGAGCAAAAATAATAATAACATAGTTTTTTGTAACTACATCGTTTTTATTCGTAGTTCCCATTTTTTATATTTTTTTACATGACAATAATATTTTCATAATTATAACATATTTCATTAAAAATGGCGTATCTTCGGAAGTAGTGTTTTTTATATATATATATATATATATATATATATATTTTTTTTTTTTTTTTTTTTTTTTTCTCTTAGAATTTACACCTTTTCTTTAATTTTAAAAAGAGTACAGATGTTTTATATAAAGTCTGTGCAGGTATCACAGTGGTATCGTCACAGTCTTGCCCGCACTGACTGGGTGGCAAAGGCCACGGATCGAAACTCGTCGATGACGTAAGAAACATTAATGGACTTTTTTCACTCCAAGGGTGGGTTAATCGGTCTCATGTGTAGAGAGCCAGGTCCCCCCCCCCCAGAAACTGGGGTTTCTTTCCAGCAAAACAGACAAATCAACCATAGAAAACATGCAATTAATACACGTAAGACACACAGTACGGCTGATGAATTTAATTATTCGGGTGGCCTAAAAATAATAGTTAAATACATAGTGTTTTATATAATTAGTTCATACAATAATTTTATTTTTCCTTCCTCTATACTTGAAAACGATACGCAGAAGGATTTTTTCTGTGCTTTCTTTCTACACTGATCGAAAAAATTAACATAACACGTAGAAACCGATGTGTAACTGAGCAGAACTGAGGCGTGCAGTTGTCCTCTGACTCACAGCCTTATAAAATGCACTGTTTGCTTGATGTTTGCAGAGCAATCGGGTACGGGACATGATACTGCCAAGGGGGATGTCTTTGTGTGTGCGTGATGCAAGGAGTGTATCAGGCAACAACTCGGCGTTCTTGTGGGCCTATATGAGAGCTTGAAGGACAGGGTGGATGCCCTCGAAGAAACTAAATTGAGGGGCCCATCAAGCTCTCAGCTGCCCACATCGACGCCAGAGCTTGCACTTGGGCATCGCGTGACACAGAGACAACCCCCAAGGCAGAATGCGCTGGTCCGCAAGGAACTAGTAGTTGTTGGTGACTCTATTGTCAGGGAAACGGGGAACATGCTTTGTAAAAAAGATAGGTGGAACAGGACCAGGGTATGTCTGCCAGGGGCAAAGGTTGATGACGTTGTAGAGCGAATATCATCTTTTAAGGGCACAAAAGGTGATATAGTTGTACGTTAGCACTAATAATATTAAGAGTAGGAGACCGGCAGAATTACTTAACAAGTACAGGTCACTGTTGAACAAAAGCCGAGAATTAGGGTTGAATTTGAAAGTGTCTGCAATTCTGCCCAGACACGATAGGAGGGAGTATATGATGAGAGCCTTGTCGATCAATTCGGCCCTGGAAAGATTGTGCAAGGCTCAAGGGGTAGAATTTTTTTCAGCCTGGACTGTACTTGTTAACAGGAGAGATTGCTTCTACAGGGTTGGGATACACTTAAATAGAAAGGGTGCAAGGATATTTGCTGATGCTATCGAGGCAGTGTTAGGTGGGTCGGAAAACTGCTAGCTTGGGGGGAGACAAAGACCAATAGATTGACAGTAGCCACTGGCAGAGGTGAAAGAGATTCTTGCACTGCTTCTATTAGAATGAGCAGAAGCCTGAAAAACAAGATGCATGGTATTTCAGAGACTGCTGGGAGCCATTGCGGTACAAGTAAACACATGGGTTGTGTTAGGGTAGCTAAGAATAGAAACAGGTGCAGGTATACTTGCGTGTACACCAATGCTAGGAGTTTAGTAAATAAATTTGATGAATTTGAGGTATTGCTCAAAACATCAAAGGCAGATATTGTTGGGATATCAGAGACGTGGTGTCACACAGATATAAGGGATGCAGAACTGCAATTTGGGGAGTACAACGTCTACAGAAAGGATAGACAGGCTAGGAAGGGGGGAGCGGTTATGCTATTAGTTAAGAAACACATAAAAACCAAGGAAGTGAAGCCAGTCGACATCGCTGGACAGTGCAGTGTTGAGTCAGTTTGGTGTGACATAAGCATTGGGAGATCAAAATTGAGAGTAGGAGTGTGCTATAGGCCTAATGACTCTGATGAGTATAATAAGGAACTGTACAGGGAAATAGAGTGGGCCAGTAAATCAGAGAGTCTTATTATGGGAGATTTTAATTTCCCAGATATTGACTGGAATTTGGGGGCTGGTTACTCACACACTAGCAGGGCTTTTGTGGATTTATTGGATGATTGTTTTCTACATCAGCATGTTCGGGAGGCAACTAGAGGGAGTAATACTCTTGATTTCATTATCAGCAGTGATTCTTCATGCATTAGAGTTTCTGCAGATAAATGAACCACTAGGTGGCAGTGATCACAGTGTGCTGAAGTGGGATTTACTCAAAGAGGTAACTACCTTTAGGGGTAAAGGGAAGGGTTATTGCTTCCGTAAAGGCGACTACGATGGACTGAGACAGTATTTAAATTCTATACAGTGGGAACAACTGATGATGTTACCAACAGCAAATTCAAAATGGGAAGCATTCAAAGAACTTATCTTGGAAGCTACTAGGCTTTACATACCAACTAAGAAATATTGTTCAAGGTTTAGGCCAAAATGGATGTCAGATGAACTAATGAGGCATATGGCAGAGAAGAAAAATGCATGGCATACTTACAAATTAACACATGACACAGAAGCCTATGATAGATACAAGTTGATATGCAACCAAGTTACAAAGGAGGTTAGGCAGGCGAAGGCAGATTACGAGAAATCCTTGGCAAGGGATGCAAAGAAAAACAGCAAAGAGTTCTTTACTTATGTGAACTCTAGAAGGAAGGGAATGAATCAGATTGGTCCACTTGATATTGTTGGGTCAACTGTTGATGATCCTGCTCAGGTAGCTAACAAACTAAATGAATATTTTGCATCGACATTCACACATGAGGAGTTATTCAGCAAGGGGAATGCCAGAGGTGTATTCAACTCTAGCAGTAAGCTACAGAATCTTGAAATAACTCGGAGTAAAGTGGAGGAGAAACTGTTGAAGATAAACACAAGAAAGGCACCCGGGGTGGATGGGATCTGTCCAGTTATATTAAAGGAGGCAGCAAAGGAAGTAAGCAAACCCTTAGCCATAATTATGAGAGCTTCTTTGGACTCAGGGGAGGTACCCATAGACTGGAAATGTACAAATGTGACCCCAATTCACAAAGGAAGAAAGGCTTAAGTTTTGCAAATTACAGTGTCTGGAGACTAGGCACCAGCGAGGTGATCTGATAGAGGTGTATAAAGCTTTGAATGGTTTAAGCATGCTCAATGCTGATGGGATTCTTCCTCTAGCTCAGAAAAATCACCTGAGAGGGCATAAATTCAAATTGAGGAAAGACAGATGTAGGATAGACGTGCGGAAATTTGCCTTTAGCCAGCGGGTGGTTGGTTGGTGGAACAGACTGCCATCCCTTGTGGTGGAGGTTGATAGCCTAAATAAGTTTAAGGCTCAGCTGGACAGGTATTTTGAACGAACAGAGGGGTGAAGTGGAAGTGGGTTTTTTTTTTTTTTTTTTTGGCTGATGCTGCATAAGCTTGCTTTCTTGCATCAAATGCCTCTACTAATGCTAATGCTAATGCTAACTCGTGCAGCTTGCGATGAAGCATTGCATAATTCGATATGGTGGTGTGCCACAAAATAGCGATGAAATGAGGAGATAGCGAGAATTTTTCACAGATATCAGGGATTGTATAAGAATTACCAAAAAAGGTCATATTACTGAGTGCTCGAAAATATGGTCATATAACATCAATAAGGCATCTGACCACTCTAACTGCTAAACAGGCCTGAGCGGCTAACTCAATATAAGGGTATTAAAAAAATTATTATTATTTTAGGGTTGCCCGTAATTAAATACATTAACCCGTATTTTCTGTCTGTAAATTGCGAAAAAACCCCAGTTACTGGAGAGAAAAACCTTGCTATTTATGCCTGAGACCAACTAACTCAGCCACGGAGTGAAAAAAGCCAATAAAAGTTCTTCGCGTCATCGACGGGATTCGAACCTAGGCCTTTTCCACCCGGTGTGGGGAAGGACGGTGACAATACCACTGTGCTACCCGCACAGACAATATAAGGGTATATCTTCAGTTTCAAGATATTCCTCTACCACTTGAGCTCATGTGCGACAGTGTTGTCGTGCATGAAAAGAAAATCTGCGTCAACCGCACGCCTAAAATGTCGCACATAGGCTTCGAGGTTCTTTTCTCACTGATTTTTTTTTATTAATTTTTTTATTTTTATTATTATTATTATTTTTTTTAATTTATTTTATATTATTTATTATTTATTTTTATTTATTTATTTTTTTTATTTTATTTTATTATTATTATTTTTTTTTATTATTATTTTTTTTTTATTTATTTTTTTATTTATTTATTTTTTTATTTTTTTTATTTTTTTTTTATTTATTTTATTTTTTTTTATTTATTTTTTTTTTTTCGGCCCTCCCAGGGAAGCTCAGGCTAACCCCAGGGTCGGCCAGCCAGAGTTCTCTTTCCACATACCTGGTCTGGCTCCCAGTGCCAGTGACGGTAACTAGCAGTCTGTGGTGTTCCACAGACCCTAGGCTAAGCGGCCAGATGAACAACATAACCCGCACTAAGCAAACATGAACATACACTAACATATGATATCTGGCCTTGACAGTACTGTACTGTCTTACTTCACAAGAGATTCAAATGCGGAGTTGTGCGAAAGCACCGGTGCCGCTTGTCAAAAAACACTATGTCACTATGTCACTATGATGCTCTACAGGCACTGCTCACTGAGGCCCACCAAGCAGACAGAAAATACTTCCTGATGATTACAATTGATTTCGTGGGAGCGTTCGACACCCTTTGGTGGCCGAGCGTCCTCCGCAGACTCAGGCAAGCAAATGTACCGGACAATTTGTTCAATATCATGAAAAGCTACCTCTCAAATAGGGTAATCACAGTAAATGCACCTTATCAGAAACTCACAAGACGGATACACCGTGGCTGCCCCCAGGGCTCGGTCCTGGGGCCGACCTTATGGAACATGGTGATGGACGAATTTCTATGCCTTGACCTTGGGGAGGTTCGTTCACAAGCCTTTGCTGATGATCTCATCCTGATGGTGACTGCAAATTCCAGGGCCCAGCTTGAGACATTGGCAAACCATGCACTCCAAATCCTCCAGGACTGGGCAAAAACACACTGCTTGACCATATCACCATCAAAAACAAACTCTCTGCTTCTTAAAGGAACTCTCTGTATTACAAGACCACCACAGATTAAAATTGGAAACAAGACCATAAAGTTGTCAGAGCAACTGAAATATCTTGGCATAGTACTAGATAGAAAACTTTCCTTCCAAGCTCATCTCAAATACATCAGAACCAAAGTGAGAAACTATACTGCCATGGTTGCTAGGATATCCCGTCGGGACTGGGGTCTCAGCAAGCGAACCCTCTCATTGTACTACAAGGCTATCTTCATCCCTGTGATTACGTATGCAGCCGGAATTTGGTTTGGCAAGGCTACGACTGCAGTAAACAGACGAATCCTGGATTCCACTCAACGCACGGTCCTGCTCTCCATCTCTCGTGCCTGCTGCACTGTGAGTACTCACGCCCTCCAGGTCCTGGTGGGGGCCCTCCCCCTCGACCTGGAGGTGGTGAGAAATGAAATGTTGTATCATTTGTCTAAGGGCGTGTCTCAGACCTGCTTGGGATTCGAGCTGAATCTTTTCAACAACCAAAAATTTGATAAGAGGAGACTTCAAGCACACATGCAGTGGGTGTGGCAGGACCGCTGGACAAATTCAACCAAGGGGGAAATCACCAGGAGATTCATCCCAGATGTTAGCAGAATCTATCCAAAATCCCCATTATGGTTTTCTCCAGGCTTGTATGCCACGTATTTGCTTACTGGCCATGGTTCAATAAAGGCAAAACTAACAACCTTTGTCCTAGAAGAGGACTCAACATGCGCCTGTGGAGGAATTGAGGACTGGGATCACCTCATGCACGAGTGCCCCCTCTACGATGACCTCCGCTGCCAGCTTATCACAAAGTTGACTTATATACCAAAAGGCAAAGAAAATCACTTACTGGATACTAAGGAAGAGTATCAAGTTCTCACCAACTATGCACAGCAGCTTTTCTTGAGGAGAAGACAACTAATTGCAGCAACATGATAACCCTCTACTAAATGAACCCAGGGACCCTGATGGTACTCGAACCAGGCAGCTAAACTTAACCAGCATTACCATCATTGGTGTGAACTACTATACATTCTCCAAAATGTCACCCACCAAAGATACCGGAAACAAGTTGTTTGGTAGTTGTTTCCAACTACCAAATAACTACCTTTGAATAGAGACAACCCACAAATTAAGATAATCTAAGAAAGACAAAAGGTTCTTATTCTTCTGGACTTGTCTCTCATGGATGTGACCAATAAGACAATCTCCTAGATAAAGACTGACAATGCCACCGGCATGCCATTGGATGTCAACTTCTTTTCTTGGCCAACTAGCATTCCGAACCATGTACCCTAACTTGGTTCACTTTAATACCCCCTCCCCTGGTAGGGAGAGGGAGGGGACGGGTTTCTGTCTCCTCCCCCTCCCTGCTACACCCTTTTTTCTCCTGGTGGGGCCAGTCTCCACTGACCTTTCTGGGGTTGCCTTCCCTATCATCCCCATATTTCTATCTGTCCCCCCCCTTCCTCAGTCTTCACCCCTACTCTAACTAAATATGCATTTTATTCTATTTTATTTTTATTTTATTATAATTTTTTTTATTTATTTATTATTACTATTACTTTTTATTTTTTTATTTTTATTATTTTTTTTATTATTATTATTTTTATTTATTTATTTTTATTTTTTATTTATTTTTTTTATTTATTTATTTTTTTTATTTATTTTTATTTTTTTATTTTATATATATATACTGTATATATATATTTTTTTTATTATTTTTTATTTTATTTATTTATTTATTTATTTTATTTATTTATTTTTTTTTATTTATTTATTTTTTATTTTATATATATATATATATTTTTTTTATTTTATTTATTTATTTATTTATATTTTTTTTATTTTATTTATTTATTTATTTTTTTATTTTTATTTTTATTTATTTATTTTTTTATTATTTTTTTTTTTAGGCCCTTGCCACTGAAATCTTAGGAAATTAGGTGGCAGGGCCTGCCAGAGTAATTACTTCTAATGCGATCCCTCTATGCCTGACCTGCCTCCTCGGGGTTAAGTGTGGGCAACGGGGGGGTCCCACTAGGGGCCCGACGGCTAAAAGGTCAGAGGAACAACACAACATGACACTACACAACATAAACATGTACCTTACACTTTTTAAAATCTCTGGCCTTCACAGTGTTCTGTGTTTCACAAACAGAGTACACAACACGGAGATGGGGGAAACCCCTTGGGCCGTTAGACAATGAACACTTTACACTTTACACTTTACACTTTACCTATTGACTGGCACATAGAAACCGACCTAACGACAAGTGACCATCGCTCCATCGTCTTCCTGCTGGGATCAACTCTTCCTCCTCAACAACCTCTTCGTAATCTCATACGTTACTCTCTTAGAAACATAAAATGGGAACGTTTTAATCGTTCCGTTCTCTCTCAATTGCCTGAAGACAACCTAGAAAATTTTAAATCTCTTACCACCGAACAACTAGCACTGCAGATTCAAAACATTATCATCACTGCAATTCAGAAATCTACGCATAAAAAGAAACTAAAAACTAACTGCACACCTTGGTGGAATAACGAACTATCCTCTACTCGGAAACTTGTACATAAAGCCAGAAGAAATTTTCAGCGTAAACGGCGTACTTGGCCTCAAGAAGAAGTCAACAGATTACATGAAGAATACAAAACTCTCAAAAGAAAATACGTAAAATTGATTTATGAAAGCAAATTGCAATCCTGGCACAATTTTGTCCGTACGTCTGGAATATAATAATAATCCTTGGGGCGTCATCTATAAAATTGCTAAAAATAAAATGATCTTGGGTGACATTTTTAACTCCATTACCTCCAACAGTATGGAAACTATTACACTAACGGACTCCATAAATTCCATCTTGGACCAACTGCTGCCTAACGATGATCTCACTATTGACACTTCACACCATCTATCTATTCGAGATTTAAACCAAAAATACCTTCCTTTAGAAGAAACAAGTCCATTCACTGCAGAAGAACTTACTTCAATCTTGAATAAAATTCAGTCAAACAAATGTCCTGGCGATGACCTAATTGACAACATATTTATCAAACACTTTTATGACCTAAGGCCCAAAGTTCTACTTAAATTATTCAACAACTGCTTAAATACTGGAACGTTTCCCAAACCGTGGAAACACGCCATTCTTAAGATTTTACATAAACCTGGTAAGCCACTAGATAATGCGAGATCCTACCGCCCCATAGCCTTGTTCTCTCACCTGGGAAAAGTGTTAGAGAGATTAATTGCCAATAAAATAACCACACTGCAGGGAGCCATAAGCTCCACATCCTCTCTTCAATACGGATTTAGGCAAGGGCTTGGATGCGAAGACGCCTTATTAGAACTCCACCACCTCATTGACTGCTCCACTTCCAAGTACGTTATGGCAATCTTTATCGATTTTGAGGGCGCTTTTGATAATTTATGGTGGGAAAGTGCCCTCAGCAGACTCCGTTCCAATCACTGCTCTCTTCAGCTTTACAAACTTGTTAGAAACTATTTTGCTGATCGCACCATCACCGTCATCACTAAAAGCACGACGATTAACAGATCTGTCTCCCGTGGTTGCCCCCAAGGATCAATTTTAGGTCCCTTGATTTGGAACCTAGTTCTCGATGATTGGCTGCTTAGGACGACTGAATTTCAAAATGTGCAACAACTTGCGTATGCAGATGAAATTATCATTTTAGTGAATGGAAACTCAAGATCTGAATTAGAACTCTATGCCAATAAAGTACTCTTTGAACTATCGTCCTGGTCCTCTAAGAACAAATTAAAATTATCCCCAACAAAATCGAATATCATGATTTTTAAACACAAATTAGACTATCGCAGACCACCAGTTGTAAAACTTGACAAGAAATCACTTCCACTTGTCCGAAGCACCAAATTTTTAGGAGTCATCATCGACGACCGCTTTTCCTTTGCTGAGCATATTCAACATCTGTCTGTCAAAGTTAAGAGTTTTACCGCAATGCTGCTCCAAATTACCAGACAAGACTGGGGACTGAACACTAAAACCCTACATCTATTTTATAATGCTGCCATAATCCCAATTACAACCTACGCTGCCAGCCTTTGGTTTAGACGTACTGCACTCAAAACAGTACAAACCAAGTTATCCACTATTCAACGTTGCTTTCTCCTCAGTCTACTTCACGTTTGCCGAACAGTATCAACTCCAGCTTTACAGACTCTTGCAGGCACCATACCACTTGACTTGCATGTTGTGTTTAGAGGGCTTTGCTTTTACATCCGCAAAGGCATTTCTGTGGAATTTCAGGGAATCATTGTTAACCCTCAGACTGATCCCAAAACTGAGCGAACCAGATGCTGGAATTTGTTAGTGAATACCTGGCAGAATAGACGGAATTCTACCGAAAAAGGAGCTATCACCAAAAACTTCGTTCCCGACGTAACTGCACTACTCTCATCATCCACCAGAAAATGGTTTTCACCCTCACTGTTTACCTCCTACATACTAACTGGGCATGGTTCGCTTAACGCAAAACTCTACCAATTCAGACTTTCCAATACAGTCTCCTGTCGATGTGGGCTACCGGAAGACTCTTCTCACGTACTTTTTGAATGCTCCATTTACGATGATCTAAGATCGGCTCTTAAGGCAACAGTACCAAACTGGTGTCCCGGAGGTGAGAAGATACTCATTTCTGTCAACAATTTCCAGGCCCTTCAAACCTTCTGCAATGCTGCTTTTAATCGCAGGAAGGCTCTCAACCTCAATGTTAATTCAAGAAATGAAACTGAAAATGCATCATAAATCATAATACAACTGTGCGCTGCCTCGTCGTCCTGATGACGTCATATACAAAATTGTTGTGGCTTTCAAGAACACGCAAAGATTTTAACAGATGCTGCACTTCTCTGACTCATCCTTTATCAAGACTCTCTTCAACTAAACCTCTGCTCAGTGATACCGTCATCTACCAGAGACTTCTGACACCACTCCAGTTTAACAGAATTCAGAATTATATCTAGAACTTGTTCCTGCCGATCATGATTGAATGACATTACAACTTCTGTTTGACAATACACCTTTTCTCTTTGTGGTCCACTTTGGGCAGCACTGCATACAGATGTGGGCAAGAAATGGACAAAGATTTAATTTTCTATTTTTTTTTTTTTTTTTACTTTATGCTATTCTCATCCTTATTTCTTCGTCTTCTGCTGTCCTGTCTCCTGTGTGTGTGTGTGTGTGTGTGTGTGTGTGTGTGTGTGTGTGTGTGTGTGTGTGTGTGCGTGCGCGCGCGCGCGCGCGTGCGCTGTTGCCGGCTTGCTGGCGCGGGGTTCTTTTGAATGGCTCCAAACCCTCTTTGGACATTCAGTACGTGACTGTTGAGGTTGGCCATGGTTCTTGCGCAGTTGTGGCCTACCTCCCCGTGGTGTAGACGGACACTGGGCAGGCTTTCCAAGTGATCGCCTGCCTGGTGACAAAACGGCCAGAAACAACTAAACAACACACACACTGCACGAACATAACGTTACACAGATTTCTGGCCTGTTACAGTGCTTTCTGTAACCATCACAGTGTACAAAGACGGAGATGAACTTTCGTTCAGGTGCCGTCCTACATAAGATACTATACATGTCTACATGTCTACCTATTTGCAGTGTGGAGATGGGGAAAACTCCCAGTGCCGTCAGATAACTAACACACAATACCAATGCGCAGTTACGGTACTCCTTTCAAAAACATGAAGAGAGTTGCGGCTGTTGGACATTATTCCGCGCAGCACGAGAACATCGCCTCCGCCGTAAATATCCCATTCTCTAATGATGAAGGAGATATGCATATCTCGTTGTCTACAGATTGAAGCTGTTAACAGCTTCTAGAACATCTAGAAGCTGTTTAGGCTGAATCAGGACTCATCAGAGAACAGAACTGTACCCCATTTGTCAGGGCTCTAAGTGATATATTTATGACACCAGTTTCGACAAGCTATGTGGTGGTTTGGGGTTAATGGGATAAAAAAATTACATTTTTTAAAAAATTACATTGCGGTCACCCGGAAATTTCTTTCATCCACCCACATACACCGATCAACCAAAACATTATAACCACCTACCTAATATGCTGTCGGCCCTCCACGTGCAGCCAAAACAGCTCGCATACGACGAGGCATGGACGCTAAAAGATTTCTAAACGAGTCTTGTGGTAGCTAGTACCAACACATAACCAGCATATCCTTTAACTCCTGTAAGGTCAGTGGTTGAGACTTCACAGATCGGAGTTGCAATTCCAACGCAAACCACAGAAGCTCGATGGGATTGATTTCTGGGAATTTGGAGGCCAGAGCAATACCTGGAAGTATTACTCATGTTGCGCGAACCATTCTCGAACAATCAGGGCGATGCGGTATGGCGCATTATTCTGCTGAAAGACGGCACCGCCAAGTGGGAAGACTGTTGCCATGAAAGATGTACCTAGTTAGGCATGATGTTTAGGTAAAGTGTAAAGTGTATTTAGGGTCAGACGGCACCAGGGGCTCCCCCCATCTCCGCGTAGTTTACATTGTGGTGTGATACAGTTCGCTGTAAAGGCCAGAGATTTAAAAGTGTGTGGATCGTGGAATGTGTGGTGTCATGTATCATTTTTTTTCTGGCCATTTAGCCGCCAAACCTCTACTGGGGCCCGACGTTGCCCGTACTTTGCCCCGTCGAGGCAGACCAGGTACCTAATAGTTTGTATTTACTCTGGCAGGTCCTGCCAGCCACCTAATTTCCTGAGATTTCAGTAGCTAGGACCTTTAAAAAAAAAAAAAAAAAAAAAAAAAAAGTAAATGAAAAAATAAATAAATAACTCTATATATACATATAGTGATTATTTAATAATCTATTGCGTGGGGGGAGCGCTTAAACTCTGAGAGGCCAAAATGTGAGCGAAAAGTAATTTGGACAAAGTTAGATTTCAACGTGTGGGGCGTACGCTAGCGTGAAGATAGAGAGGAGAGGGAGACCGAAGGTTGGGGGAAGAAAGGCAGAAAGATGGGATCAATGGTGAAGACGACCCCAATCAGATCTCAGTGGGACATGCTCATGTCACACCGGAGAGAAAAAGAAGGGTGGCGAGAAGGGGACAGGAGGCCTATCAACCTCCCCGCAATCAGGGAGGCTAAAGTGAGCCAGACAAGGGAACTGGCACAGATCGCCAATAAGGCTCGGTGACAATATACTTATTTGGTCAAATCTTTGGGTCGAGTCCGTGGTTATCACATCGAGGTGCTTGGTCCAGTCCGTGATTGTCACCTAGTAGCAATATGTCAGCTTTTGGTCAGTTCCTTGGGTCGAGTCCATGGGTCTGCCTGTGGTTGTCACAACCAGAGTCTGGTCTAACCCAACCACTGCTTATCTTTCATGGGATGGGTCCTATCCTAAGTAGTTTGGTTTAGTTGGTTGAGTGTCCGTCCATGGAAATTCTGTAGTGGTTTACATGGCCAGGTTATTCATGGTTGGTTTTGTAGATTCCAATGATCTTTGGTGGTTTCGTTGAGGGAGTTAGCTAGGGTTTACATTGGTTGTAGTTGCTGGGACTGTGGCACAGGGAAGGTTCGTCTTCTGTCAAAGAGGTCCTGTGCATATTTTATTAGTGCCCTGTAACTATCCTGCTCCTCCAGTATACAGTCCTCCTGGTTCAGTAATACATATTTGATTTCAGTAATAAGGCAGCATCGCAGGTCGCCATATAAATGACAGTGGTGCTTAAGATGCTCCCATGTTTCTATCATTCCACAATAGCATAGGGGGTGTCACTGAGTCCAAAGTTTGATAGTTTATGTCTGAAGGCGCTGTGACTAGCAGTCCTGGGGAGAACCAGTGCGGATATTCTGGGTAGACGGCTTGTATTATTGCCACGAAATTCCGTGTAATTTGTCTTTTTGATGAGTTCTCCCAGCGTGTTTGCCAGATTTGTTGAAGATGTAAGGTGAGTCTTCTTTCCTCTATTTTGGGGTCATTAGTTAAGTCTTATGTGGAATTTTGACAGGTAGCAGGATTGCCTTTGGAAAGGTTGTAGAGAAGGCCACAGTGGACTATCTCGAGGTCCAGGGGAAGGGCTCCCATAAGGACCTGGAGTGCATGAGTGCTGACCATGTTGCAGGCTCTGGAGATCATGAGCAGGATGTATCTCTGTACAGTTTCCAGCTTTCTTCTGTTTATTGCGGTTGTCGTTTTTTTATACCACACTACCGACGCATGCAGGATGACTGACAGAAAAACAGTTTTGTGGAAGTGGGCGAGGTTCTTTTTCCTCATACCCCAGTCCTTATGGGTGATTCTTGCAAAGAGGGAGGACAAATTTCTTATTTTGTTCCAGAGGTAGTTTATATGGAGGGAGATGGATAAATTTCTGCTTAGAATGACACCCAGGTGTTTCATTTCTGTTGTGAGCTTGATAGTGGTCCCATCTACTTTGATTTGGGGAGGTCTCCTGACGTCCAGGGTACCCCGGAGTAGGATACAGCTTGTTTTTTCTGAACATTTTTCTAGGTTGTTTCTATCAGTCCATTGTTGTAGGGTGGGAAGCACCCGGTTTGCTGTATTTTCCAAATTTGCTCTGCTGTCCTCGGCCAGCATCAGAATGAGGTCATCTGCGTAGGCTTGGGATGTGACATTTCCGAGATTGATATTAAGAAATTCGTCCAGGACCACGTTCCAAAGAAGTGAACCAGTACGGAGACTTGTGGGCATCCTCTGTAAATTGGTCTTGTTACTGTGCAGTATGGAGCAGTGACTATGCCAGATCTGTTGGATAGGTATGTACTTATGCACTTAAATAGGTTGATTGGAAGGTTGGCGTCCCGGAGCCTGCCGAGGACGCTTGGCCACCAGAGGGTGTCAAACGCCCCGGCGAAGTCGATTGCAATGATGAGGAAGTATTTCCGATCTGTTGTTCTGGCAGCATTGACAATTTTTTGCAGGGCATTGGACCAGACAGCCAACTTAGACTTTCCAAAGCAGTATGGCTTTAAGCCAGGATGCTCCACTGAAGATGCTATGAACAATCTCCTCAACACAGCAAACTCAACCACAGAAAAATATCTACTGGCTATCTCCATTGACTTTGCCGATGCCTTCGATTCCATCTAGTAGCCCAGCATTGTCAGGAGATTACGTCAACTCAATATTCCACTCAACCTCTACCGCTGTCTCCAGAACTACCTCTTCAACCGCTCAGTAACAGTTCCAACAAATTTTCAGAAAACCTCCCGACCAGTTGTTAGAGGGGTGTCCATAGGGCTCAGTTCTTGGGCCCTACTTCTGGAACTTAATACTAGATGAATTTCTTCTTATGGATCTAGGTCCTGTGGACTGCATGGCCTATGCAGGTGATCTCATCCTCCTTATCAAAGCTGATTCTAGAACTCAGCTTGAGCAAATTGCCTCCCCTGCTTTAACGATTCTCCAAAATTGGGCAAACAACCACAAGTTACTCATCTCTGGGGAAAAAACGAAGACTACCCTCCTCAAAGTATCCTTGGACATAAGAAGACCGCCCCAAATTAAAATCTCTGGGCAGACATTGCAACTCAAAACAGAACTAAAATATCTAGGAGTAACCTTCGACTCCCGATTAACATTCTTACCTCATCTTAATTACCTCTCCAACAAAATACGTCGTTATACTGCCATAATCATAAGAATTAGCAGAGCAGACTAGGGTTTGAAGAGGACTCTCATGCTACTTTACAAAACCATCTTCTTACCAGCTGTGTGCTATGGTGCAGCCATATGGTTCCCTCGTGCCATCATTGCGCGTAATAAAGCAAAGCTACATACAATTCAACGCAATATCCTACTAACCATGACTAGAGCTTGCCGCAGAGTCAGTAATCCTGCCCTGCAGGTCTTAGCAGGTACTCTTCTTCTGGACCTGGAGGTTATTCGTCACCGCCTTCCATACCGCATAAAGAGAGGAATTCCCACCACCATTCTGGATATAACACTCGATCTAGCTAATGATCCAAAAAACGAAATGAAACAGATTTACTGTAAGCTTTTCCAGCATTGGCAAAGATCTTGGGAGCAAACAGCCAAAGGTGAAACAACTAAAAGGTTTCTTCCACAAGTTATGATAACTGCACCGAAACCTCCTCCATGGTACTCACCAGGCCTTCACATCGCGTTCTTCCTCACTGGTCATGAATCGTTTCGGGCCAAGCTGCATGCCCTGGGTCTCACCGATTCTCCTCTCTGCACATGCGCTGACAATGAAGACTCGATTCACCTCATGTATAACTGCTCTCTTTATGATTTACCCAGAAGTCTCCTAATTACCAGAACTGGAAATATACCCAGTGGGCAGGAACATCTCTACATAATTGACGAAACCACCTACAAAGCCTTCACTACTTTTGCCCAGACTGTATTTGAAATGCGTTAAATTCACCTACAGCAAACTGTTCAGCGCACCCCCATCTTATAATGAACCCAAAACTCAATTCACAGAACATATCCTGAATGGAATCAAAGAAAACACCAACAGGATATTGATCTTTATCCTGACTTAACAGGAATCTCTCGACGTTCACAAAGGAAGTTCACATCTTACAAACCCACCAACCCAAAAAGGACTTTTCTACAATAGACACAAGAACTCCAAGCAATCCTTGTGCTTCATGAATCCATGTGCCTCCTCTCATCCCCTAAGAGAAGATTATCCAAGTCCTCTACGCAGTGTGGAACACTGCTCATTGCTTACAAGTCACACTTAGCTGAAGAAGATTAAATTGCTGACACTGGGCCCTTGGCCCATGTGGGACCAACTCACTTGCTGGCACCTCTTCTCTTCGAGGTGTAGGACAATATCTGATTTTCCTACTTGTGTTGGAACTCACAAAATACTCCTCTGGGAGTGGGACTGGCATTTGACCTTTCAAATGCAGGGTCATGCTTAGGCAACCTGACTTTGTGGGTCACTTGACCTCACAATCTTTTCTCTTCTTTCTGAGGTAGGGTGGGCTCCCCCAACCCCTTGGGGGAGCCCACCCTACCTCGCCCTCTTTCTTTGCTTGCCTTCTTTCTTCTCCTCAATCTCTCACCCCTTCTCCTATTTCAAAAAACAAATTTTTTTTTTTTTTTTTTGCCTTCCCTGGGAAGTTCACGCTAACCCCAGTGTCGGCCAGCCAGAGTTCTCTTCCCACTTACCTGGTCTGGCTCCCAGTGTCAGTGACGGTAAATAGCAGTCCACAGACCTTAGGCTAAGCGGCCACATGAACAACATAACCCGCACTAAGCAAACATGAACGTACACTAACATATGCTATCTGGCCTTGGCAGTACTGTCTTACTTCACAAAAGATTCAAATGCGGAGTTGTGCAAAAGCACCGGTGCCGCTTGTCAAAAAACACTATGTCACTATGTCCTTTCTGGAAGCCGAACTGATTCGAGTACTCTAGACCTGTATATGAATTGTGGTTTTCTATCCTATTTCTTAGCAGGTGTTCCAGCAGTTTGCTGAATACTGTCAGGTCTGAAGTAGTAGGATGGCAATTTTTTTCTTTTCCTTCCTGATTTCATTCAGGTTATTGATGGAGTGTCCAAGGATAGTTGCTGGTATACCCTTGGATAGACAATAGTGGAGGCCCCTTCGAATAACCTCCAGATCAAGCGGAAGGACGTCCGCAAGAACCTGAAGGGTTGGGTTGCGAACTGTGCAGCATAACCTTGTAATAGTAAGAAGGCTGGTGCGCTGGATGGTTCCCAGTTTACGTTTGTTGTTGTAAAGAGTTGCCCTGCGAAACCAGACCCCTGATCCATACGTTATGAAGGGAAGGAAGATTGATTTGTCCAGAATCTTAAGGGTGCGTCGGTTCAATCCCCAATCACGACAACTCACCCCTGCAATGAGAGCAGTGTAGTTTCTCACTTTCGCGTGGAGGTGTGCAGGATGCGGAGAGAAAGTGAGCTTAGGGTCAAGAACTATTCCCAGTAGTTTTAACGTAGAAACTAGTTTTCTGTGTAAAGTGTAAAGTGTGTTTGGGGTCAAACGGCACCAGGGGTTTCCCTCATCTCGGCGTAGTTTACATTGTCGTGTGATACAGCATTAGCATTAGCATTAGTAGAGGCATATGATGCAAGAAAGCAAGCTTATTCAGCATCAGCCAAAAAAAAAAAAAAAAAAAAAACCACTACTCCCATTTCACCCCTCAATTCGTTTGAAATACCTGTCCACCTGAGCCTTAAATTTGTTTAGGCTATCAACTTCCACAACAAGCGATGGAAGTCTATTCCACAAACCAACAGCCCGCTGGCTAAAGGCGAATTTCCGCACATCTATCCGACATCCGTCCTTCCTCAATTTGAATTTATGCCCTCTCAGGTGATTATTCTGAGCAAGAGGAAGAATCCCATCGGCATCGAGCATGCTCAAGCCATTCAAAGCCTTGTACACCTCTATCAGATCACCTCGGCGATGCCTAGTCTCCAGGCTCTGTAATTTGCAAAACTTAAGCCTTTCTTCGTAAGAGCAACCCTTTGTTCCATTCACTAATCTTGTTGCCCTTCTCTGTACTCGTTCCAGCAGCTCTACATCCTTCTTGATATGAGGCCTCCAGACCTGTATACAGTACTCAAGGTGTGGCCTGACCAATGCCTTATACAAGGGAATAATCACATCCCTGTCCCTGCTAGAAAAATTCCTGTATATCATTGACAAGACACCATGAGCTACTCTTGCAGCTCGTCTGCACTGCTCAGAGAACTTCATATCTGCCTGCACAATTACCCCCAGGTCCTTTTCATTCTCTACCACTGTCAGCGTAGTACCACAGAGTTGATACGTTGATCTGGGGTTACTGTTTCCCATATGTAGTACTTTACATTTGTCAATGTTAAACTTCATTTGCCACCTCTCAGCCCATCTGCTCAACCTTTCCAGATCCTGTTGCAGCAGCATAGTATCAGTAGTGTCCTTAACAACCCTGCCAACCTTTGTATCGTCTGCAAACTTGGACATTAAGCCTGATACACCATCATCAATATCATTTATAAATACAGAAAACAACAATGGACCCAACACTGAACCCTGTGCTGTAAAGGCCAGAGATTTAAAAGTGTATGGATATTGTACATGATTAGTGTTGTGTACCGTTGTTCTTCTGGCCATTTAGCCGCCAGGCCTCTGCTGAGGCCAGACGTTGCCCACACTTTGCCCCGTGGAGGCAGACCAGGTACACCAATATTTTAAATAAGTACTCTGGCAGGTCCTGCCACCTAGTTTCCTGAGATTTCAATGGCTAGGACCTAAAAAAATAATAATAATAAAATAAAATAAAATAAAAAAAAAATAAATAAAAAATAAAAATAACTAAGTAAAAAAAAAAAAAAAATTTGAGAGGTTATCGCGTAGTGGTTGTGCTAGAATTGTGAGGCCGAAAATTGTGGGCGAATCAAATTTGGCTGTAATTAAGTTTGGATGTGTGGGGCTTTCGCTTGCGTGCAGGTAGAGTGGGAGGGAGACTGAAGGCTGGGGGGGGCGACAGACAGAAGAATGGAGTCGATAGGGAGGGTGACTTCAAGATTTGGTGGGGCATGGGCATGCCCATGCCCCACCAGAAGGGAAAGTGGCAAGGAGGGAAGGAGACAGAGGGACCATCACCTCCCCCCGGCCAGGGAAAGGGAAGAAAAGTGGACCAGGCAAGGGCGCCAGGTCAGATCGCCGATAAGGCTAGTGTGTAGAGAGGCTCTGCAGTTTCTTCAGTCGGTGGAATGTCATTTTTGGGACATTGTCCCATCCGAGGTTTACAAAGTCTAGTTTACTTTGTAGCCATTCATTGGTTAAGATCCCATCCGAGGTTATTTTGTCCAGTCAGCTTGGATGTGCATTTGCGATTTCATTTTGTTCCTTCTGTTATGAAGTCGGATCCCTGCGGGTTTAATTTGTTCTACTGGTCCTTAGTGGTGTCGAATTGTTTTTCAGATTATGGGCAGCTTTGATGGGTACTTGCATTCTCTTCATTGCAGTGGTTGCGGCTGGGGGAAGGTCCGTCTTCTGCTGAAGAGGCCCTGAGCGAATTTTGTTAGCGCTTTGTAGCTGTCTTCTTCTTCAAGGATGAGGTGTTCCTGGTTTTGCAGTGTGAATCGAATTTCAGTGATGAGCCGGCAGCGTAGATCTTGATACAGGTGACAGTGATACATGAGGTGTTCCCATGTTTCTGTTTGGCCACAGTGGCAGAGAGGAGTGTCACTGAGTAGGAAGCCTGACAACTTGTGTCTGAATGCACCGTGTCCGGTGAGTAGGTATGTGACCAGGAGTCCTGGAGACAGCCAGTGGGGATATTTTGGATATACCGTCTGAATTGTCGGCACGAATTTCCGGGTGATTTCCCCTTTGATTGAATTTTCCCAGCGGGTGTGCCAGGTCTGTTGGAGATGCAGTGTGAGTCGCTTCTTTTCCATTTTAGGGTCATTGGCTAAGTCAATCGTGTAGTTCAGACAGGTGGACGTTTTTCCTCTGCTGAGGTGGTGTAGGATTCCGCGACGAACGATCTCCAGGTCCAGGGGGAGGGCACCCATAAGGACCTGCAGCACGTGAATACTCACAGTCCTGCAGGCTCTGGAGATCGTTAGCAGGGTATATCTTTGTATCGTCTCGAGTTTTCTCCTGCTGACCGCGGTGGTCGCTTTGTGGTACCAGACTCCGGAGGCATATGAAATGGCTGGCAGGAATACTGTCGTATAGAAGAGGGCGAGGGTCCTTTTCCTCAAGCCCCAGTCTTTACGGGTGACTCTAGCAAAGAGTGCAGAATAGTTTCTGATTTTATTCCTGATGTATGTCAGATGTGGTGTGAAGGATAGATTCCTATCGAGCATGACTCCCAAATGTTTTAATTCCGTTGCGAGTTTGACGGTTTTCCCCTGGACTTTGATTTGGGGAGGCCTCCTAATATCTAGGTTCTCCCTGAGTAGGACTGAACATGTCTTGGTTGGAGAAATTGTGAGTTTGTTGTTGTCAGCCCAGTCTTGCAGGATAGTGACTGCTCTATTTGCAGAGTTCTCTAATTGTGCTCTGGAATCCTCAGCAAGCATCAGAATAAGATCGTCTGCATAAGCCTGGGATGTGACGTTTCCAAGGTTGAGATTTAGGAAGCCGTCTAGGACGACATTCCAAAGAAGAGGGCCCAGAACGGAACCCTGTGGGCATCCTCTGTGTATCAACCGTGATACGGAGCAATACGGAGTAGTGACTGTGACTGATCTGTCTGAGAGGTATGTACTGATGCATTTGTATAGATTTGCTGGCAGGTTAGCCTCCCGGAGCCTGCCGAGGACACTTGGCCACCAGAGAGTGTCAAACGCCCCAGCAAAATCTATTGCGATGACGAGGAAGTACTTTCGGTTGGTTGTGGTTGCGGCGTTAACAATATTTTCCAGTGCATCTACGGTGGAGTGTCCTTTTCTGAACCCGAACTGATTTCGGGATTGAAGGCCTGCGTTTGAGTAGTGAGTTTCTATCCGATTTCGTAGAAGGTGTTTCATCAGTTTGCTCAGTACAGACAGTAAGGCTATGGGTCTGTAGGGCCCTGGGAGATCCTGCTGCTTTGTTGGATTTTTGAGGATGAGCCGAATCGTTGCCGTTTTCCAGGTGTGTGGGAAATAGCCTTCTTTTAGGCACTGGTTAAATAAATTTAGTATTTTTTCTGGGATAGTCTCAACTACCTTTTTTACGATTTCTGGCTCTAATAAGTAAGGTGTAAGGTGTATTTAGTGTCAGACGGCACCAGGGGTTTCCCCCATCTCCGCGTAGTTTTCATTGTGGGTGTACCAGTGATTTAAATGGAAATGCCAGAGATTTAAAAGTGTATGGATATTGTATATGTGTAGTGTCGTGTACCGTTGTTCATCTGGTCGTTTAGCCGCTGGACCCCTGCTGAGGCCCAACGTTGCCCCACCTTAGCCCCGTGGAGGCAGACCAGGAACCCAATAGACTTAAGTTACTCTGGCAGGTCCTGCCACCTAATTTCCTGAGATTTCAGTGGCTAGGACCTAAAAAAAAAAAAATAAATAAAAATAAAATAAAATAAATAAAGAAATAAAATAATAATAAAAAGATAAATAAATAAAATGATAATAAGAAAAAAAAAAGAATGTATTTATATTGCATGCATATATGCATGTATACAAGCACATACATGCACACACAACGTGCATACATGTGCCAACGTCAATCGTGGGGTTGACGTCACTTGAGTTGGGTGCATATATGTGTGCATACAAGTACATATATACACACATGCACATATGTACACATAACGTGCATACACATACAAACGTCAATCGTGGGGTTGACGTCGCTTGAGTTGGGCCAGAACGTGGGTGAAGATATTTTGGATGTATTTAAATTTAGGTGTGTGGGACTTCGCTAGCGTGAAGATAGAGAGGTGGGGGAAGGCTGAAGACTGGGGGGGATAAAGACAGAAATATGGAGCCAATAGGAAGACAGCCCCAAGTTTCAGTGTGGCATGCCCATGCCCCACCAGAGTGGAAATGAGGGGGGGGCGACGAGAGAATCGTCTCCCCGGGGGAGTAGGGTTTAAAGGTGAAGGGGGCTAGGGTGCCCTCTTCAGGCTGCCTTGAGGCTTTGGGAGCTAGGCTGCATTTTGTTGTTTGTTGTCTCTATTCTTGTCCACTTGATTCAGATTGGGACACTCATGAGGCAATCCCTGTCCCCCCTTTTTTTTTTTTTTTCTCCGTTGATTCTCTTTTCTTCTTCTTTTTTCCTTCTTTTCTTTATTCCTTTCTTTTTCATTCATTTTCTTTTCTTCCACAGTTTTCTTTTCCAGGAATTGTCTCTGTCATATGCGATTTATGTTACTCTACTATCAGTCTCGATGTATGGCAATTAACACCCTTCTCCTTGTGAAGAGGTCCTGTGCATACTGGGAGAGCGCTCGGTACTCCTCTTCCGTGCCAATGAAGTGATGTTCAAGTCCTTTGGGGAGGTAATGGATTTTCGTGATGAGGGTGCATCTGAGGTCTTCGTATTGTGGGCAGTCGTAAAGCAGGTGGTCCCATCTTTCGACCTCCCCGCACGTGCATTTTTTGGGTCATCGACGAGGCAGAAGCTGAACAGTTTCTGGTTGAAGGGTCCATGTCCTGTGAGTAACGAGGTCAGGTGCAAGCCCGGGAAGAACCAACCCGGTTTTCTTGGGTATATTTTGTTCAGTTCTGGAAAGAATTTACGAGTGATCTCGCACTTTGTTGTCGTCTCTGTCCATCTTTGCTGCCACTCCTGAAGGAGGTAGGTCTGTAGTCGGGCTCTTTCCGTTTTTTGACTGCTTGCTGGGTTGATTGTGATGTCCTGATGATTTGCGGCCACTCCCTTTGAGTGCAAGTAGAGCAGTCCTGCTTTCACAGCTTCTAAATCCAGGGGTAGCGCGCCAGCAAGCACCTGCAGTGCAGGTGTGCTTACCGTGCGGCAAGCTCGTGTGGTTGTCAATAGGATGGTCCTATGTGTCATATCCAGGATTTTCTTGTTGGTTACCAGTGATGTTTTGGTGTACCATACTGCAGCTGCATAGATTATTGCTGGGATGAAGGTTGACTTATAATATAGCATTAGGGTTCGTTTTTTCAGTCCCCAAGCCTTCCTCGTAATCCTAGCCACTAGGGCTGAGTATCTTTTTATTTTCATTCTTATGTGTTTCAGGTGAGGTATGAAGGATAGGTTATTATCTAAGATAACTCCTAAGTACTTCATTTGCTTGGTGAGTTTGATGGTCAGGCCATTTATTTTTATTTGGGGCGGACGCTGTACCTGAAGAGTTCCTTTCAGCAAGATGGATATGGTTTTCGTCGGTGCAATTTTTAGCTGGTTTTTTGTGGCCCAGTATTGTAATTTCTGCATTGCCTGATTGCCGATGTTTTCCAGTTGGACTCTGAAATCTGCCTCAATAGTAACAATGAGATCGTCCGCAAAGGCCTGGGCCTCAGCCAGCCCCACGTCCTGGCACAGGAAATCGTCCAAGACCATGTTCCAAATGAGAGGACCCAAGACAGACCCCTGTGGACATCCCCTATGTATGTTTCTTGTGATTTTTTGATAATTTTATTTATTTCCACTCTTCTGCCTGAAAGGTAGTCTTCCATTGCTTTGTATAAGTTGATTGGTACTGCAGCTGCTCTCAGTCTGTTCAGGATGCTCGGCCACCAAAGTGAGTCGAACGCCCCGGCAAAATCGACTAAAATGACCAGTAGATATTTTTTCCTGCACTTTTGTGCTTTCCTAAGCAGATCTCCAAGGGCATCCACCATAGAGGATCCTGGCTTAAAGCCAAACTGATTTTTAGCTGCCAGGCCTGCCCTTTCGTAGTGGTTCTGTATCCGCATGTGGAGTAGCCTCTCGTATAATTTACTGACTACTGAGAGCAGAGCGATGGGTCTGTATGATGATGGACATTCTGGGTTCTTAGTAGGATTTTTCAGAATTAGCTTGGTGTTTGCAGTTTTCCATGCTGCAGGGAATTTCCCTGTTTCCAAACATCTGTTGTAGAGGGTGAGTAGGATTTGCGGGGCAATTTCTACTATTTTTTTCAGTATCTCCGGTTCGATCATATCAAATCCAGGGCATTTGCGGTTTTTAATCCTGGTAGCAGCCGCGCCGAGTTCCTCATGGGTGAAGGGGTTTCGAGCGCAGGGGTGATATATTTTTCATTTTCTTCGCAAATCTTATGTTGTTCTTGCAGAGTTAGGGTCGCGGGTTCCTTGAAAATTGTGTCGAGTATATTATCCATTGATTGCTCCCAAGTGGTTGTATAGTCTCCTTGCGAGGTCCTGGTGGTGCTGATCACCTCCCCCTGGGCAGTTTGTTTGTAGTCACCTTGTAAACTACACCCCAGGGGTCAGTTCTTCCTGTCGTGGATACTAGAGGCTCTCAGGAACGCTTCTTGCTTTTCTGTATCGCGTCCGTATAGTGATTTCTGACTTCTCGATAGCGCTGTCTTAAAGCCTCCACTTCATGTTCAGGCCAAGTCCTACGGGCTCTCTGGAAATCTTTCCTAGCTTTTTGCATCTGGCGTCGAAGCACGGCTATTTCTGGGGTCCACCAAGGAACAGCACTAGGTTTTGGGTTTTTTCTTTTGATTGTTCGATCGCTAATGGTTTGTATTAGGTCTGTAGTCCCCCTCAAAAGGTCATCCAGGTCATTTTGTGGGTTTATGCTGGCTGGGTTGCTTTCTATGGCTGTGATGAGCAGGTTTTTGAATGACATCCAGTCTGCTTTGGCAACTGCATATCTGTTTTTCTGTTGGTTTGTTCGTGTTACCGTTGTCAGTTGTCTGATTATTTTAAAGGTGATTGCACGGTGGTCTGAGGTAGTCCATGCCTCCTCCACCTTCCAGTCGGTCACAAATCCCGCCAAGTTCCTAGTAGCTAGGGATACATCGATGTTAGCCTCCCAGAGGTGTTGCAAAAGGTTGGCAAGTGGTGAGGTTGATTTAGCACTGTCAGCTGTGATCCTGCCAAGTAATCCTCAAGGAGTTGACCATTTTGGGTTCCACGCCTGCCAGGGGTAGTACTGTGCCATGTCGGGGATCGACAGTTCACGTCAGCTCCTATGATGATTTTTCGGTTTGGTAGGATGTCCTGCAGGCATTGAAGATATTCGATTACAAAATCTATCTGTTGTCCTGGTCTACAATAGAGTGCCACAACGTCCGGGTTCCCTAAAGCTGTGTTTAGCTGGGCACAGGCGGCCCACTCCGTGCAGAACTGCGTGATTTTAGTCACTGTGATATTGCTGTTCCTTACCAGGACAGCAGCCCATGGGGTGTCTTCAACTGTGTGTATCGCTTTGTAGGTGAGCGGGTAGCCTACAACCCGTTTCCCATGCGAGTATGGCTCCTGTAATATGATGACATCGACGTTTTCCTCTTCAGCTTTAACTCTGATCTGGTCGGCTACTGCTCTAACCCTCTGCGCATTTATTTGAATTATTTTTAGTATATTTGTGTTGTAAGCTTTAATTTTCGTCCCCATAGTTAATCCTACTTTGGTATAAACTCTTGGCTCGTTGGTACGTGGGACACATGGGGTCTCTCAGTGAATGCTTGTACTCTAGCTTTAAGTTTTTACAGTTTACGCAGGTAGGTCCCACATCTTTGTGGGGACAGGCATTATATTCATGGCCTTTTTCTGAGCAGTGGCCGCATGTTGGGGTGGTTTGTGCACACGTATGCGTGGTGTGACCGAACTTGCAGCAGCGGTAGCACTTCGGAACGACCACACGTTCGTGATATCGGTAGCAGCCCCATTCTATAAACACCCTTGTTTGGTTCTTCAGGGTTTTCCAGGCTTCAGGGGTTAGTTCTACTACCCAGTTTTTGTTTATTCCATACCTCGCTTTAATGGAGTATTTGGGCATTGCTATCTCTTGTGGGTTTTTGTTAGGGATTTTACCCTGTAGGTTTCTATGGTAGAGTTCGTACGCTAATTGGTTCGGTGTGATGTCTTTATCTACGTCGTATATTATTATGGCTGGCCCTTTTCTTTTGGGTGGTTCAGCTGTTAGACCCAAAGTGGCTATTTTCGGGTTTTCTATTATTCCTAGCATCTCTTTCTTTGTCTCAGTTTCTATTACCAGTCCTATGCTCTTCATCTTGCGTATTCTTCTGATTTGGGTTTGTTTGAGGTCTTCCTTCATGGTGCTTATTAGTTTTGCCTTAATTTCTTCACTTGTTCTCGGCATTTTTGGGCCTTAGCATTACCAAGTTTGGCGTTGGGAGGAGTGTCTTTTTCTTTGGCTGTTCATTTCTTGGCATCTGTGTCACAGTTGGTGGATTACTCAGTACACTTGCATAGGTGGGGATGCGCTGTTGCATTTGTTGTGTCACCCTACATTCCTGGTAGGCCTCCAGTTTGGCTGCATTTCTTTCTGCCTCACTGCGAAACTTGTGGAAGACCGTCTCCAGCTTGGTCCATATTCCTACGATATCAGCCCTAAGGGCAGCTGAGATTCTACTTGTGGAGTCTTTCAGTTTGTTTTCAAGCTCCACCTGGAGGGCCAAAACCTGGCCCAGTACCGTTCCATCCGGCAATCTGGGGTCTATGGTAGGCTGGGGCTGCTTAATTAATTCTTCGCTGTTCTCTGGTTGGGGGGTCCTCATTGTTTTGCTGGTCTTTCGATTCGCTTTGCGATCTTGTCTCCATTCCCGTACTCGGGGCGACATATTTCTTGTATTTCTTTTTTGAAGTTTGTTGTGGCTGTGCTCCATCGTCGTGATCATTCTTCTCTATAATTTGCAAATCATCATATTGCTCTAGGATAGGTTGTTATCTTCTTCGTTGGTGTTCATCTTCTGGCTGAAGTTCAGTCAATTTCTGACTATGGCTAATCATTTTGTCTCAGGTACGATTTATCGATACTAATCCGGATTATCGAGGTAGGATCCACACACTCAAGAAACGGCTAGGAATGTTTACAAATGTTGCCGATCGTAAGTCCGTGGCACAATTTCGGGCCTAGCAGTGGTCAATCTAAACTTTTGATTCCCCACCAATGATTGGGGGGGGGGGTTCACCCAAGTATAGTGGGAAAGTTAATGCTGTGAAAAGCAGGTGGTCGCTGCTTTTTGTGGCGATGACGAAGCTACTGCCGAAGGCTGTAGATGGCAACCAGGAGCTCTCGCTAATTGAGGCTTAAGCATTTATACACATGGGGGTCACCCTCCCCACTCAATAATGCAGATCACTGTAGTCACACCCTCCAGTTCAAGAACAATGGGTGAAGCAGAATGTGTGTCGTCGCAGGCTCTAATAAGTTTTTCATTTTCATTCATTCATTTATTAATTACACACAATATAGTCTCAACATTATGTACATAAAAGTATATACATGATTTATATACAAGATATATTTACATATAATTATATGCTCTGACAAACATTAAACTCTCGTGTGTGTGTGTGTGCAAGTGTGTTCTTATTCAGGGTAGCTCCCAGGCATAAGCCCAGATCTACCTTTAGAACTTGGGAATATATAGTCTTTACAAAGCAGTCCTTAAAAAGTATGTTAAATTACCTGAGTCTGATTTTACTGTAGCGCTATTCGCACTTGAAATCCCGCACCCACTGGAGGTAGTGCAATACCAGTGAGTGCCAGCAATCCCGCGCCCCGGGTTGCCCATACCAGGGAGCCAGCAGGGAAAAAAATAATAATAATAATAAAAAAAAAAATATATATATATATATAATATTCAATAGTCTAGATGGCACAACTATAAACTTCAAAAATCACAGTTCAACTGAATATTTCCTCAGCTGCTGTTTCACATGCACCGGAACCTCCAAAACCAATAACGGTACTATCCAGCAATCTCCAACTGTACGCCATGGATAATAGAACCTTTAGACCACCAGACCCGACGCAATGAATCTGATCCAGCACGGCAGAATCCAGAATGGAGTATTCATGATCGCAGCACAAAAGACAACCAACCAGAGCACCAGACCCAACACCATGAATCAGGTCCAGCACTCCAGCCGCCAGCCAGATGTAGAAACAAATAGTGAAACTCCATGAAGACAATTAAGACACTAGGTTTGCCTCTGAAGAAAGGCTCTGAGAACAGTTCTTCTTGCAAAAACAGCAGCTGAAAACTCCTGAAATAAATTAAAACAGTCACGATTTGCAATAAGCAAATGCACTGTATCAAATGATAAGTCAGGAATATGCGCCATCAAAATCCGCCTTTGGTCTTCATACTCCCGACATAAAAAAATTACATGCATCCAAGTCTCCTGCTCGCCACATGTACAGAAAGGATCTGTCTCCAACCCTCTCTCATATAATTTGGCCCTAAGTGAGCCGTGTCCTGTTAACAAATAAGAAGTGTATATAGAAGGCGTAAACCAAGATGCCACGGTTTTTGCCAATGCATAGTTCACCTGGGGAATATATTTCTCGTCACAGCTTCAACATCACCACTTTCCCATCTGGTCTGCCATAAATCCATTAATTTGTTCCATATTCGTTGTTTTTCTTCTTTAATATTATTCTCCAAATCAATTGTAATATCCAGAAACGTTACTGATGTACCCTTTTTCAATTTGTACAAAAACCCTCTGTAGACAATAAATAAATCCAATGGCATGGTACCAGCAATTACCTGTAGGGCGTTTGTAGACGCTGTTCTAGGTACTTTCAATAAAGTTAATAACATAGAGCGCTGAAGCGATAAAAGTTTCGATCGAAGTGCGGTCGATTTGACTGCTGTGCTGAAACTGCTTCCACAGTGTCGAGACAATATTGAGTTTCACATTAAGCCAACGTGCCACTTCCGCCAGGGATTTCCCGACCTCAATTCATGCAACGTTCCATCATCTAAAAGAATAATATAAACGACGATGGCTTGCGATTCTGAGTATGTACTGCAGAGTTCGTTATCCTACTGAGTATATATTATTTTTATTATTATTGTTGTTCTTATATTATTTCTCCCTGATTGGGGAATTCCACTCCGCGACGCGTACGGCTGCAAGTACACAGGGTGATTGAAATGTCTGGTGTTACTGTTGGTCGAGGAAATCTCTGAATATCCTACAGGTGTTAAGTATTGCGACTTTCGGGAGTTCCTTGTAGGTATTCTCTGCCAGACCTGTTGCTACTAGGCTGCAATGTAGAGACTTTGGCACCATACCTGTGGTTGACACGATGATCGGGATGGTCAATACTTCTTGCATACCACATCTCCTTGACCTCATGTCTCAGGTTCGTGTATTTCCTAATTTTTCCCTGATGGGTTTTCTGGACATTGCTAGTGTTGCGCACCGCTCTTTCAATCAGGTAAGTAGCCTTTTCCTTCTTGTCCACAAAGGTTATGTCTGTTCTGTTGTGCGGGACTGTCCTATCCGTTATTATGGTACGGTCTCAGTACAGCTTGTGGGTTGGGGTCTCTAGTACTGCCTGGGGTTCGTACTTGTAGTATGGTACACTTTCTTTGGTCAACTGGTATTTCCTCGCTAGCTTCTGGTGTACTATCCTGGCTACCTGGTTGTGTCTATGAGTATACTCAGTCTGGGTGATCACCTCGCACCCCGCGGTGATGTGTTGGATCGTTTCTGAGACCAGGTGACATCGTCGACATGTGTCATCTGACATATCGGTCTTCTTTGCGATGTATTTTCTATAGTTTCTAGTGTTGATTACCTTGTCTTGGATGACCAGCATGAATCCTTCAGTCCCGGCGAAGAGCGTCACGCTTGTGAGCCATGCATTGGATGCAATGTCATCGATGTGTTCTTGATGAGGTCATTGTAGTGTCTGCCATTGAGTGTCTTCTTTGCCCATCTTTCTAACTTCGTTACTTGTGCCCGCTGGGTGGGATGGGGATCCTCGCTTAGGTTGAGTCGGGGTATACCACTTATCTATCTTCCTTATGGCCTGGTGGAGCGGTGCTGTGTTGTTCTCGAAGTAATCCTTAAGGTTAACTATCGCTGTTTTCTATTGCTCTATCAGGTCCGTTCCTCCCACTTTCTGAGCTATCGTTAGTCTCTCCACTGCTGAATTCGGGTGGTGTTGGCGGTTCTTGGTCATCATTGTCCTTGTCTTTCGCATGATATCTTCTAGCTCGCTGTTAGTCCAATCTATTACCCCGAATGTGTATGTTAGTACTGGAGCTGCATAGGTGTTTATGGTTTTAACTGTGTTCCCGCCGTTCAATTTTGCTTTCAGCAGGCTTCTGAGTCTCTAATGATATTTTTCGGTCAGGCAGTTCTTAATGTCCTTGTGCTCTAACTGCTGAGCCTTCATCATTCCTAGGTATTTGTAGTTCTCTCCTTCTGTCATAGCTTCGATCTCTTTACCAGTTTTCCGCAGGCAGTTTCGGCCAACTAATTTTCCCTGGTGCAGTGTGTGGGTCTTGCATTTGTCTAGACCAAAATCGATAATTTCTTCCTTCTTTGAGGTTATATCCATACTTGCTGCCTTTAAGCATGGTGGATAGCGAGTTGAGTGCCAGACAGAACCACAGTGGGCTCAGAGCATCTCCCTGAAAGATTCCTCTTCTAATGGCAATTGGTCTGGTTGTAATGTTCTCGACCTTAATGATGGTACTCCATTTTGCCATTGTTGCTCCTAGGATGTTTGTAACTATCGGATTGACCTAGTAGATCTTCAGGGTCTCTATTAATCAGCTATGAGGTACGGAGTAAAATGTCTTGCGGTCATCGATGTAGGCCATGCTTAGGTTGGGGTGCTTCTTGTAGGCTTGCTCCATAACTGCGGCATCCATGGTTAATTGCTCCTTGCATCCTTTGCTCCTCCACTGCATCATTTTTGCTGTTCGGCCATTATGTTTTGACTCTTTAAGTGGTCTGATATCTTCTTGGTTATGCAGCTGGTCAGGATCATGCACATCGTTCGGAGGCAGGTGATTAGCCTGTATTTCACCAGGTATCTTGTATCTTCGTCTTTAGGCTTCAGATATGTGACTCCTCAGTGAGAAACTTCAGGATTGTCTACGGGTGCCTTATCATTCGAGTGAACTGTTCTACTAGGTGCTTGTGTGTACACGTGAGCTTCTTGTATCAATAGTTGTGGAAGTTATCAATTCCTGGGGTTCGCCAATTCGCGGTGCTCCTGATAGACTGTTTTACTTCTTCTTCTCGATTCTTCCACTCTCTCATCTCTTGTATGTCCTTGGTTTCTTCTGTTTTACTTCTATCTATGGTTCTCTGCCGTTATGTCTTACTTCACTGCTCCAGATATTTCCCCAGAACTCTTCGATCGTCTTCTTCTCGGGTGGTCTATTTTCTGCTTTCTCATCTTCACCCAGTTTCCTGTAAAAGACTCTTTGTTCCTCATCGAAGATTCGGTTGTTTATTTTCCTCTGGGAGCTCTCTTTGTATCGGTGTAGTCTCTTGCTGAGTGCGAAGAGGTTCTGCTGCTGTGTGTCCAAGTATTCTCCTATTCTCTGATTTCTGGTTTCATGTTTGCTGTGGAAGCTCTCTCTCTTGGGGATGCGCTTCACCTTTCCAATCAATTTCTTAATTCTATTACCCTGTTGGTATTGAGTCAACTGACCTATCTTGACTCTTCTATCTTCTGATAAAGTCTTCTTTCCCAAGCTGGCGGTTCCTTCTGTTTTCGGTTCTTCTGCTGCTGGTCTCTTGTTTCTTTTCCATTAATCCTAGTAGCTGCAATGGCAGCATAGTATACAGCTGTGTGGATAGCCTCCAGTGTTTCACCATTGTTGTCAAGGTGAAGTGGAAATATTTGCCGATTGAGGTGGTCTGTTACTCTTCACAGGATTTTATTTGGCCTATGCTTAGGTATCATGTGGGTTCTTGTGGGATCCATTCCTTCGAATTCTGTTAGGGCCTTCTTCCACTCGTCTTCTATTCTGGATATTACGAATTCGTCTCTTTCCACTTCAGCTACTCTGCATTGTATTTCTTCTTCCTCTGGTTCTGTGGAATGCTGTTCCTCCTCTGGTTCCATATTGACCATATTCTTTGTGCTTTGTAGTTGATCGCTCACATCCTGCTTGATTTTTTCCAATATGGCAGGAGCTATTAGGTTCTTCTTGACAATGGTCCTTCTTTGGTCCGCTAATCCCTGTTTGGTGATCTGAATATCCGGGTATCGTTCCAACCACTTGGTATGTAATCGCGACCTGTGCATTGTCATATCGGTCTCTAGCCTGTTTATTTCATAGTATGCTAACATGATGTTTTGGCACAGGAAACACTTCCAGTTTGTGGGGCTGGATTGTCGTGCCCTTCTCTTGTGGTAGCCTTAAGGGGCATAGCGTCACTTGCTCCACTGTCTTTCTAGGGAGACTCTCTCGAACTTTTCGAACCGACCCCTCTGCCTAAGGACTGAACTTGACTGACTTTATCCTGCGCTACACTCGATGCATTATCAATAATATTTCTCTGCGATATCATCCATCTATGGACGTGGTTAGCTTCGGCTTATGTCCAGTGGTTTTTTATTTCAGTTCTCGCGAGTGACACCAGATGGCGCCACTATATGCCTCAGCCGCCACTCCTACCTTGGGGAAGGTAAGTCCAATGGAGTAACTTTCGTGATGTTATGTTAGTACTCCAGGAAAAAATTAGCAGTGGACTAATAATTATTAATATTAATCAGGGTCTTATTTTATAAGTAAAAAGTTTTTTTTATTATTATTATCATAATTTTATGATTATTAAAATTAATACACCAGTCTCCCAGTGTAATAAATCCGGGCTCGCTTCCACGAATGCGGGATTCGAACCTGGGTCTATTAGGACCATAGTCCAGTGTCTTAATCACTGGCCACTGCACCCTTTTTATTATTATTATTATTGCTCTTATATTATTTCTCCCTGACTGAGGATTCCACCTCGTGATGGGCATTGCTGCCAAGTACACAGGGGTTGTTGTTATGTTTGGTGTTACTGTTGGTCGAGGAACTGTCTGACTATCCTACAGGTGTTCAGGATTGCGACTTTCTGGAGTTCCTTGTAGATGTTCGCTGGAAGAGCTATTGAAAAGTGTTGGGTACCGCTATGTCAATCAGATATGTAGCTTTTTCCTTCTTGTGCACAAGGGTTATGTCTGGTCTGTCGTGTAGGATTGTCCTATCCGCTTTTATGGCGCGGCCCCAGTATAGCTTGTGGGTTGGGGTCTCTAGTACTGCCTGGGGTTCGTACTTGTAGTACAGTTACACTTTCTTCGAGCAAATGGTATTTTCTTGCTATCTTCTGATGTATTATCCTGGCTACCTGGTCGTATCTATGAGTGTACTCCGTCTGGGTGATCACCTTGCATCCCTCGGTGATGTGTTGGATCGTTTCTGAGGCCAGGTGCCATCGTCGACATGTGTCATCGAACACTTCGATCTCCTTGGCGATGTATTTTCTATAGTTCCTGATGTTGATTATCTGGTCTTGGATGGCGAGCATGACTCCTTCAGTCTCGGGGAAGAGCTTTCCGCTCGTGAACCATGGTTCACGAGCGGAAAGCATTCATGCATTTGAAGCAATTCCATTTATGTGATCGTGATGGAGATCATTGTAGTGTCTGCCCTGGAGTGTCTCCTCTGCCATTCTTTCTAGCTTCGCTTGTATCTACTGGTTGGGGGGAATCCTCGCTTAGGTTGAGTGGGGTATAGCTCTTGTCTATCTTCCTTTTGGCCTGGTGGAATGCTGTTGTGTGTTTCTGGAAGTAATCCTTCAGGTTAACTGTCTCTGTCTTCTTTTGCTCAATGAGGTCTATCAAACCCCTTTCTCCTTCTTCCCCGGCAATTGTCAGTCTGTCCACGGCAGATTTCGGGTGGTGTTGGCGGCTCTTGGTCATCATTGTCCTGGCCTTTCTCATGATATCCTCCAGCTTGGTGTTAGTCCAATCTATGACCCCGAATGGGACTGCATAGGTGTTTATGGCTTTAACTGTGTTATTATTATTATTATTATTATTATTATTATTATTATTATTATTAGCCATATGGTGCAAAGAGGCCTGAGGTTTATGCTGCACCAGCCAAAAAAAAAAATTCCTCCCAGTCACCCTGAGAGAGAGAGAGAGAGAGAGGAATCACCAAGAAAGAGAAGAATGATGATATCCAGCTCAGAACCCCGGGTGTGCCAAGCCCATACTCACCAGATGTGAGCACCTGGGGTTTACATCTGGTGATGGCGTCCCGGGAAAGAGCTGTACTCGCTCGTGCCTTAATCTGGCACTACCCTGAATATGCTCCTTGGTTCCCCGCAAAAGCAGTCGTCTGTGCACCCTAACCTTTCCGTATCATTCTCTGTTGCGGCCTGGTGGTGTGGTACTTTTGCCATTATATTTAGTGTATACACTGAATATACGGGTTCAGCTGCTGGAAAACCCCAATCGCGTGGTTTCAGGCCAAATCAATTACTGTAAGGCGATTATTGTAAGGAGTGAAGTTTATTTAGGTTTTCATATATAAGAGATAGATAGGAGACACAAATTTCATATAAAAAGATAATAAATAAAGTATTACAGCATTCTTGTCGAAAATACAAGGTTGCATACTACTGTAATATCTAAACTCTAAAGGGTAACTTTTGTAACCTCTTGATTGCTAAACTGTTACGACGTTGCAAAGTTACCATTTTACAAGAAAGTGATTCGATATTAATTCGAAGGGGTATACAGTAAGATATTTTGGTTATCACTGTTTTAATCAATTTTCCAAAAGTTACACATGCGATTATGAAGTTATCTGAAACGTTGTCTGCTGACTGTTTTAGTATTGTGTTGACCGCGAGCTAAGTCTGGTAAATATTGTTGAATTGTGGACCACTGAAAGCTTTTTACCCTAAGCAATGGCTCTGTAGTATTTGTCGCGCAGAGTAGTAGTTTTTGTTGCGGGTGCTTGGTTTGATTTATCGTAACATCGGTGTTGTTTATGTTAGTACTCCAGGAAAAAATTAGCAGAGGACTAATAATTATTAATATTAATCAAGGTCTTATTTTATAAGTAAAAAGTTAGCCGAGGGTATTTGGGATGGTTGTGGAAATAGATAATGTGTGTAACATTTTTCTTTTAATTAATGCATTCCAAGGCTTCATATGATAAACTCCCCAAACTTGTTGATAACAAGTTTTGGGGAGTTTGTCGTGCTAGATATATTAATTTCATTTTACTCTTTCTGTTTCTCTTTTCTTTCACTTATGTAAATGAAAATCAGGAGTAAACATAATACATAGAAAATCGTAACTATAAAACTTTTTTATTTAAGAACTTAGTAACTTTTAAACTTGGACTTATTTTTATTTTTTTTTTATTTCAGCCTATTCTGCTTAAAAACTTTCGATTTCGGATGCATATTTTAGAGCGTTAGTTCGATGAAAACAGACCGTGTGTATCGCTTTAGCGGTTGTTGATGATTATGCATGCTGTGGAGGTGTGCCTACAAGTTCTGCATATTCCGCGGGCTTTTCGAACAGGAAAAACCCCTTCCCCCACAGTTGGTTGCATGGTAGTTTCGGTACTGGTACCATTATTAGCTTATGCAAATTTCAATAAATATCTGTTTTTATACTCTAGTCAGCCGAGGCCAGAAGAGTTTACAACTTCATGTTAACTGCAGTCGACAGCACACAGCAGCTAACAATGGTTTGCTGTTTTTTTTTTTTTTTTTTGTGCCAGCTTGAAGGCTGGATCTCGCAATGTGCGAAATTGCTTCCGTTCACGTTACCACAGGCAGTTTGCATTTAAATGCAATTAGAGCTTATATTGCCAGTATTATTATTATTATTACACTGACATCAATATTTCATTAGCATATTAATATTTCACAGATAATTGTTACAGATAATTGAAGTAGACAGAGCCATGCAAATGGGGGGTGCATTGGATGCGCTGTATCAGGGTCCCAGTCGAAGGAGCCATCAAAGGCTTAACATGAATAAACAAGTCCCCTTAACCCCTTTTGCTTCCGGCCCCTAAGTATCTTTGCAAGGCACTGGAAGTAGATATAGCAGAGTACCTATGCAGTGCCATTTCATTGGACACAGGTTCAAGCCTACATGACTATTTAACTTCTCTAACCTGGTGGTTGTACTGGAATATAACAGATTTTTTTTTTACATGAAAGAGGGATGGGGAAACTGAGCATCATTCCTGAAATACCATGAGGATGCAATAGGAGAAATCCTTGAACTGGTATAGTTTTAGGATTTTAATGGAGCACATCAGACAGCTTAGTTTTATTTATTTATTTTGAATGTTTATTTTGGCCTTTTTCTCATAAAATTACCACAAAAAGAAGGATTTATTAATGAAATATTATTTATTAATGAATTTATTAATAAAAAGAAGATTTCATTAATGAAAGGGTAATGTTATGAGAGATGAGAAAAAAGCTTTATTGTTTATTTAGGTATTTCAGTGATGAAGTCTGGTGAAGCTGTGCCTTCTTTTTCTGTGTACAAGTCTTTGTAGCATTGAATCCCATCTTGTAAAATTTGCTGTATTTTGATGCTATGTTCAACATTCGGATCTCCATTCATAATAGCCTTGAAGGCTATGTCAGCCCCCCTCCCCAAAAACTTTCTCCAATTCTTCTGATGAGAATTTTTTTCTCTTCTTCATATGGAGTTTGCCTGGCAACTAACAGACGAATTAAGCTTTTGCTGTGAAATTAATTTGTTTGCAGTTTGTTTGCAGTTTGCTTATCAATTTCAAGAATTGCATCATCTAGATCATTTGCATGTGAGTCAGTGCAGTCATGTACTTTGTCAGTGTTCAAAGTTTCGAATCCCAAGTCTTTTCTGGTCTTCACCATGTCTTCGGCAATTGTCTGGACTTGCAATTCTAAACCAGTGAAATCATTTGCCAAATGGGACAAAACATGCTGCCAAACAAAATGCATGTTGTTGGCAATGATGTCTAACCAAAATGCAGATATATTTTTGATTGTATTTAAAGGGGTAAAAAATAAATTGTGAAATGAAAAGTTTGAAACGCTATCACGCTGTCTCATCAGGATGGAATAAGAATACTGAACACTTGCACATTGCCACTGATTTCCCGAGGGGAGCCATTGGCATATGTACATGTGAGACAATAGAGTTAGCACCGCAGTATATATGTATGCGTACCTAGGCTACAACAACGCAGCATATATGTAGAGTATGTGTCTAGGCTATTCAATGAGTTTTAATATGTGCAGTAAAATTTCAACTTAAACTTAATTGAAAACCATGTTATAGTGAAACCCATGCTGTTGTTATTTGGTTTTTAGGAGCATTAGCAACTAAGGCCATATTACTCCGGGGATATGCGGTGGTCATGCTCTGACCTTTCTGCATCCTCCGTATTTGGTGGTCATGGGCTTGAACCCCAGTCTAATCAAGAAGCGTGTGCTATGCACTGCTGCTCCTACCCGCTTGGCTACGGAGGTGCCTGTTTTTTTGAAGCTGTGCTAAGCGAGGTATTGCTGTATATTGATGAGAAGGCCTTATTATAACCAGTACAAATAACTGTATTTTTTTTTTAAGGCACCCAAACTGTTACTTGTCATACATGAATTGCAGAAATTCTTGGACCTGTCAATATTTTCACTCGAACATGCGGTGGAAGGGCAGCCCAACTAGATTGTCTTCACTGACCTCCCCCCTTTCCATCTTGAAAACAACCATACAACCCAAAAATGCATAAATTGTCTTGCAACAGGTTTTATGTCTGTTTTATATTACACTTTTGTGCAGTTTTAGCCAATTTGATATTCACTTGTCATTCTTCCATCTCCAAATAACACCAGATTAATACTGGCCAAAACAAACCATTGCAAAGATGTCTTGATATGAGAGAGAAAGAAAGAAATAGAAAGGAATCACCAAGAAAGAAAGAAGAATGATGATATCCAGCTCAGGACACTGGGTTTGCCAAGCCCATACTCACCAGATGTGAGCCCCTGGGGTTGTGCATGTGATAGTGCAAATATATGCACTGGAAGTAGGAAACTTTTTCTGCTTCACATATGCATAAAAGAAATTGTATGAATACCTACTGATAAATCATTTGTATGAATACCTACTGATTATCAGTAGCAAATAAACGCAGCACTAGAACTTAGGTTTTACTTTGTACATACCTGGGTGGTGGTGGTGGTCAAAGTGATGCATGCACCTACAAACAGTGTAGTAGGTCACACCTTATCGGAAAAAAAAATAGTGCTTGAAATTTGAGATGAGCTGTGAATGATTGATTCAAATCTTGTGATAGTATGTTGTGTTGGAAATTGGTAGGTGTGTTCTGTGAGCAAGGAATGCTCCTGGTCTAGTGAAAGTTTTACACTTAGATTGATTATAATTTTAGTAGTCCAAGGCCTGAGTATTTTTATTTTTTATTTTTTAATTGCATAGAACTCTTACAAGAGCACAAGAACATTTACACATATGTGATATTTAAAAAAAAAAAAAATTGAGCATATACATAAATCATTGAAAACAGTGTCCACCTTGATGTTTGAATACAGCTGATTGCATTGGACTTTTTATTATATTTTATTTTATTTGGAAAAGATGTTTTGGCAGTGTATCCATGGGTGCCCAGTGCGTTGGTAATTCAGTTTAGTATAACATAAGCATTGGGAAAACAGAAATGAGAGTAGGAGTGTGTTATACACTGAATGAGCATGATGAGTATAACTAACAACTCTACCGAGAAATAGAGTGGGCCAGTAACTCAGAATGTCTTATAATGGGGGATTTTAATTTTCCAAGTATTTATTGGATGCTGTGGGTTGGTCCCTCACACAGCAGTAAGACTTCAGTGGATTTATAGGATGATTGTTTGCTACATCAGCGTGTTAGAGAGGCAACAATAGAAAACAATATTCTTGGTATGATTATCAGCAGTGACCTTTATGCGTTAAGAATCTGTTGATAAAGGACCCAATAGGTGATAGTGATCGCAAGGTATTGATTTGTAATTACTTAAAAATGCATTAGCTAATGCTAATGTTGTATTGTGATATAACCCCAGGGGCTCACATCTGGTGATTATGGACTTGGCACACCCAGGGTCCTGAGCTGGATATCATCATTCTTCTCTTTCTTGGTGATTCCTTTCTCTCTCTCTCTCTCTCTCTCTCAGGGTAACTCGGGAAATTTTTTTAGCTAGTGCAGTGTAAGCCTCAGGCTTCCTTGCACCGTATGGCTAATAATAATAATAATAATTGGGGTGCGATGGCCCAGTGGTTACGACACTGGACTACTGGCCTGATAGACCCAGGTTCGAGTACCGCCTTGGCGGAAGCAAATGCGGCTCCATCACGCTGGGAGACAGGTATAATTATAGTAATAAATTAGAATAATAATAAATAAATTAATAGTAATAAAAATTAATAAATAAATAATATTGTGAAAGTTGCTCTAGGAGACCTACCTACCCCAAGGTCGAAGTGGCGGGTAAGGCAGATTGTGGTGCCATCTGGTGTCACGCGTGAGAACATAAGCCGAAGCTAAACAGGTCCACCTCCATAGATGGACGATGTCACAGAGAACTATTAATTATACTGCATCGAGTGTGGCGCAGGATAAAGTCACACGTGTTCAGGCCTTAGGCAGAGGGGTCGGTTCGAAAAATCAGAAACTGTCTCCTGAGGAAGACAGTGGAGCGAGTGGTGTTGTCCCTCGTATGGCTACCACAAGAGAAGGACAAGACCATCCAGCCCCACCAACTGGAAGTGCTTCCTGCGCAACTGCGCTAGTGACCACCCAGAAAGGGAGAAAACACCAACTCATGAAGTGGAGCATCGAAATGAATATGTACATTATGCAAGCATACTACGAAATAACGAAGCTGGAGACTGATATGACAACTTACAGGGCGAGACTACGTACCAAGTGGCTGGAACGATTCCCGGATATTCAGGTTACCGAACAGCAGATAGCGGACCAGGGAAGGACCATCATCACAAAGAACTTGATAGCTCCTGCAATCTTGGAAAAAATCAAGCAGGACATGAGCAATCAACTACAAAAGAAAAAGAATACGGAACCAGAGGAGGAGGAGGAAGAACATACCACCACCGAACCAGAGGAGGAAGAGCAAGAAGAAATACAACCCACAGCAGCTGAAGTGGATACCCATGATACCCAGAATAGAGGACAAGTGGAAGAAGGCCCTAACAGAATTCGAAGGAATGGACTCCACGGACTCATGTGATACCAAAGCAGGGATCGAATAGAAACTTGTGGAGAATCACAGACCACCTGAATCAGTGCATAATACCGCATTTAACTCGACAGCAATGGTGCAACACTGGAGGCTACCCACACAGCCGTGTATTGTGCTGCATTAGCAGCCACGAGGATTAATGGAAGAGAAGCGAGAGACCAGCAACAGAAGAACCGAAAACAGAAGGAACCACAAACTTGGGAAAGAAGACTGCAGCAGAAGATAGAAGAATTCAGTGTCAAGATAGGCCAATTAACCCAGTACCAACGGGGCAATAGGAGTAAGAAATTTATTGGAAAAGTGAAGAGCATCCTCAAAAGAGACAGCGTCCACAGCAAACATGAGACAAAAAATTAGAGAATTGGAGAGTACTTGGACACATTGAAGCAGAACCTCCTTGCACTCAGCAAGAGACTACGCTGATACAAAGAGAGCTCCCAGAGTAAAATAAACAACTGAATCTTTGATTAGCACCAAAGAGGCTTCTACAGGAATCTTGGAGAAGACAGGAAAGAAGGGAACGGACCACCGAGAAGGCTATTGAGGAGTTCTGGGAAACATGGAGCAGGGAAGAAAGACATAACAGCCAAGCCACCTGGATAGAACTAGAACGCAAGAAAACCAAGGATGTATAAGAAATGAGAGGATGGGAGATTCAGGAAGAAGTAAAACAGACGATCAAGAACTCTCACGACTGGCAAACTCCAGGAATAGATAACGTCCACAACTACTGGTACAAGAAGCTCACTTGCATGCACAAGCACCTGGCAGAGCAGTTCACCCAAATGATAAGGCACCCAGAGACAATCCCGAAGTTTCTCACTCAAGGAATTACATATTTGAAGCCTAAAGACAAAGATACAAGAAACCAGGCAAAATATAGGCCATTCACATGCCTCCAAACAATGTACAAGATCCTGACCAGCTGCATGAATAGGAAGATATCAGACCACTTGGAGAGCCAGAACATAATGGCTGAACAGCAGAAAGGATGCAAGCAATTAACCATAGATACCGCGGTTATGGAGCAAGCCTACATGAAGTGCTGCAACATGTACACAGCCTATAACGATTACCGCAAGTCCTTCGACTCTGTACCTCATAGCTGGCTAATAGAGGCACTGAACATTTACAAAGTCAATCCGATAGTGACAAACTTCCTAGAAGAAATGAGGGCAAAAGGGAGTACCACCATTAAGGTCAAAAACATCACAACCAGGCCAATCCCTATCAGGAGAGGAATCTTTCAGGGAGATGCCCTGAGCCCATTGTGTTTCTGTCTAGCACTTAACCCGCTATCCACCATGCTTAACAGTAGCAAGCACGGATATAACCTCAAAGAAGGAAGGATGAACCTGTACACCCTCGCCCACCTGATGTACATGGATGACATCAAGCTCTACGTGGGAAATGAGAAGCACCTCTAGCAACTACTCCAGATCACCGAAAAATTCAGCAATGATATTAACAATGGAATTTGGTCTAGACAAATACAAGACCCGTGGATTGCACCAGGGAAGATTAGTTAACCGAAACTACCAGCTGCAGACTGGTAAAGAGATCGAAGCCATGGAAGAGGTCTACAAATTGGGGATGATGCAGGCTCAGCAGTTAGAGCACAAGGAAATCAAGAAGTGCCTGACCGGAAAAACCCTTAAAGAGACTCAGAAGCTTGCTGAAAGCAAAGCTGAACAGAGGGAACATAGTTAAAGCCATAAACACCTATGCAGTCCCAGTGCTAACATACTCATTATTCATTTGCGGTCATAGATTGGATTAACACCGAGCTGGAGGATATCAGGAGAAAGACAAGGACAATGATGACCAAGAGCCACCATACGCCACCAGAAATCTGCCATGGAGAGACTGACAACTGCCCGGGAAGAAGGAGAAAGGGGCTTAATAGACCTCATTGAGCAAAAGAAGACAGCTATAGTTAACCTGAAGGATTACTTCCAGAAACACACAGCAGCATTCCACCAGGCCTTCCACACTCCATGGCACGCACTACAATGATCTCCATCAAGATCACATAGATGAAATTACTTTCAATGCATGGCTCACGAGCGGGAAGCTCTTCCCCGAGACTGAAGGATTCATGTTCGCTATCCAAGACCAGGTAATCAACACTAGGAACTATAGAAACTACATCGCCAAGGAGCCCGAATTGTTCGATGACACATGTCGACGATGGCACCTGGCCTCAGAAACGATCCAACACATCACCGCAGGATGCAAGGTGATCACCCAGACTGAGTACACTCATAGACACGACCAGGTAGCCAGGATAATCTATCAGAAGCTAGCAAGGAAATACCAGTTGATCGAAGAAAGTGTACCGTACTATAAGTACGAACCCCAGGCAGTACTAGAGGAGACCCCAACCCACAAGATGTAATAGAGCCACGCCATAATAACGGATAGGACAATCCCGTACAACAGACTGGACTTAACCCTTGTGGACAAGATGGAAAAGGCTACCTATCTGATTGACATAGTGGTACCCAACACTGGCAACCTGCAGAAAACCCATGTGGAAAAAATCAGGAAGTACACAAACCTATGACAGGAGATCAAAGATATGTGGCATATGCAACAAGTAACGACCATCCCGATCATCATGTCAACCATAGGTATGGTGCTAAAGACCCTACATAACAGCCTAGCAGCAATAGGTCTCACAGCGAACAACTACAAGGAACTCCAGAAAGTCGCAATCCTGAACACCTGTAGAATAGTCAGAGAGTTCCTCAACCAACAGTAACACCAGACATAACAACCACCCTGTGTACTTGGTAGCAATACTCGTCACGAGGTGGAACCCCCAATCAGGGAGAAATAATATAACAATAATAATAGTAATATTCTTCTGGCATCCTTGTATCTTTCCTGGAGCCTTCTGATTTTTTCCTGGCTTCTGTTGTTTCGTTTTGCTTGTTGGTAGTCCCTGCAGGCTGATGTTATTCTAGGCATGACCTGGAGGTCTGAGCTGACGTGATTCTAGCTGATCTATCTTAATGGTGCAACACACACAAACTCCAAATTTCAACAGAAAAAACTGAGACTGGGACTCTGTGAGGTCATCTGATTGAGGTGTTTAAGGCTTTAAAAGGTTTGAGCAAGCTCAGTGCTGATGAGATTCTTTCTCTTGTTCAGGTTATGCACTTGATTGGGCATAAATTAAAATTGAGGAAAGACAGTTGCAGAATAGATGTGGAAATTTGCCCTTAGCCAGCAAGTGGTTGATTACTGGAACAAACTTCCATCTGTCATTGTGGAAGTTGATAGTTTTAATAAATTCAAGGCAGAACTAGACAAACATTTGGAATGTGAATGGATGGGAGAAGTGGGAAGGGGTTTTTTTTTTTTTTTTGACTGATGCTGTATAAGCTTGCTTTCTTGCTTCGTATGCTTCTGCTAATTCTAATGTAACCAGAAGCCAAGGGAAAGGGTTTTTGCTTTTATAAAGGTGACTACGGTGGTCTCAGACTGTTTATAGATGCTGCAGTGGGACCAACTGAAGAAGTTACCAACAGGAAATTCTGAGTGGGAAGCATACAGGGATGTTAACATAGAAGCTATTAATGCCAACTAAGTGATGCTTTCAAGGAATAGACCTAAGTGAATGTAAAACGAATTGACGAGACTTGCAGCAAATAAGAATGCACAAGATGCATACAAATTATCTGAAGACGCAGGTGTTTACAGTAGATATAAACTAGTCTGCAATCCAGTCACAAAGGAAGTTAAGCAAGCTAACCTCACAAAGGTTGGGAAAGGGTTTATCAGAGCTTTTAAGAAAAGCAGCAAAGAATTCTTTACTTATGTAAACAGTAGAATGAAGTAGTTTGCACATTGGTCCAATAGATTTGAATGGATTAACTGTTGATGATCCTGCTCAGGTTGCAGACAAACAGAATGGGTGTTTTGCACCTACATTTACACTGAGGAATTTTTTAGGAATGAGAATTCCAGAATTGAGTCAAATTCTGTCTGGGAATGGAATGATTTTGTGATAACTGAGGGGAAAGTGGAGGAGAAATTGTTGAAGCTAAACATAAAAGTGGAACCTGATGTGGATGGGATGTATCCAGTTATATTAAAGAAGGCAGCAAAACAGTTAAGCAAACCTATAGCCACGATTATTAGAGCATTCCTGGATTCAGGAGAGGTCACTATAGACTGGAGATGTGCAAATGTATTCCCATTTCATAAAAAGGGATAAAAGCAAGACGAGTAATTACAAATCCATTAACTTGAATTCTGTTCCATAGAAAATAATGGAGTTACTGGTTAAAGATGTAATGCAGGATCATCTATACAGGAATCCAGCTATACTGAAGTTGCAGCATGGATTTGCTAAGTAGTGATGTTGTCTGACCAATTTGATTGGATACTATGACACAGTAACAAAGGAACTGGATGGAAAAAATAATTTTGACATGCTTACGTTTCTTCAAAATCTCATACCTAGATTTTGGAAAAGTTGTACATAAAAGACTGCTATTCCAATTAGAACAGTATGTCATTAAGTGCAAGTTGCTGTAATGGATAAATGTGGCATTGGAGGCAAATTGCTGCTATGGATAAAGGGATGGTTCAGTGGGAGAGACAGAGTGGTAATCAATGGCCACTGCTCTTTGTGGACTAATGTTATTAGTGGAGTCCCTCAGGGTTCAGTGTTGGGTCCGTTGTTGTTAAAAAGGGATAAAAACAAGATGAGTAATTACAAATCCATTAGCTTGAATTCTGTTCCCTAGAAAATAATGGAGTTACTGGTTAAATATGTAATGCAGGATCATCTATACAGGAATGAAGTTGCAGCATGGATTTGCAAAGGAGTGATGTTGTCTGATGATGGTATAAATGATATCAGTATAAATGATATTGATGATGGTATATCAGGCTTAATGTCCAAGTTTGCAGACAATACGAAGGTTGGCAGGGTTGTTAATGACACTAATGACAGTACACTGCTGCAACAGGATCTAGAAAAGTTGAGCAGATGAGCTGAGAGGTGGCAAATGAAGTTTAACATTGACAAATGTAAAGTATTACATATGAGAAGCAGTAATCCCAGAGTAACATATCAACTCTGTGGTACCACACTGACAGTGGTAGAGAATGAAAAGGACCTGAGGGTAATTTTGCAGGCAGATATGAAGTTTTCTGAGCAGTGCAGACGGTCTGCAAGGGTAACTCATGGTGTCCTGTCAATGATATACAGGAATTTTTCTAGCAGGGATAAGGAGGCGATTATCCCCTTGTATAAGGCAATGGTCAGGCCACACCTTGAGAACTGTATACAGGTCTGGAGGCCTCATTTTAAGAAGGATGTAGAGCTGTTGGAACGAGTACAGAGAAGGGCAGCAAGATTAGTGAATGGAACAAAGGGATGCTCTTACGAAGAAAGGCTTAAGTTTTGCAAATTACAATGTCTGGAGACTAGGCACCTGCGAGGTGATATGATTGAGGTGTATAAAGTCTTTAATGGTTTGAGCATGCTCAATGCTGATGGGATTCTTCCTCTTGCTCAGAATAATTGTCTGAGAGGGCATAAATTCAAATTGAGGAAAGACAGCTGTAGGATAGATGTGTGGAAGTTTGCCTTTAGCCAGCGGGTGGTTGATTGCTGGAACAAACTTCCATCTGTCGTAGAAGTTGATAGCTTAAATAGATTCAAGGCAGAACATGACAAACATTTGGAGTGAGTGGATGGCTGAAATAAGGTTTTTTTTTTTTTTTTTTGGCTGATGCTATATAAACTTGCTTTCTTGCATCATGTGCCTTTGCTAATGCTAAATGCTAATAGTTCAGTGTGAGCAGACAGAGGGGCGTCATTGGGCAGTGCTCTTCTTGGATTTACATTGTTAGCAGAGTCCCTCAAGGTTCAGTGCTGAGCCCATTGTTGTTCTCTATACAGGGTGACTGAAAAATATTGGTACAAATGTTTAGGGGAGGTAGGTAACATCTAAAGGAATGTGAATCGCATAGGAACCCACAACCGGAAACGTCACCGTAAATCAGTAGACGGGGCTGTTCATCAGTTCGCGAGAAGGAAAATTTCTGGTTTACTCATTCAAGCAGTAGTCGCCGCATGAAGAGCATGCATCGATATACGAACTGTGAGCTGGCAGACATTCACCTAGTGTATGGATTAGCAGAGGGCAATGGACGAGCCACTCAACGAATTTATGGAGAACGCTTCCCAGACAGATGTGTACCGGACCACCCTTTGTTTGCGTGTGTGCATCAAACTTTGTGCAGTTATGGGTCATTTAGAGGTTACAGGAGTAGTGCAGTCAGACCGCGTTTGACGCGAACTTCCGCCATGGAAGAAAATGTGTTGAATGCCATTCAAGAATAATCCTACTGCCAGCACATGTGCCTTTGCCTCTGCCTTAGGAGTGTTTCATTGCATTGTACAGCGTGTCTGGCACGACGATTCCTTACACCCCTTTCATATCCAAAGGGTTCAGTTACTGATCACCCAAGATCATCCTGCACGTATGGCTTTTGCGCAGTGGTTTCTCCAAGAAAGTTTTCAAGACTTGAATTTTCCAGCCTATGTTTTGTTCATGGATGAGACTTATTTCACTCGGGAAGGCTTATTCAATCAGCACAATGCTCACGACAACCCACACGGTGTGCGCCCTCATGCAGCACAACATCGCTTTGCAATAAATGTGTGGGCAGGTATGGTCGGTGACTGCTTAGTCGGCCCATACCTGTTACCATCCCACATGAACTCCGCTAAATATCAGATCTTTCTTGAACAAGTTCTACCAGGGTTACTTGACGATGTTCCAGCAAATGTGAGATGCAACATTTGGTTTCAACATGACGGGGCACCTGCCCATTATGGAAGGTGTGTTCGTGACCATTTGAACAGGCATTTCGGGTGTCGATGGATTGGCCGTGGTGGACCCGTTGCCTGGCCCCCACGCTCACCTGATTTATCGAGCCTTGATTTCTTTCTGTGGGGGGCTCTCAAATCTATTGTGTACGAATCGCCTGTGGAGATGGAAATGGGTCTAGTGGTGAGACTTGTCTGCGCTGCTACTACTGTCAAAGAAACTCCAGGTGTGTTCGACTGTGTTCACCAATCCATGCTGCGTCGGTGTCACGCATGCATCGCGTCTCATGGTGGAACCTTCAAGCATCTGTTGTAACATCATGAAATGCATCCATCTCGTACTCCATTGTTAATATTATGTCAAATGAATGTTTGCAACTAATTACTGTCTTGTGTCATTTCTGCTTCTTGTGCCTCTGCTACTATTTTCCCGTGATGTTTCCGGTTATGGGTTCCTATGCGATTCACATTCCTTTAGATGTTACCTACCTCCCCTAAACGTTTGTACCAATATTTTTGAGACACCCTGTATTTATTAATGATATATACAAAAGCATATCAGACTTAATGTCTAAGTTTGTGGATGATATGAAGGTTGGCAAAGTAGTTCACAGTAATCAGATTATGCTACTACATCAAGATCAGACAAATTAGGTAGGTGGATTGGCTGAAACGTAGTAATTGAAGTTTAATATTGACAAATGGAAGGGTTGCCTCTGTAGCCAGGTGGGCAGGAGCAGCAGTGCATAGCACACGCTTCTTGATTAGACTGGGGTTCGAGCCCGTGACCACCAAATAAGGAAGATGCGGAAGGTCGAGAAATGACCACCGCATATCCCCGGAGCAATATGGCCTTAGTCGCTAATGCTCCTAAAAACCAAACAACAACAACGACAAATGGAAGGTATTTCCTATGGAGAGCAGTAACCTCAGATTAAAATAGCCGTATGGTACCACATTCAGAATAGTGCAGAATGGACAAGACCTGGAGGTAATTGGCAGTCAGATATGAAGTTCTCCGAGCAATTGCAAATGTCAATAATATACAGGAATTTTGCCAGCAGTGATAAGGAGGTGATTATCCCATTATGTAAGGCTCCTTGAGTATTGTCAACAATATACTGGAATTTTGGCAGCAGCGATAAGGAGGTGATTATCATAAGATAATCACCTCCTTATCATCATAAGATAATCACCTCCTTATCATCATAAGATAATTATTATAAGATAATCACCTCCTTATCACTTATTATATAAGGCAATGGTTAGCATTAGTAGTTGCAAATAATGCAGGACAGCAAGCTCATAAAGCATCAGCCAAAAAAAAATTAAAATAAAATAAAACTTTCTGACATCATCCATCCATCCACTTCAATAATTTGACTAGTTCTTCCTTGAATTTATCCAAACTACTTACCTCAAGTTGTTTATTTAGATTTCAGTAAAATATTTGACTCAGTTCCACGTGAGCGGTTACTTTATAAGCTGGAACAGGTTGGAATTACAGGGAAAATCCTTAGATGTATAGCAGGATGGCTTCAGGGCAGGAGGCAGAGGGTTGTGTTAAATGGTTATTCTTCAGATTCGGTTAAGGTAAGAAGTGGGGTTCCCTGAGGATCAGTATTGGAACCACTGTTTTTTTTGATTTTCTTAAATGACATCGATAAAGGGATAGAGGGCTTGATGTCTAAATTTGCAAATGATGTAAAAATTGGTAAAGTAGTTAATGATCACCACCAAGCAGAGCTTCTTCAAAGTGACCTAGATAGACTTCAGAGATGGTCAGAAAAGTGGCAGCTATGCTTTAATTCAGCAAAAATGCAAGATTTTACACCTGGGGAACGGTAACCCCAAAATAACTTTTACACTTGGTGGAGTTGAACTAAATTCAGTAGTGGAAGAAAGGGACTTGGAAGCAGAGGGGTAGCTAGGTTTTTGGCACACTTGGGAAACTCGTGCTTAATCTTATTTTTTTCATAATTGGTAAAATAATAAATAGTAATAAGTACAGTTGGACATCTGTTTAACAAACTTCTTTATAGTGAATTTTTTTATTTAGTGAATTTTTTTGAATTTCCCTTGCTAATTACATTTAAAATAGTTTCTGTAGAATGAATAAAGTTTTCCCTATAATGAATGGATTATGAGAGACTTAACTGTGTATGTGTTTTTTGCACCTGTGGACTTCAAGCAATTTGGGCAATAGTTATTATATAGGAATGCACTAGCAAAATTTGTGATAATTTCATTGAAGTCTGTTTTGCTAACAAGTTCTTGTTCAATTGAAAGGCGACATAGATATGTGCATTCTTGTCCAGATGATCTCAAATAATTCTTAACTTGCTAAAACTCCTTTCGGCAGTGGCTACTGTTGTTTGCATTGTAAGAAATATTTTAAGAGCAGCTTCTTTAATATTTGATTAGGTTTCTTGCAACTCCCATTTAGCCAATACATTTAAAATATCTAAGAGATATTGTTTGAGGATTTTGTTTTTTAATATTTCAATTACTTGGTGTTTAAAGCATTTGATTTTAATTTTAAATTGGTCTTGATTAATTTTAGGGTATTTTTCTGACATTAAAATAGCTTTAGTTTCTAAATTCTCACTTGTCATTGAATGGAATGCTTCTCCAGTCAAAAATTAGAGATTCAGATCTTTCATTTAGCTGCATTATAATAGAATCAATTAACTAAAAGCATTTTAAGGCTAAAGCCTCAGGTTATATATATATATTTATATATATATATATATAACCTGAATTGATATGTGTATATATATATATATATATATATACACACATATCAATTTGATGTGATTTCGAAGTATGAAATACAGGGGTAACCTTTGGTAAGCTTGAGGCATAAGCTCTTAATGCATTAGAGTTCTAACTTATATTATACACCATCAGGCATCTCTCATATTGTGAAGATATACTTCACAACTGTTTTGTCATCATTACATCACTTGGGTACCTACCCACCCACCGAAGAAGGGCCAAATAGCCCTGAAACGGTGCCGTCTGGGTGGTGGTGGTATCCACTGAGAATAAGTAACAATAGTCTTCTCCTTTGGGTGAAGCGTTACTTATTTGAAGTAGTGCAATGTCATGGCAACTTGTCGTGAAGGTATTCACAATATGAGATGTAACTTAAACGATGCCGCTATTGCAATTTGCTATATAATTGGCTGTGTATAAATGATGCAAGTGCACTAAGATATACATAGGTAACCTTTGAATAACATGGTAGTTTGGTTCTTACAAAATCTTGTGTAATGCGAAACTATGTTATTACGGACTAAGAACTAATACAAATGGGGGGGGGGTTACATTTCAAAAGCTAAAAAAATACACCATTTTTTTTTATAACTATCGGAAATTTAATTTTTATAGTAATAACTTAATATTTGAACTTTATTTTTATAATAGTAGTAACTTAAACAGTAATAACCGAACAAATGTCTTACCTTACAAATCGTGTTACTTATATATCAGGTAATGTACGTTCGTTTAATTTTCTTCCTCTTCATCGTTGCTAAGCACAATCTCTTCTGCAGAATCTAGATTTCGTGTACCTTCTGCTCTTTTTAAAAGTCACGAACTGCACGCTTCGAAGTCACAATTTTTTATGATGTGAAACAAGCACAAGTTCAATAGCACAGAACCTAACCCATGGATCTCCCAACAAAATACAGTGGACTCCACCACCAGATATAAAGCACAAATTTACCTTACCAATTAATAAAGTTAAATGATACGTGAAAATTGGAAGAATATTTTCCAGTTAGCAAAATAAAAATAAATTCATGCTTATGTACATAGCTTACGTAATGATATTTCTGTTCACTTTTTTTTGGTTGTAAAATTTAAAACGGTAAAAATGATAAGCAATTAATAACAAAGAACATGGCACGCACAAGTTGCAACAAAACACGATACGCACAAGTTAGATATGGAGTAATGAGTTTCTGAAAATTTATTTATGTTTTTTATATGATTGATTATTTCATGGAAGGGGAAACACATTTCACCCCAATAACGTGAAAACCCACAGAATTCCATCTATTGGTACTATAGCAAATGCAAGATCGAGTTTACTACCCATTTATAATTGAGTACACTAACAGAAAAGACCAATAAACTAGAAACTGCAAATTGTTTTTATTGTTTTATGGTTGTGACCTCCAGAAATGTGCTTTGGAAAAATATCATGAAGGCGATAATGACTAGCGAATAAACAGCAGGGATCGGCAAAAGGAATGGAAACGTTTAAAATTATATCTAACATAATAGCAGGGTTTACCCAGCACAAAAGCTCAAAAATACCGTGTTATGTGAGATTTCCTGCAATTCTGAAACCATGTTAGAGCGAAACCGTGTTATATAAGTACCGTGTTGTGCGAGGATTGATGCAATTCTCAAACTGTGTTAGAGCAAAACCGTGTTGTAGAAGTAGTGTGTTATACGGGGGTTACCTGTATATAATTTTTAAAATAAATATCCTTTTGACCATGCATTATAATTTCAGCATTCAGTCACGTTTAATGTTATCTTGTTGAAAGGCTTTAGATGCAATAAGAAATTGAAAATTTATGATTTAAATTGTTTATTTTTATTTATTATTTTTTCAGCATTACTCCAATTAAAACTGTAGTGACCAACAGTAATGTATCCTAAGCTCTTGCAATGCTTTTGGTTGCAACGCTTGGTAAATATTGTTTCAACAAGAGGAGATGTTTTTCAACAGTTAAAAGTTGTAAGTATTTTTGCTGTAATTTCCAACACCTCACAGTTCTGATTCTCTATGAATATTTCACCTGTTGTGGATTGTTATTTAGGATTTAGTATTACTTTGTTTTTTAGTGTTAGCATTAGTAGTGGCATATGATGTAAGAAAGCAAGCTTATACAGCATCAGCCAAAAAAAAAAAAAAAAAAAAAAAGGAAAAAGGGGGAAAAAAACCCCGCTTCTGATTCACCTCTCAATCTTGCCCCAAAAAGTTTGTTCAGTTCTTCCTTGAAATTATTTAAGCTTTCAACTTCCACAATGACAGATGGAAGTTTGTTCCAGCAATCAACCACTCACTGGCTAAAGACAAATTTCTGCACATCTATTCTGAATCCTGTCTTTCCTCAACTTGAACTTATGCCCCCTCAAGGGCATAATGCTGAACAACATATTTTGGGTCATATCTTGTTACAAGCATGAAAGTAAGTTTACTTTATAGATTTTGAGGTGCTAAAAGGGAAATAGAGATTAAAATGGCAGATTGGCTCTTGTTTTTGAAAAGTAGTTTTTTATATTTATACAAGGTATTTTTGTTTATATTGCAGTAAGATGTAGCTATGAACATACCTGTATCAAACACTGTACCTTTTCACTAATATTCAACTTTGGGGGCATCCCTTTTCATCATCCGACAATAATCGACTAACATGGCGGTACTCCATTTGCTTTTGTATCTTTGTTCCATCGCTGAAATGTCTTGAATGGAAGTGCTCACCATGTTTGTCGCTGATGGCACCACAGTTTGGCGGGAAGAAATCCAGGTGTGAAATGCATATCCAATGACATGTTGCTCCCCCAATTTTTCGTAAGAAGTAATGAGATCTTCCACAAGCTGCCTGCAGGTGCTGGCTTTGAAAAGTTGCCTTATTTGTGGACCAATGAAAATGCCAGCCTTAATATTCTTTATACTAAATCTTGGGAATTTCTCTTGCAAGTATGTGAATGCAGGATTTTTCACTTCCAAAGCCTTCACAAAATTTTTCATGAGCCCCATTTTGATGTGGTGTGGTGGAAGCAAAACTTTATTTAGATCTACCAGAGGTTCAAATGCTACATCCTTCATTACGGATTTTAATGATTTTCTTTGTGTCCAACTGCTCTTCTCGTAGTGCAATCCTTGGCATGACTATCCCACTCACAGAGAAAGCAACAATACTTAGTGTAACCATTTTGTACTCCTAATAAAATTGCCCTTAATGCTACATTCTTCCAGTTTATACAGCAGTCTTTTATGTGCAACAGCAAAAGCCTCATATACAGCAGTCTTTATGTGCAATAGTCCTTTGTATCATCTGCAGACTTAGACATTAAGCCTGATGTATCCTCATCAGTCTCATTAATAAATATTGAAAACAACAATGGGCCCAGCACTGAACCTTGGGGACTTCACTGATAATATTGCTCCATTTTATACAGCAGTCTTTTATGTTCAACAGTGTCAAAAGCCTTATATACAGCAGTCTTTATGTGCAATAGTACCACAAGTATATGATATAAAAATTATTTTTTTGCATCCAGTTCCTTACTCACTGCATCATAGTACCCAGTCAGACTACCCCTAACAAATTCATGCTGTGACTGCAGTATAATTGCATTCCTGTCTAGGTAGTCCCGTATTACATCTTTAACCAGTGACTCCGTTATTTTCCTTGGAACAGTTGTTAGGCTAACAAGTGTGTAATTATTCATGTCACATTTTGATCCTCCTTTAAGAATTGTAGATACATTCACACATCTTTAGTCCATAGGGATCTCCCCTGAATCCAGAAATGCTCTTATAATTATGGTTAAGGGTTTACTTATCTTCTCTGCTTCCTCCCTCAATGTTATTGGATAGATTCCATCCACCCTAGGTTAAGTCTCAAGAATTTCTCTTCCACTTTCCTTTCAGTTATCACAAAGTCATTTAGCTCCCTGTTAGAGTTTAATAAACTTCTGTCATCTCCTCACCTAAAGAATTCCTCATGTATGAATGTAGATACAAAATACCTATTCAATTCTCAGCAACCTAAGCTGGGTCATGAATAGTTAACCCATTGACATCAAGTGGCCCAATGTGATTCAACCCCTTCCTTCTACTGGTAATATAAACATAGAAATATCTGCTGTTTTTCTTTTCATTCTTTGCCAGAGACTTCTTATAATCTGCTTTACCTTGCCTAACCTGCTTTGTGACTTGATTACAGACTAATTTAAGTCTACCATAGGCTTCTGAATCACCTGATAATTTATATGCATCCCAAGCACTTTTTTTCTCTGCTACTTGTCCCAATAGTTCATCTGACATCTATTTAGGCATAAACCTTGAACAGTATTTCTTCATTGGTATGAAAAGCTTGCTAGCTTCTATGATTACTTTTCCCAATGCTACTCATTTAGTATTTGCTGTTGGTGACATCATCAGTTAGTCCCACTGCATAGAATTTAAAAACTGTCTGAGACCACTACAGTCATCCTTATGGCTGTTTTTGGCACACTATAGCCTTAGTTGCTAATGTGCCAATAAAACTCAAACAATCAACCAACCAATCATCCTAATGAAAGAAAAAGTTTCCCTTTATGCTTTACAGTAGTTTTGTCTTTAATTAAATTCCACATTAGTGCACTGTGATTAATGGCATCCGGTGGGTATTTTACTTGCAGATTCTTAATGCATAAAGAATCACTGCTGATAACCAGACCAAGAGTATTGCTTCTTCTTGTTGCCTTTCTAACATACTGCTGTAGAAAACAATGATCCAATAAATCCACAAAAGTCTTGCTAGTGTGAGAGCGATCAATCCACAAATTCCGTTCAACGTCTGCAAAATTAATCCCCCCCCTCATTATAAGACATTCTGATTTACTGGCCAATCCTATTTCTGTGTGTAGGCATTTGGTATACTCATCACAGTCATAAGACCTATAGCATACTCCTACCACACACCTTTAGGAAGGGAGGAGGGATTATGTTGTTAGTTAAGAAACACAAAATCTAAGGAAGTGCATCCAATTGATGTTGGTGGACAGTGAAATGTTGAGTCTGTTTGGTGTGACATAAGCACTGGGAAAGGAAAAATGAGAGTAGGTGTATGCTATAGGCCTATTGAATCTGCAGTATAATGAGCAATTGTGCAGAGAAATAGAGTGGGCCAGTAAATCAGAATGTCTTATAATGGGGGATTTTAACTTTCCAGAGATTGACTGGAATTTGTGGGTTGGTCACTCACACACTAGCAAGGCTTTTATGGATTTGTTGGTTGATTGTTTTCTACAGCAGCATGTTTGGGAGGCAACTAGAAGGAGTAATACTCTTGATCTGATTATCAGTAGTGATTCTTCATGCATTAAGAATCTGCCGATAAAGGAACCACTAAGTGACAGTGATCACAGTGTGCTGAAGTTGGATTTACTTAAAGATGTAACTACCATCAGGGGTAAAGGGAAGGGTTTTTGCTTTCGTAAAGGTGACTACAGTGGTCTGAGACAGTATTTAAATTCTCTATGGTGGGACCAACTGATGATGTTACCAACAGCAAATTCAAAATGGGAAGCAGTCAAAGAAATAATCTTGGAAGCTACTAGGCTTTTCATACCAACTAAGAAATATTGTTCAAGATTTAGGCCTAAATGGAAGTCAGATGAATTAATTAGACATGTGGCAGAGAAGAAATGCGTGGGATACATATAAATTAATGGGTGACACAGAAGCCTATGATAGATATAAGCTGGTCTGTAACCAAGTCACAAAGGAGGTTAGGCAGGCAAAGGCAAATTACAAGAAATCCTTGGCAAAGGATGCAAAGAAAAACAGCAAAGAGTTCTTTATTTATGTAAACCCTAGAAGAAAGGGGATGAATCAGATAGGTTCACTTGATATCGATGGTTCAACTGTTGAAAATCTTGCTCGGGTAGCTAACAAACTAAATGAATATTTTGCATCTACATTCACACATGAGGAGTTATTCAGGGAGGGGAATGCCAGACATATGTTAAACTCTGGCAGTAAGCTAGAGAACCTTGTAATAAGTGAGAGTAAAGTGGAGGAGAAATTGTTGAAGATAAACATAAGAAAGGCACCTGGGGTGGATGGAATCTATCCAGTTATATTAAAGGAGGCAGCAAAGGAAGTAAGCAAGCCCTTAGCCATAATTATGAGAGCTTTCTTGGATTCAGGGGAGGTACCCACGGACTGGAAATGTGCAGCAAATGTGACTCTAATCCAAAAAGGAGGATCAAAGGGAGACACAGGTAATTACAGACCTGTTAGTTTAACTTCTTTTCCAGGGAAATTAATGGAGACACTGGTTAAAGAAGCATTGCAGGATCATCTAGACAAGACTTCAGTTCTGGTTCGGACACAGCATGGGTTTGTTAAGGAAGTCTTGAAGTCTTGTCTGACCAATTTGATTGGATACTATGATGTAGTCACAAAGGAACTGGATGCAAAGAATAATTTTGATATCGTATTTTTGGATCTTAGAAAGGCTTTCGATACTGTTGCACATGGAAGACTGCTGCACAAATTGGAGCAGTATGGCATTGGAGGCAAATTGCTGCTATGGATAAAGGGATAATTGAGTGGGAGAAGACAGAGAGTGGTAATCAATGGACACTGCTCTTCGTGGACTGATGTTATTAGTGTAGTCCCGCAGGGTTCAGTGTTGGGTCCATTGTTGTTTTCTGTATTCATTAATGATACTGATGATAGTATATCAGGCTTAATGTCCAAGTTTGCAGATGATATGAAATTCGGCAGGTTTGTTAATGACACTATGCTGCTGCAACAGGATCTAGAAAAGTTGAGGAGATGGGCTGAGAGGGGGCAACTAAGGATTAACATTGACAAATGTGAAGTACTGCATATGGAAGCAGTAACCGCAGAGTAATGTATCAACTGTGTGGTACTACACTGACAGTGGTAGAGAGCAAAAAGGACCTGGGGGGATAATTGTGCAGGCAGATATGAAGTTTTCTGAGCAGTGCAGACAGTCTGCAAGAGTAGCTCATGGTGTCTTGTCAATGATATACAGGAATTTTTCTAGCAGGGATAAGGAGGTGATTATCCCCTTGTATAAGGCAATGGTCAGGCCACACCTTGAATACTGTATACAGGTCTGGAGGCTTTATTTTAAGAAGGGTGTAGAGCTGTTGGAACGAGTACAGAGAAGGGCAACAAGATTAGTGAATGGAACAAAGGGTTGCTCTTACAAAGGAAGGCTTAAGTTTTGCAAATTACAGTGTCTGGAAACTAGGCACCTGCGAGGTGATCTGATTCAGGTGTATAAAGCCTTGAATGGTTTGAGGATGCTCTATGCTGATGGGATTCTTCCTCTTGCTCAGAATAATCACCTGAGAGGGCATAAATTGAAATTGAGGAAATGCAGTTGTAGGATAGATGTGCAGAAGTTTGCCTTTAGCCAGCTGGTGGTTGATTGTTGAAACAAACATCCATCTGCCGTTGTAGAAGTTGATAGCTTAAATAGATTCAAGGCAAAATTGACAAACATTTAGAGTGATTGGATGGGTGAAATGAGAAGGGTGTGTGTGTGTGTGTGTGTGTGTGTGTGTGTGTGTGGTGTTTTTTTTTTTTTTTTTTTTTTGGCTGATGCTATATAAGCTTGCTTTCTTGCATCATGTACCTTTGCTAATGCTAAGGTTGATATATTATATTTTCTTAGGTTTGAGTAGTATCCCTCACCTCTCTGCATTGTTTCACAGGGCCGAATTTTGAATTTCTTCTTTGAGAAGTATGACTGTTTTTTATGGACTGCAAACAAAACAAAACAAAACCAGACTGGATTTCAGCATGATCATTCAGGAATGTAGTAAACAATAGCGGGTTTGATACATAATACTCCTGTCACATATTTTGCCTTTCCACTTTTTTTCTTCAAGTAAATGCCCTTGATGTATTTTTATTAATTCTTTAACTATTTACAATATGGAGTGCACCTTTACTTGGAAAACACTAATAATAAGGAAAATTGTCCTGGAAATGGAAATATTTAGTTACAGTGAAATTTTTGTTAAAATGTTTTTGTGGTAATGGGATTTTACTGCATTTTCTTTAATGTTTGGAAATGGTCATCTCTTTTCTAGTGTTCTTTAATCAAATAAATAATGCTAATTCATTTTTTAATGAACCAAATGTTTTTTGTTTTTTTTCTTAGGTATTCATGCCTCAAAGGATGTTATGGATTGTCTGCAAAGAGGTGATCCAGTTGTTGCTCTTGAAAGTGCAATAATTACTCATGGAATGCCTTATCCTAAAAATTTAAGGTACTAAAATTTTTTTCTCTGGTTTGTATAGTGAAAATTGTGTTCTTGTGCTTTACCAAAAATAAAAAGTTAATCTCTCATAATCACCGTGGGAATGAAAACCATGAAACAAAACTTTCTTAAAAAAAAAGATCCTGTTATACTCCTCAATTACCTTAAAGAAAATTGTGGTGGATGGCTCAGTAAAATAAACTGTAAGTTGATTGACTGTGTATAGAACCATCGTCAGAATGTCACCAGGTCGATTTACATTCTGCTGCCACTCCCCTCCCATTGGTTTATGGAACTTCTGTAAACAGGTTTAGATTTTCTTCTGATAATTTGTTGCAGTTACAGAGATGCTAGCATGGGCAAGGAAGACATAAAACCACTGAGGGTTTCAGATTTCTTATTACTAGAAAATTATTGTAGTTTTTGTTTTGATTTTTGTTAGAAAAGATTGCTTGCTTCTGTGTGTTGATCATTTTATTCAAAAGTCATTGTTTTAGGAAACTTATTGAAAGAGTAGGAAAATGATACTGGTTATATTAAAGTCATTTAAGTTTTTACAAAAAAATAACTATGAATGCAACAAATTATTTTAAAAGTAGTCACATTTTAATAATGAGAAAAAAATAATTCAGAAATAATTCATATTAGCATTAGTAGAGGCTATGATTCAAGAAAGCAGGCTTATAAAGTCATTGTTTTAGGAAACTTATTGAAAGAGTAGGAAAATGATACTGGTTATATTAAAGTCATTTAAGTTTTTACAAAAAAATAACTATGAATGCAACAAATTATTTTAAAAGTAGTCACATTTTAATAATGAGAAAAAAATAATTCAGAAATAATTCATATTAGCATTAGTAGAGGCTATGATTCAAGAAAGCAGGCTTATAAAGCATCAGCCAAAAAAAACAAAAAAAAAAAAAAACCCACCCATCCATTTGCTTATTTCACCAATCCACTCACTCCAAATGTTTGTTAAGTTTTGCCTTGAATCTATTTAAGCTATCAACTTCTACAACGACAGATGGAAGTTTGTTCCAGCAATCAACCACCCACTGGCTAAAGGCAAACTTCCGCACATCTATCCCACAGCTGTCTTTCCTCAGTTTGAATTTATGCCCTCTCAGGTGATTACTCTGAGCAAGAGGAAGAATCTCATCAGCATTGAGCATGCTCAAACCATTCAAGGCTTTATACACCTCAATCAGATCACCTCGCAGGTGCCTTGTCGCCAGACACTGTAATTTCAAAACTTAAGCCTTTCTTTGTAAGAGCAACACTTTGTTCCATTCACTAATCTTGTTGCCCTTCTTTGTACTCATTCCAACAGCTCTACAGCCTTCTTAAAATGTGGCCTGATCATTGCTTTATAAAACAAGGGGATAATTACCTCTTTTTCCTTGCTAGAAAAATTCCTGTATATCATTGACAAGACATCATGAGCTACTCTTTCAGACCATCTGCACTGCTCAGAAAACTTCATATCTTCCTGCACAATTACCCCCAGGTCCTTTTCATTCTCTACCACTGTCAATGTAGTACCACAGAGTTGATATGTTATTCTTGTGTTACTGCTTCCCATATGTAGTACTTTACATTTGTCAATGTTAAACTTCATTTGCCACATCTCAGCCCATCTGTTCAAATTTTCTAGATCCTGTTGCAGCAGCATACTGTCATTAGTTTCATTAATAACCCTGCCAACCTTCGTATCGTCTGCAAACTTGGACATTAAGCCTGATATACCATCGTCAATATTATTTATAAATACAGAAAACAACAATGGGTCAAACACTGAACCCTGAGGGACTCCACTAATAACAGTCCACGAAGAGAAGTGTCCATTGATTACCACTCTCTGTCTTCTCCCACTCAACCATCCCTTTATCCATAGCAGCAATTTGCCTCCAATGCCACACTGCTCCAATTTGTGCAGCAGTCTTCCATGTGCAACAGTATCAAAAGCCTTTCTAAGATCCAAATATATAATATCAAAAGTATCATATATTTGTATCCAATTATATGACCAATTTGATTAGTATCTAATCAAATTGGTACAGACAAGACTTTCCTTATACCCATGTGTTACTGGGGTATAAGCAAGAATAAACCCATGCTTTGTCTGAGCTATAACTGATGTCTTGTCTAGATGATCCTGCAATGCTTCTTTAACCAGTACCTCCATTAATTTCCCTGGAACAGAAGTTAAACTGACAGGTCTGTAATACCTGTGTCTCCCTTTGATCCTCCTTTGTGGATTGGGGTAACATTTGCACATCTCCAGTCCATGGGTACCTCCCATGAATCCAAGGAAGCTCTCATAATTATGGCTAAGGGTTTGCTTACTTCCTTTGCTGCCTCCTTTAATATAACTGGATAGATTCCATCCACCCCAGGTGCCTTTCTTATGTTTATCTTTAATAATTTCTGCTCTACTTTACTCTCACTTATTACAAGATTCTTTAGCTTACTGTCAGAGTTCAATACACCTCTGGCATTCCCCTCCCTGAATAATTCCTCATGTGTGAATGTAGATGCAAAATATTCATTTAGTTTGTTAGTTAGCGGAGCAAGATTTTCAACAGTTGAACCGTCATCTGTCTGTTAGCAAGTCTGCGGCTGCAAATACTGCGAGCAATATTGCACGTTTGGTTCACAAGAGATTGAAACTTTATTATGCTTACAAAGTGAAGCTTGTCCAGGAAATTGTCTCATGACAAACCACACCTGTCTGTTGAAGTGTGTCTTACTGAGTTCATGATCATGAGTGCAATAGTCCCAAGGTAAACTGTGTTGTGTACTGTCCTTCAGCCAGGTGATTAGACAATTTTTCTTCCATAAAAACACTGTGAACTCTTCAAATTACCTAGATATGCTTGAATTGTATGCTATACCCCAGCTGGAAGATATGCAGCTACATATTCTCTCAACTAGATCGAGCTCCACCACACTGAAGCTTGAATGTGTGCAATTTCCTCAATGAAAAATTTCCTAACTGTTGGAGCGGCTGGGATAGTCCAATTCCATGGCCTCATTCCCTGGATATCACACCTGTAGTTTTACTTGTATATGGCTATGTAAAGGACAAAGTGTATGCAGAAAAAGTTAATGTCACAGAGTTAAGACTGGATTGAACAGGCAGTGACTGCCATTTCTCAAGAGATGCTTCAAAACACTGAATGAAATAAGTTACCATCTTGACATTCTATCAGAGTGTAATATGGGTTTAATTTCTTAACTTTCCATCACTTGTACCCTCAGTTTTAACAGGAACACTCATGTGGCATCTTCTCCCAACCAAAGGTACTCGTGTGGAGGTTTATTGAAGTGCAATTGTGTGATAAGAAATTCTTTGAGTTGCTTTATTAAGTGCAGCAGTTTAATCGAGCTTTATAATCAGCTGAATAATTTATAGACACATTATAAAGTTAAAGAAAGTGAGAGAAACAGAGAGTAAAGATAATAGAAAACTAATAAAATATGCATAATAAAAATACATAATTACATAAAAAAATGTTCTTGTTTATACTCCGGCACGACCACCAGGTCAGTGGAGTTTACAATAAATCATCGATACAAATGTTAACTGTATTTAGCAGTCACAGGCTTGAACTCCGATCCACTCAAAGAGTGTGTGCTATTGCACTCGCACTCCTGACTACTCAGCTACGACATCAGGATGAAATGAGGATGTTGCCACATAACTTACAAAACCAGCCTCTCATCAGGTGCCAATGGCTGGAATTGCAAACAAAATAGCAACATTGTGTCTTCATTTCTGATATAAACCACAAGCCAATGGGTAAAAAACATAAATGAAAATAAAATTTTAGTTACCAATAAAAATGAGAATAAAATTTTAGTTGCCAATGAAAATGAGGATAAAATTTTAGTTGCCAATGAAAAATGAGAATAAAATTTTAGTTATCTAATTAATGGAAGATGTGAAATTAATAGAATTAAATTTCACAACCCATTTTCTTTTTTAGAAAATGGCTTGTGAAATTTACAGTTGACAATGAAGGTGCAAAATTAAAATTTCTAGAGACATAACATTAGCCTAATGCTAGTTAAAGTAAAGTGATTTGAAAGCATAAATAAAAGTGAGTAGCCTACAGAAGTATAAAGGGATATGAAAGCAATGACTTGAATATATAGAGATATTAGAAATACAGTAATGTAGATTAATAATTACTGAAAAAGAATTTTGACAAATGATTATATATAAGCAAAGTTTTAAATTTCAGTTTGCAGTAAAAATGAAATATAAATATAAAATTAAATAATAGCAGTGCCTGGAAATAATTTTTTTATTATATGTATATATGTAAGCCCTGTTGTTTTTAATGCATGAAATGCCATAACGCAGAGATTTTTAGGAATGTATATACTGTGTTATAGCAGAACTGACTGTACAGAGAATCTCTAGATTTTGCAGTTTTGTACATTAGTCTGAGAGAAACACAGAGAGAGAGAGAGAGAGAGAGAGAGAGAGAAAGGGAATCACGAAGAAAGAGAAGAATGATGATATCCAGCTCAAGACCCTGGGTGTGTCATACCCATACTCACCAGAGGTGAGCCCCTGGGGTTGTTGTAGTTCAAGGTGGGGGTGGAGAGCACGTTGCTTACAAAAGTAACTGGTGGTAGACTTCTGTTCAGCTAGTCTATGTAATGCATTTACTGAACAACTTTTGGATTGTTGTATTTTTAAACAAGATCAATACAGAAACTTTCATCTGTTTGTATTTCCCTTAAATATAGCACCTAAAAGAAAAATGAGTGGATCAGAGAATTGTGGAAAAGGTTGATTTAAAAAAAACAAAAAAAAAAAAAAAATCTTTATGGTGCAAGTTCAGTGAAGTGATTATATGAAAGTCTTAGTGTTGATTCAGCAGATATGCATGCTAAATTTTGTAAGGAAAAATAATTTTATTTTTATTTTACTGTAATTTACAATAAAATAATTTTCCATGTACTTAAATTTCTCTCAACAAAGGATACATTTATATATGCACAGACTCTTTTACTATGTACAGTTAAGTAGTAGTATAAAAATGTAATATTTTTTGCTTTTTTTATGATTATAATATGAACACCCAAAATCTGAAAAACTCAGAGTCGACAAGAATTGTCATCAAGTTATCATCTGACATCCATTTAGGCCTAAATGGATGTCAGATGAATTAATGAGGCTTGTGGCAGAGAAGAAAAATGTATGGGATGCATATAAAATATCAGGTGACACAGAAGCCTATGGCAGGTGTAAACTAGTCTGTAATCAAGTCACAAAGGAGGTTAGGCAGCATTAGCAAGCATTAGCATTAGTAGAGGCATTTGATGCAAGAAAGCAAGCTTATGCAGCATCAGCCAAAAAAAAAAAAAAAAAAAAAAAGTAACATAAATAAATAAAAATAACCACTTCCACTTCACCCCTCTGTTCGTTCGAAATACCTGTCCAGCTGAGCCTTAAACTTATTTAGGCTATCAACTTCCACGACAAGGGATGGAAGTCTGTTCCACCCACCAACCACCCGCTGGCTAAAGGCAAATTTCCGCACATCTATCCTACATCTGTCTTTCCTCAATTTGAATTTATGCCCTCTCAGGTGATTTTTCTGAGCTAGAGGAAGAATCCCATCAGCATTGAGCATGCTCAAACCATTCAAGGCTTTGTACACCTCTATCAGATCACCCCGCTGGTGCCTAGTTTCCAGACACTGTAATTTGCAAAACTTAAGCCTTTCTTCGTAAGAGAACCCCTTTGTCCCATTCACCAATCTAGTTGCCCTTCTCTGTACTCGTTCCAGCAGCTCTACATCCTTCCTGAAATGAGGCCTCCAGGCCTGTATACAGTACTCTAGGTGTGGCCTGACCATTGCCTTATACAAGGGAATAATCACCTCCTTATCCCTGCTAGAAAAATTCCTATATATCATTGACAATACACCATGAGCTACTCTTGCAGCTCGTCTGCACTGCTCAGAGAACTTCATATCTGCCTGCACCACCACCCCCAGGTCCCTTTCATTCTCTACCACTGTCAGTGTAGTACCACAGAGTTGATACGTTGCTCTGGGGTTGCTGTTTCCCATATGTAGTACTTTACATTTGTCAATGTTAAACTTCATTTGCCACCTCGAAGCCCATCTGCTCAACCTTTCCAAATCCTGTTGCAGCAGCATAGTGTCAGTAGTGTCCTTGACAACCCTGCCAACCTTCGTATCGTCTGCAAACTTGGACATTAAGCCTGATATACCATCATCAATATCATTTATAAATACAGAAAACAATAAAGGCCCCAATACTGAACCCTGAGGGACTCCACTAATAACATTAGTCCACGATGAGCAGTGTCCATTGATTACCACTCTCTGTCTTCTCCCCCTCAACCACCCCTTTATCCATAGCAGCAACTTGCCTCCAATGCCACACTGCTCCAATTTGTGCAGCAGTCTTCCATGTGCAACAGTATCAAAAGCCTTTCTAAGATCCAAGTATATAATATCAAAGTTATTCCCTGCATCCAGTTCTTTTGTGACTGCATCATAGTATCCAATCAAATTGGTCAGGCAAGACTTCCCCTTAACAAAACCATGCTGTGTCCTAGCTATAACTGAAGTCTTGTCTAGATGATCCTGCAGTGCTTCTTTCACCAGTGCCTCCATTAATTTTCGTGGAACAGAAGTTAAACTCACAGGTCTATAATTACTTGTGTCAGCCTTTGATCCCCCTTTGTGAATTGGGGTCACATTTGCACATCTCCAGTCAATGGGTACCTCCCCTGAGTCCAAGGAAGCTCTCATAATTATGGCTAAGGGTTTGCTTACCTCCTTTGCTGCCTCCTTTAATATAACTGGATAGATCCCATCCACCCCAGGTGCCTTTCTTGTGTTTATCTTCAACAATTTCTCCTCCACTTTGCTCTCAGTTATTACAAGATTCTCTAGCTTACTGCTAGAGTTGAATACACCTCTGGCATTCCCCTCGCTGAATAACTCCTGATGTGTGAATGTCGATGCAAAATATTCATTTAGTTTGTTAGCTACCCGAGCAGGGTCATCAACAGTTGACCCATCGATCTCAAGTGGACCAATCTGATTCATCCCCTTCCTTCTAGAGTTTACATAAGTAAAGAACTCTTTGCTGTTTTTCTTCGCATCCCTTGCCAAGGATCTCTCGTAATCTGCCTTCGCCTGCCTAACCTCCTTTGTAACTTGGTTACAGATCAACTTGTATCTATCATAGGCGTCCGTGTCACGTGTTAATTTGTATGTATCCCATGCATTTTTCTTCTCTGCCATATGCCTCATTAGTTCATCTGACAACCATTTAGGCCTAAACCTTGAACAATTTCTTAGTTGGTATGTAAAGCCTAGTAGCTTCCACGATAAGTTCTTTGAATGCTTCCCATTTTGAATTTGCTGTTGGCAATATCATCAGTTGATCCCACTGTATAGAATTTAAATACTGTCTCAGTCCATTGTAGTCGCCTTTACGAAAGCAATACCCCTTCCCTTTACCCCTAATGGTAGTTACCTCTTTGAGTAACTCCCACTTCAGCACACTGTGATCACTGCCACCAAGTGGTTCATTTATCTGCAGATTCTTAATGCATGAAGAATCACTACTGATAATCAAATCAAGAGTATTACTCCCTCTAGTTGCCTCCCGAACATGCTGATGTAGAAAACAATCATCCAATAAATCCACAAAAGCCTTGCTACTGTGTGAGTGACCAGCCCCCAAATTCCAGTCAATATCTGGGAAATTAAAATCCCCCATTATAAGACTCTCTGATTTACTGGCCCACTCTCTCCGAACAGTTTCTTATTATACTCATCAGAGTCATTAGGCCTATAGCACACTCCTACTCTCAATTTTGATCTCCCAATGCTTATGTCACACCAAACTGACTCGACACTGCACTGTCCAGCGATGTCGACTGGCTTCACTTCCTTGGATTTTATGTGTTTTTTAACTAATAGCATAACCCCTCCTCCCTTCCTATCCTGTCTATCCTTTGTGTAGACATTGTACTCCCCAAATTCCAGTTCTGCATTTCTTATATCTGTGTGACACCACGTCTCTGAAATCCCCACAATATCTGCCTTTGATGTTTTGAGCAATACCTCAAATTCATCAAATTTATTTACTAAACTCCTAGCATTGGTGTACACACAAGTATACATGCACCTGTTCTTTTTCTTAGCTACCCTAACACAACCCATGTGTTTACTTGTACCCCAATGATTCCCAGCAGTCTCTGAAATATCCTGCATCTTATTTTCCAGGCTGCGGCTCATTCCAATAGAAGCAGTGCAAGAATCACTTTCACCTCTGCCAGTGGCTACTGTTAATCTATTAGTCCTTGTATCCCCCCAATCTAGCAGTTTTCCGACCCACCTAACATTGCCTCGATAGCATCAGCAAACATTCTTGCACCCTTTCTATTTAAGTGTATCCCATCCCTGTAGAAGCAGTCTCTCCTGTTAACAAGTACAGACCAGGCTGAAAAAAATTCTACCCCTTGAGCCCTGCACAATCTTTCCAGGGCCGAATTGATTGACAGGGCAGGAGAAGGCAAATTATGAGAAATCTTTGGCAAAGGATACAAAGAAAAACAGCAAAGAGTTCTTTACTTATGTAAACTAGAAGGAACGGTATGAACCAGATTGGACCACCTAACATAGAGGGGTTGACTATTGATGATCATGCTCAGGTAGCTGATAAACTGAATGAGTATTTTGCATCTACATTCACACATGAGGAGTTATTCAATGAGGGAGTGCCAGAAGTTTACCAGAAGTTCTGCCAGTGGATGCAACAACAGTGTATCCTGAACCCCCAATTTTTAAACAACATTTTGTTCACTGATGAAGCTGGGTTTACTCGTGATGGTATTTTTAATTTTCATAACTGTCACTTTGGTCCAACGAAAATCCTAATGCAATTCATGTGTCACGATATCAGCAACGTTTCTCGTTGAATGTCTGGGCAGGACTGCTAGAAGACAGTCTAATTGGACCACACTTTCTGCCAAACAGGCTAACAGGAGAGCTGTACCTTCAGTTCCTGCAGAATGTTCTTCCAGACCTCCTTGATGATGATAATGTTCCACTTCAGCAATGCCAGTACATGTGGTTTATGCATGATGGTGCACCGGTACATTTTGCTTGAGTTGTGACTCGTTATCTAACTAGAAGGTATGGTCAACGGTGGATAGGTGAGGTGGGCCTGTAATGTGGCCTCCCCATCACTAGACTTAAATCCTATGGATTTTTGTATCTGGGGTCATGTAAAAAGCTTGGTGTACACTTCTGACATTAACACAGTTGAGGAATTGCAGCGTCGGGTTGAAGGAGCCTTTCAGCAAATCAGAAACGACCCAGGAATGCCTGAGAGGATTCGCAACTCAATGCAGAGAAGACTACCAAGCTGCTTATGGATGCTAGGACAGCATTTTGAATGCCTCTTGTAACATGCAACATCTGTAAAATCCTGTGGTGTTGAAGCCAAAAATTAAAAAATGTATTATGTTTAATAAAACCCACCCTTAGCAAAGGATTCACAGCTTTTTGCTAAACTAGTGCTCCCATAGTCAGTGATGGATCTTAACAGAAAAGAAAATGTGCATTATCTTGAAAACGGTTCATTTGCAGCCCAATGTTCACTGGAATTTTTTTTGCTTATTTTAGTTGGTACTTTTCAACCTTAAATTTTTGACCATCATTTTTGAAACACCCTGTATTGACTTGAAAATATTTTTTATGAGGAATATTTATTTTTTATAAGGAATGGCTACCCTAATAATGGGAGTTTCTGAACACCCTGTGTCAGCTTATAAGTTTATGATTGCTTGATGAAGAGTTAATATATCAATGAAAAGGAAGGGTTTTTTTTTTTTTTTTTTGGCTGATGCTAGATAATCTTGTTTTCTTGCCTCATATGCCTCTACTAATGCTTAAAACAAGTAAAATGAGTTGGACATGTGTTGTTAATGTAGGTGATTCACCTATATATGGCAATTTTTTTTATACAGAACAGCACAAGAAGTTGAAAAAATAATTCGGAAACAAGGTGTTATGCCTGCAACAGTTGCTATACTCGATGGCAAGATACATGTAGGTAAGATTAACATCGTTCTCTCTCTCTCTTTTTCTTTCTTTCATTCTTTCCTTCCCTCCTTGTTCCCCTCCATTATTTGTCTATCAGTTGTTAGGTGTGTTGAACGGATTATTAATTTTTCATTTTTTTTCAAATACAACATGAAGTTCTTGTTTGGAACTAAAAATAGCCTTGAATTTAACTTAATTTAAAAATTTATTAATTAATTACAACAACAGAAACACATTCCATTCTATGTAATAATAGGCTGTTAATCTTAATTAATTAGAAATCATATGCTTCTGTATACAAAAAATAAGAATTTTTTTCTAAAAAAAAAAAAAAAAGCTAAAAATAAATATATTTTTAATTAAAATAACAAAAAATAGGGGAGGGGGAAATCTCAGATCTCAGAGAAGATGCCACATGAGTGTTCCTGTTAAAACTGAGGGGTACAAGTGATGGAAGGTTAAGAAATTAAACCCCTATTACACTGTGTAGGCTGAACTATCTAATTTCTCACTGTTTTCCAAGTATGGTGAAGACAGATTTGGATCTGTTGATTTGAAATGGGACATTATCCAGAATTTAAGCAAATAGTAATACACTGAGCTGGCTTAGCATTAGCAACATCTACCTGATACCTCTTGGAGCCATCTTTTACTTGTAATACAGCTTTTACACATGTTAGTGTGGACTCCACAAGGTGATGCAGGTTGTCTTGTGTCTCACAATTGTGCCACCACACATTACTCAGTGTGTCCAGTAATGCCTGCACATTGTCAGGTGGATGGTCGTAGCATCAAATATCCTCTTCCAGTAAGTCCCAAACATGCTCAGTTAAGTTGAGATTGAATGAGTTGGGGAGCCATGGGAGGACAGAGAATTTATTTTCACATTCAAGAAACTAGTTGGCAATCTGCTGGGCCTTGTGCTATGATGCATTATATTGTTAATAGATGCTGGAGTTGTCTGGATACATAGTCATCATAAAGGGGGGGTGTAGTTGGTTGCAATGATAGAAAGTTAAGTGAGTTAGATCTTCCCACTGAGCTGTTTATCAGAGGACCCAAGACATGTTGGATACATGCCTTTGAAGATATTAAAATGGGACACCCATCAAGCTCTCAGCTGCCCAACTCAATGACAGAACTTACTCTTGTTCATCAGGCAACAGAGCGGAAATCTCCAAGGCAGAATGCGCTGGACCTACAGGAGTTAGTTATTATCGGTGACTCTATTTTCAGGGAGACTGGTAATATTACTGTGTAAAAAGGATAGGTGGAATAGGACCAATGGCAAAAGTTGATGACGTTATAAAGCATATATCATCTTTTAAGGGCACAAAGGGTGATATTGTTGTACACGTTGGCACTAATGACATTGAGTGTAGGGGATCTGCAGACTTACTTAACAAGTGCAGGGGGCGCCTCCGTAGCCAGGTGGGCAGGAGCAGCAGTGCGTAGCACACGCTTCTTGATCAGACTAGGGTTCGAGCCCATGACCACCAAATATGGAGGATGCGGAAAGGTCAGGAAATGACCACCGCATATCCCTGGAGCAATATGGCCTTAGTTGCTAATGCTCCTAAAAACCAAATAACAACAACAAGTGCAGGTCAGTGTTGAAAAAAAGTCGTGAGTTAGGGTTAATTTGAAAGTGTCTGCAGGTCTGCCCAGACATGATAGGACGGAGTACATGATGAGAGCCTTGTTAATTAATTTGGCCCTGGAGAGATTGTGCAAGGCTCATGGGGGTAGAATTTTTCTCAGAATAGTCTGTGCTTGTTAACAGGAGAGACTGCTTCTACAGGGATGGGATACACTTAAATAGAAGTGGTACAAGAATATTTGTTGTTGCTATCGAGCCAGTGTAAGGTGGGTCAGAAAACTGCTAGCTTGGGGGGGTTCACAGACTAAAAGTTAGTAGTAGCCGCAGGCAGAGGTGCAAGTGATTCTTACATTGCTTCTATTAGAATGGAGGGTGGAGTGCTGGGGTTTTCAGGGAATGGTGGGGGTCATCATGGAACAAATAAATACATGGGCTCTGTTAGGATAACTAAGATTAAAAATAGGTGCATGTATACTTGCATGTACACCAATGCTAGGAGTATATTAAATAAATTTGATGAACTCGAAATGGTGGTCAAGACATCAAAGGTGGATGTTGGGATATCAGAGACAAGGTGTCACACAGATATAAGCAGTGAAGAATTGGAATTTAGGGAGTACAATGTGTAGAGGAAGGACAGGCAGGATAGGAAAGGAGGAGGGGTTCGGCTGTTAGTTAAGAACCACATAAAATCTAAGGAAGTGCATCCAGTTTACATAATGGTCAGTGCAATTTTGAGTTAGTTTAGTGTGACATAAGAACTGGGAAAGCAAAAATGAGACCTAATGACTCGGATGAGTACAAGGAACAACTGACATAGAAATAGGGCTAGGAAATCAGATTGTCTAATAATGGGGGATTTTAACTTCCCAGATATTGACTGAAATTTGCGGCTTGGTCACTCGCACACCAGTAAGACTTTTGTGGATTTACTGGATAATTGTTTTCTACAGCAACACTTTAGAGGTTTGGTTGGTTGTTTCTTTGGTTTTATTGGCGCATTAGCAACTAAGGCTATAATGCGCCAAAACCAGGTGATATATAAAAATTTAAATTTCACTGACCTAATTACTTAGGTCACCATGTCAAGATATAAAATAACTTGGGGGTAAAAAAAATTTATCTTTTTTTACATTTTAAGGTATAAAATGTAAAAAAAGATAAATCAATAAAGAAATAACAATAACATATAAATTTTAAATACAAGTAAAAACCTTTATTGATTTAAAATAGCTAAAAACAGCAGACACATTGTCATTGTCGGATAAAATCTGACTGAGTGTATACGGCTCAGTCAGATGATTAAAAGCGGTAAAACGGATATTGCTAAAATCTGGACAGTCAACTAAAATGTGTCTGATGGATAAAATTGTGCCACAGGACTCACACATAGGAGGATCATCAGCCCTCAGCAAAAACGAATGAGTCAAATGACTATGTCCTATGCGGGTCCGGGCAAGAACAACTTCCTCCTTATGATTCCTGTGCAGACTAGGCTGCCACGGTTCAATTACAGGCTTCATATGATATAATTTATTCGTAGTCTGTCTATTCCACAAATCCTGCCATTGGGAGTGTATCTTTTGGTGTATTATTTGCCTGTAGTCTGTACAGGCAGTGATTATTATTGGGAATTGCTGATTTCCACTAATCCCTAATTTCCACTAATCCCAACGTGGCTAGGAATCCAGCAGAAGCAGATATCATATTCACGTTCACGGAGGAAGTGAATCTTCTGCTGAATGCTAGACAGAACTGGATGAGAATTATATCTCCCAGTTATTAAAGCCTGTAACACGCTGAGAGAGTCGGAATATAAAATGAACTGTTGGTATTGGCATTTACTAATGTGATCCAAGGCTAACTCTATAGTGTGCAGCTCTGCAGTAAATATGCTGCATTCAGAGAGAATCTGCTCCGATGTAGTGGTATCTGTAAAGACAGCAGCAGATCCCACATATGATTCCGACTTCAAACCATCTGTGTAAACTGGCGCGAAGTCAGAATGTTCAGTTCGGTGTGCTGAATAAAGCTGCAGGGAAACAGATGGTGGAGTGTCCGATTTTCCCCAGTTTCTAAGGGAGAAGTCACATGTCGGAACTTGAGCATGCCAGAGTGGAAGGGGTTACTTTGGTGTTTGGGCAACCTTGTCTACCTTGATATTAAGTTCTTTGAGTAGCTCTTGAAGATGAATACCAAAAGGTCAGTTGGCAGTCTTACGGGTGTTATACAAATTTTCCCATCGTGGCTCAAAAACGAATGGCCACGTAGGCAGGGATTTCAGTTTTAAATTTTCATTTTTGGCAGGGATTTCAGTTTTAAAGCATTTAGAGACAGCTGCTTACGTTGAAGGGATAACTATGGTTCGTTTACTTCGACGTATAAGCTCTGGACAGGAGATGTTAGAAATGCTCCAGTAGCGATACGAAGAGCCTGATGATGGACAGGATCCAGCCATCGAAGTGCACTGTCTCTGGCCGAATTGTATACTAGGGACCCGTAATCTAGTCTGGATCGTACAAGTGCACGGTAGATGCATAGTAGGGTGCATCGATCCGCACCCCAAGATGTAGAGGAAAGAGAGCGCAGAATATTCAACCTTCTTGTGCATTTTGTGTGGAGTTGACGGATGTGATCCAGAAAGGTCAGCTTTTTATCAAATAAGAGTCCCAAGAATTTTGTGTCCGCCGCTACTGGAATAGCATTTTGTCCGAGCCTTAATTCAGGTTCAGGATGAAGATTACGCTTATGACAAAAATGTACACAAACGGTCTTCTCCGGCGAGAACCTGAAGCCATTAGCAAGTGCCCAGGAATTAAGACGATCAATGGCTTTTTGCAGTTGTCTTTCAATAACCCTCATGTTGCATGACTGACAAAATATGCTAAAGTCATCAACATAGAGGGCACTGTTTACAGTTGGAGGAAGTTGTTCTGTGATGGAATTTACTTTAATGGCAAAAAGCGTGACACTTAAGACTGATCCTTGTGGTACTCCCTCCTCTTGGGTTAAGGAACGAGAGAGTGAGGATCCCACACGAACTTGGAAAGATTGATTGACTAAAAAGTTTTTAATAAAAATGGGGAGTTGCCCTCTAAGACCAAGGCTATGCAAATCTTTTAAGATGCCAAATCTCCAAGTTGTGTCATACGCTTTTTCCATGTCAAAGAATACAGACACTAAATGTTCACGTTTTAGGAAAGCATCCTGGATGGATGTTTCCAGTGTAATAAGATGGTCCAAAGTGGATCGGTTCCTTCGGAAGCCGCACTGGATGTTGGAGAGAAGGTCATTTAGTGCAATCAGTTGATATAGATGAACAGTGCACTGTTGAGTCAGTTTGGTGTGACATAAGCACTGCGAAAGCAAAAATAAGAGTAGGAGTGTGTTATAGGCCTAATGACTTGAATGAGTACAATGAACAATTGTACAGAGAAATAGAGTGGGCTAGTAAATCAGAATGTCTTATAATGGGATGGGGGGATTTTAACTTCCCAAATATTGACTGGAACTTGTGGATTGGGCACTCACACACTAGTCAGACTTTTGTGGATTTATTGGATGATTGTTTTCTGCAGCAGCATGTTCGAGAGGCAACCAGAGAAAGTAATACTCTTAATCTGTTTATCAGCAGTGATCATTCATGTATTAGGAATTTGCAGATAAAAGAATCACTAGGTGGCAGTGATCACAGTGTACTGACGTGGGATTTACTTAAAGATTTAACTACTATCAGGGGTAAAGGAAAGGATTTTGCTTCCGTAAAGGCGAGTACAGTGGTCTCCAACAGTTTTTAAATTCTGTACAGTGGGATCAACTGACGATGTTACCAACAGTAAATTCTGAGTGGGAAGCATTCAAGGAATTAATCGTGGAAGCTACTAAAAGGTTCATACCTATTAAGAAATATTGTTCAAGGTTTAGGCCTAAATGGTTGTCAAATGAACTAATGAGACTCGTAACAGAGAAGAAAAATGCATGGGATGCATATAAATTATCAAGCGACTCAGAAGCATATGGCAGATATAAGTTAATCTGTAATCAGGTCACAAAGGAGGTTCGGCAAGCGAAGGCAGATTACGAGAAATCCTTGGCAAAAGATGCTAAGAAAAACAGCAAGGATTTCTTTACTTATATAAACTCTAAAAGGAAGGGGATGAATCTGATCGGTCCACTTGACATCGATGGTTCGACTGTTGATGATCCTGCTCAGATAGCAAACAAACTGAATGAGTATTTTGCATCTACATTCACACATGAGGAATTATTAAGGTTTGAAAATGGCAGAAGGTTATCAAATTGTAGCAAGATACTTAATGATTTTGTAATAACCGAGAGCAAAGTGGAAGAGAAATTGTTGAAGTTAAATGTAAGAAAAGCACCCGGGGTGGATGGGATCTATCCAGTTATATTAAAGGAGACGGCAAAGCAACTAAGCAAACCCTTAGCCATAATTATGAGAGCATCCTTGGACTCGGGGGAGGTTCCCACGGACTGGAGAAGTGCAAATGTATCCCCAATTCACAAAGGGGGATCGAAGGGTGACACGAGTAATTACAGACCAGTTAGTTTAACTTCTGTTCCGGGTAAAATAATGGAGTCACTGGTTAAAGATGCATTGCAGGATCATGTAGACAAGACTGCAGCAATAATTCAGACACAGCATGGGTTTGTTAAGGGAAAGTCTTGTCTGACAAATTTGATAGGATATTATGATGTGGTTACAAAGGAACTGGATGCGAAAAATAATTTTGATATCATATATTTGGATTTCAGGAAAGCTTTTGACACTGTTGCGCATGGAAGACTATTGTACAAATTGGAGCAGAATGGTATTAAGGGTAAGTTGCTACAATGGATAAAAGGATGGTTAAGTGCTAGAAGACAGAGGGTGGTAATCAATGGGTGCTGCTCTTCTTGGACTAATGTTATTAGTGGAGTCCCACAGGGTTCGGTGTTAGGTCCACTGTTGTTTTGTATATTTATCAATGATATTGATGAAGGTATATCAGGCTTAATGTCGAAGTTTGCAGATGATACAAAGGTTGGCAGGGTTGTTAATGACAGTAATGGCAGTGTGCTACTGCAACAGGATCTGGATAATTTGGGCAGATGGGCTAAGAAGTGGCAACTGAAGTTTAACCTTGACAAATGCAAAGTACTACATATGGGTAGAAGTAACCCCAGAGAAACATACCAACTGTGTGGTACTACACTTAAGGCGGTAGAAAATGAAAAAGACCTGGGAGTAATTGTGCAGGCAGATATGAAGTTTTCTGAGCAATGTAGACAGGCTGCCAGGGCAGGTCATGGGGTTTTGTCAATGATATATAGGAATTTTGCTAGCAGGGAAAAGGAGGTGATTATCCCTCTGTATAAGGCAATGGTCAGGCCACGGCTTGAGTACTGCGTACACGTCTGGAGGCCTCATTTTAGGAAGGATGTAGATTTACTTGAGCGTGTACAGAGAAGGGCAACTAGATTGGTGAGGGGAATGAAGGGATCCTCTTACCAAGAGAGGCTTAAGTCCTGCAAATTGCAGTGGCTGGAGACTAGGCACCTGCGTGGTGATCTGATTGAGGTATATAAGGCCTTGAATGGGTTGAGCACGCTGAATTCTGATAGGATCCTTCCACTTGTTCAGATTACGAATCTAAGGGGGCATAAATTCAAATTAAGAAAAGACAGATGTAGAATAGATGTGCGGAAATTTTCCTTTAGCCAGCGGGTGGTTAATTGCTGGAACAAACTTCCATCTGTCGTTGTGGAAGTTGATAGGTTGAATAAATTTAAGGAGGAACTGGACAGGCATTTGGAGGGAATGGTGTGTTTTTTTTTTTTGGCTGATGCTGCATAAGCTCGTACATTTGCTTTCTTGCATCACATGCCACTACTACTACTACTACTAAATACCAGATTAAACGAAAATTTACCATTCTCTCCAGGATTTTGCACAGACAGCTAGTCAGAGCAATAGGACGATAGTAAGTAGTGACTTTTGGATCCTTTCCTTGGCTTAGCAAAGGCAAGAACGATTGCCTTGCGCCAGGAATCCGGAAACTGCCCTTCAATAAAGATTCTGTTATATAGAAGGAGCAGATAATCCATAGATTTTAATGAAAGATGCTTAATCATTTCATAATGGATGCCATCTGGTCCAACAGCACTTGCTTTGGAAAGAGTGAGGGCTCTTTTTAGTTCCTCCATAGTGAATGCCCTGTTGTAGGGATAAAGGCTCTTAGACTTTAAATTAAGAGCCTGTTTTTCAATTTTGTGTTTCAGGACCAGGAACTCTGGGGAATACGAAGATGTTGCAGAGATGTTAGAGAATGTTTCCCCAAGAGAATTGGCTATTGCAGTTGGATCTGCAATAGTGCATCCATTATAATCTAGGATTGAAGAAGGGTGGGATGTATATTTTCCCTTCATTTTCTGGATTTTATTCCAGACCAACATAGTACTAGTGGACTTGAATAATTGATGAAGTAAAACGGATCCACGATTCCTTTTGACTCTGACGGCGGATATAGCGTGCTTTAGCTCGTGCGCGTTTCACGGTTACAAGGTTGGTCGTGGTAGGATATCGGCGGAATATCTCCCACGCTTTGTTTTGAGCCTTTTTTGCTGCTGTGCATTGTGAATTCCACCAAGGTTTGGGAAATGGTGGAAACCGGGCAGATGTTTTTGGAACAGCATTCGCAGCTGCTTGGACGATAATTTCTGGATAAGGGTGGGATTTAATAATATTTCCAGAGGATTTTGCTATCAAGTATGAGATATTTGCTATCAAGTTACTCTATGCCGTAATGATCACAATGTTAAATTCATTAGTTCCTTAGCTAAATACAAAAAATATATACCCAACAAGTAATTAAAACCTTCACAAACTACTTATATATCACGATTAAAACCCTTGTATTCTTCTGCACTACTTGTTATGTTCTACGATATTCGCCCAAAACACTGAAACAATAGTGGTACGAGCAGTTACTCATAACTTGATATTTATTTAATATGTTAATTTTCAGGGCTAGATGAACATCAAATGGAGATCCTTGCAAGTAAACAAGAAGTGTACAAAGTTTCTAGAAGAGATCTGCCATATGTTTTAAGTAAGGTATGTTTTTTGATTGTTTCTGCTGAAAGCTTAGTACCTTTCCTTAGTAGATTACCTTTCTGTGCTTAGTAGATGACTACCTTTTCATAATATCTGCAGTTCTGTATTTCCAGAGGATTTCAGTGTCCTATTCCATTAGAATAGGACACTGTAATTACTAGGCTCTCCAGAAATTTTCATTTTTAAAATTACTAGGATGTTTTTAAATGCTAAAAGTTGTCATACGTTCAGCTAGTTTAAACTTGCCTGGTTTAAATTGGCTGAAGGTTTATATTGCTCTTCAACGTGATCTTTTATAGAACTCATGGATTCAGAGGTCTGGATTACTAATGGTGTACCATCAGATCACAAAGCCTTGTATTTCTTATTCAGTATTTTCTCAGTAAAATTTCTTCTTTCTAAGTATAAGGTGAATTGATATCACTTATTCTTAGATTTGGAAATTTGTATCACTATGTCTGTCAACTTTTCTCTGAGATTACAGTGATCCTTGATCATTTTGGGAATATAGTTAGCTTATTAGATAATTACTAGAATACCACAGCTTTATTTATAGTACCGAACTTTGTGGTTGACCCACAAAGGTATAACCAATGCTTTTGTCAAATATTTCATTTTAATTTTTGTTTTTTACTTGCGTAGTATTTGTATTTATCCGATGAACAATACAGGGTTTTGCCCTTTGGTGAGTGGATTTCTGACTGTATGAATGCAACCCATAGTGAATTTAAGGAATTTGGAAGTTTGTAAAAAATTGAAAAACTATGTTCATAAATGCATTTAAGTATTAATTTTTTTCCTATTTTTAATTATACTTATGAAATTCGTATTGGCAATTGTTGATCAGATGGAAGGTTTCTAGTTAATTTAAGAGTTGTTAGTTAATTGATTTCTCCATTACTTTAGAAAGAGTACAAGTGCAATGGGATGATAACTGGATGGAAGGGAGATGTCACCCTTTTTAGGAACTGACTGGATATGAGCAAATTTCCAAGCTGAAGGAAAAACACCTTGGAATAAGAAAGTAAAAAAAGGCTACACAGAACAGGAGTGAGTTCAGGACCACAGGTTTGAGAACAGTGGGAGAAATAACATCAGGACCTTGAGCTTTTTTAGCATCAAGATTGTCCAAACTGCTTCTGACAGATAATAGGCGGCATTGAATGGGAAGCATACTGAGAATGGTGGGGGGGTTACCAAGATCATCAATATACGATATGGAAGAAAAATAGGATGCTGGCAGGATGGCTTTATCCTTGGCTGAAGCAACAATAGAACCATCCACTTTTGACAGAGATGGGAACACAGATGGACAAAAGTTGCAGCCAATAGCTTTGGCAAGAGACCAGAATGCTTGGCTACCATTTGGACAAGAAACAAGTTTTCTACTCCTAGCCTGTTTGAAATCAAGTTTGGATTGATTAATAACTGCTTTGCAACTATTACGAGCTTTGGTTTAGGCAGAAAATGAACCTGGAGATTTAGATTCAAGCCAGTTACGATGTGCAATATCGTAATTGGCTTGAACAGTATTAGCACATTTATTGGTAAACCAAGTTTTTGAAAAAGGACGAGATTTTAAGGTCGAGTGTGGAGTAAAGGACACTACAAGAATAATTTATCTGACATGATCTGAGCAAATGTTGATATCAGAAGATTTGAAACAGAAATCCGACCAAGCAAAAAAAAGAAAAGAAATCTCACAGATTATCCCATTTTGCATTCTTGTAATGCCAAACACCATGGGTGGGAAATGGCCAATAGAGAAAGGCTCAATTGGAGAAGAGATAACTAAGTTGTGATCTGAGGTGCCTAAAGTACCACTGACCTCAACCGTGTACTTAGAAGGGTTGTTTGTGAGAAAAAGATCAAGCTTGTTGGCTACATGGTTATGATTGTATGGTATTCTGGTAGGTAAATGAATAATCTATATGAGATAATTAGTAACAGTAGTATTGTCTGGTCAGTATTCTGGTCCATAAAGATTTTAAAAACAACATTTTGGAATTCAAAAGTACATCACCAAGAGTGTCAAGACTAATACTCAAGATTTCTAAGAGATACAAGCTAAAGATTATAATGATTTATGCACCAACATGCTTTTCTTGGCATCAAGATTATTCAGAATTTTTCTAACATCCTTCTGTTGTAAGACTATGGGAGGCATTGAGAACGTAGTGAGTTTAGTTGAAGTGATTTACCAAGATTAGCATTAGCATTAGTAGAGGCATATGATGCAAGAAAGCAAGCTTATGCAGCATCAGCCAAAAAAAAAAAAAAAAAAAACCACTCCCATTTCACCCTTCCGTTCGTTTGAAATACCTGTCCAGCTGAGCCTTAAATTTATTTAGGCTGTCAACTTCTTTTATACAAGAATCTTGAAATTATTTAGGATATAAAGATCTTTTATACAAGAATTAGAAGAAAAAAGGAAGCTAGTAAGTCAGCTTTATCTTTGCCTGAGGATGCACAGTAAAACTATGTAACTTTAGTGTATAGATGGAAAGAACTTATGGCCATTAGCTCTGGTAAGAGACCAGAATGCTCTACTACCTTTTGAACAAAAAACAAATTTCCCACTCAAATAAACAAACAGTTTAATTGAATTAACATTCTTTTTAAATTTTTTTTTTTATTTATGGTAACAGCAGTAGTTCCCTAAATATGCAATATGCTGGAGTTTCAGCACTTGCTTTCACTTGGTTTAAGAGTGATTAATTTGATTAAACTATTTTGTTTATTTTGTTAAATATAGCATGTAAATTTTTTTATTTTCTTATCTAAAGATTTTTACCCTTAGCCTGTTCAAAATCAAGTTTGGATTGATTAATAACTGTTTTACAGTTGTTGCAGGCTTTAGCATCATAATGCCAGCAATGATATATACCAGTGGTTCTCAAAGTGGGTGCCGCTTACTCTTTATAGGGGTCCCGCAATGTCAAATTTACCATCGGCTTACATCGTGGACGTCGCTACAAAACGTCGTTGATTTTAATGCAACTGTGTAAATTAGAAGTTGTCATGAAATAATTGATGACCGCATCTCAGTGTTTATGAAAGTGTACATACACTTACATATATGGAACAGCCAAGCTGTCAGTCATGTACACTGTATTTGAAACAGCACAGCACCGCTGTGAACGCTCATACTCACTTAACCCTTAGCCCTAAAATTAATAAAATTTCAATATAATTTTTTTTTTTTTTTTTTTAATTTTGAATTATTTTAGTTTCTGGATATAAATTAGAAAATGTACTTATTGTTCTAAAAACATTAAAAGAAGTATGAAAAAACAATCGAATATTATTTCTTTAATTTAGATTTTTTCGTACAATTTATTATTCTTAGAGATATAGAAATTATGCATAAAATGTGGTGAGGCCAATTTTTAAATAAAAAAAAATTTGTTTAAAAATCCTGTACCAAAAGCCAAACTTTTTTTTCATGCATTTTTGTGATGCATGTGGTGCACCATGTGGAAACATGCACCACCTTACAAAATATTCTGCCAGCGCCCATGCACCCTGTGCTGGGGGTGCCTGGAAATTTTCATAATGGATTTAGGGTGGCTTCATATTAAAAAGTTTGAGAACCACTGATATATATACTGTATAGCATTATTTAGTGTAGGCAAAAAATAAAGCTAGAGATTTGGACAGAAACCAGTTGTGATATACTACATTCTTATCTTGGACAGTCTTAGCATATTTTTTGGAAAACCAGTGTTTAGATAAAGGTCAAATGAGGAATAAAGGTTTTCAGCCCTACAAGATTAATTTCACTGATATGGTCTGAGCACACATTGGTATTTGAATGTTTAAAACAGTAATCCAACCAAAGAAATGGGGAATGGAAATCACACAGCTTATTCCATTTTGTAATTCAAATGACCTTATGCTGAGAATGGCCATGAATGAGAGAGAGAGACTCCATTGAAGAGAATGCAATCACCACATTCAGATGTAAAATGCCTGGAGAAACAATAACATTGCTGTGCACTTTGAAGAATGTACTTTGGTGAGAAAAAAAAAAGCAAGTGTGTTGGGTTACGGTTAGAATTTCCAGCATCCTGGTAGGTAAAAGTAAAAGTTGTGTTAGGTCTTTAGTAATCACAAGAGTCTGAGCATCTTGACTAGCTGGATCTGTGTAACTAGGAAACTGAAGCCAGCTGCAATTTTGAGCATTAAAAACTCAAATGACAATTATCTCACTGTTAGATAAGTTAAACTGGAGAAAGTCGAGTTTCAAAGAAAGGAAGTCAAAGACTTTTGCGTTATTAGTAGTGTTAGAGAAGTATAGGGGCAACAAATAAATTTAATAGAATGGGGAAGAGTGATATTAATACCGAGGAGATCCCAAATTAGCAAATCTCTGTTAAGGAATAACAGAGTGGACATGTGCCATCATTGAAGAAAAAGGGACCATAGAGCAAATAACTGGGGCACTGAGAGAAGTAGTGGTTGAGGCAACTGATAATTGAGACTCTATCATCAGAAAAGAGTATGTAGGGCTTGGCTGTAGATGGAAATGGACATTGCTGAGATTGGAACTGAGACCTTGTATATGTGAAGTGAAAGATGTTTAGAACTTTTTGCTGATAAGTTTCTTCTGTTAATTTGGCTATTCATGATGCATTCGGTAAAGTAAACTTAAAGGTGGGAAAACATGTATGAATTAATGACATTTTCTGATATGCCATACACCCAGTAATCTATCCAACTCCTTGACATAATGTGGCCTCGACACCACTTAGACTCCCTCTTGTAACTATATTGCAGAGTGTAGGCAGTGAAATTCTACACTAAGATCTAGATGTCTTCTAGAGAGTTATCAATAGGTTCAGTCTGGTGGACTATCTGGTAGCTGGCCTGCAAAAACCATTTTAGAGCTGTATCCTTGAAATGAAAGGAACGTTGGGTCTCTCCATGATGCCCTTCATAACCTCAAAAGACATCAGTCATACTGCATGATAGGAGAGGTGGGATTGTTGGAGCTTTGCTTTGGAGACTAAATGTGGATTTTCCCACTTCGGTCCTTCAACATACAAAGTGCTCATGTCACACTAGATCAGTAGTTCCCAAGCTGCTGAGATCTACGGATCTCTTCAAAAATCAAAAAAAGTTTACAGATCCCTTCAAAAATTAAAAAAAGGTTTGTCGACCCCTATATATATATATGAGGGGTTTCCGAAAAGTACAGTAACACATTTTTTTCTTAATAATGGTGAAAGGGAATGAGATGAAACGCAGTGGACAGATAGACCTGTTAGTAATGTTCAAAAAGAACGCCACTGCAGTGTTGCAGTACTGTTGCCTCACAGCAGATTCCTGTTGAAAAATGGCTACCATGTGAGTGTGGTCCAAAATAGGTGTTTGTGAAGTTATTCGCTTTTTGCAAGCAAAAGGGTCTTCACCAAGTGACATTCACCGTGAACTGGTTGCTGTGTATGGCAACAAGGTGATGACAAAGAAGCAGGTGTGTTTTTGGTGCAATGAATTTAAAGTGAGCTGCATTGACATTGAAGATCGACATCGGGCGGGCAGGCCTTCATCGAGCAAGACAGAAGAAAACATTTCATGCATTAAGGGCATCGTTCTTGAAAACAGGGTGAGTAAAACTGTGTGAAATTGTACAAATAGTGAATGTGAGTAAGTCGACTGTTCACGATGTCATTGGCTTTCAAAAGGTGTGCTGCCACTGGGTGTCCCGACAGAGCAAAATGCATGGGGATGTGTCTGGAGAACATGTTGCGATACAGCAACGAAGGAGAGGATTTTTTTGCTTGCATAGTCATAGCAGATGAAACATGGGTTCATCACTTTACCCTGGAGAGCAAACAAGACTCCATGACCTGGAAACCTCCACAATATCCTGTGCGCAAAAAATTCAAAACTGTTCCCAGTGTCCGAAAAGTCATGGCCACAGTGTTTGGGATCGCCAAGGTGTTCTGTTGGTGGATTTCTTGCCGAAGGAAGGAACAATCAATGCACAGCTTTACTGCACAATGTTGGAAAAACTGAAAGCCAACATTTGATGCCAACGACCGGGACTCATGACAAGCGGAGTGATTTTGTTGCACAACAACACAACTCCACACACTGCCCACACCACTCGTGAGTGGTTGTGCCATAATCGTTGGGAAACTGTCACATCTCCCCTACAGCCCAGACTTGGTGTCTTCAGACTTTCATTTGTTCGGCCCTCTGAAAAAAACACCTTTCAGGAAAGCATTTCACCATGGATGAGGAAGTTCATCAGGCGGTGCGATGTTGGTTGCTGCATGTGGGTGCGGACTTCTTCAGTACTGGTATTGATAAACTGATCCATTGTTGGGACAAGTGCATCAATAAAACTGGAGACTTTGTGGAGAAGTAGTGCATGTTCACTTATTCCTTGGTATATAATTTCAACTTTGTATTATTAAACATCATCAAGAGAAAAAATGTGTTACCTTACTTTTTGGAAACCCCTTGTATATACATGCATATGTATATACAAGTAAAACTGAAGAGAAAATTCAGTTTTGTGTTTAAAACAACTCAACTTGATTCTTATTTTTACATAAATATATAATGATAACTTTATTTTATTATCAATTTGCTATACATAGAACGAATAATTTGACCAGTTCCAGAGACCGTTTCGTGGACCTCTGGAACTGGTCTGTGGACCCCAGTTTGGGAAACGCTGCACTAGATGATGAGACTGATTTCCCACCCTAGAATTATCTGGCAATGCAGAGGGGGGTGTGGCATTTATTCTGTGTGATATGGATGCCACACCTCGACCTCTGTTTATGTTTATTCATTCCTAGATGGAATAAATATTTACTCCCAGTATACTAGGTGCAGTGTTTTAGACCATGCACATTAGATTATACTCAGGATTAATAACACTCCCACCATCTCGAAGGTGCAAGCAGAATATATTTCTGCAGGTATTTTAGTGTTCTCCCCAGAAAATTTTGCCATCCGGGTGGCATTATGAAGTAACCAGGTGGGGAAGTGTAATACTTCACAATATTATAAAATTTTCTGTTATTTATAAATGTGACTTAAGCGATCCAGAGCAAAAATTAACTTATAATATAACATTATATGCTCCTGTCACATTGATCTTGACTGTATAGTATGTTCGAATTAATACTGATCGAGATCAGTGAGCAGTATTGTATGGTACTATACGGTACTTCGAGAATTGCTTAAATTTTAGCAGAGCAGTCAGTTAAATTCACCGAGTGGTGCACCCATTTGATAGATCCTGGGGAGAACACTATTTTTGTGTGCAAAATGTTCTTTGGTTTCAGAGTTGTCAGGTATGTAATGCCATTCATGTATAGTGGTTTCACGAACTTAATCACAGATGCAGATGGAATTTATTCAAGGCCAACAAGTATTTAAAGTTTAGCATTTTTAGCTATTACTTAAAACATTATTTTGCATGGTGATTAATTAGAAATTATTCTAATTTAACTTAAACCCAACTTTAATAGTAGTTATGAATGTATGTATATAATTTTAGGGACTAACAGGTGGAACAACAGTTTCTGGAACAATCATTGTAGCTAGCAAGTTGGGCATTAAAGTTTTTGTAACAGGTGGCATTGGGGGTGTTCACCGAGGAGGGGAGCTTAGTAAGTATTATTGGTTCATCTTTCACTGGTTTAATTATACTCAAGATATTCTTTTCCTTTAGGACAGCATTGTGAATATCTTGAACCAGTCACTGATTGTGACATAGAACTTGTTTTTTTTAATTTTATGTAGTAATTTCATAATTGTAATTTATCTGAAAAGGGAGGAGGCTATTTCTCCAAAACTTTTAGAGAATAAAGTTATCCTAACCTTATCCTTAGTGAAGTTATACAAACAAACTTGCAGTGTAGCGCTTTGTTTATGTAAAATGAAGTAAAGTAATCTCCTGTTTTATGAATACTGTGCATTCTTGAATAATGTTTTAAAAATTGAATGTTTTTGAGTCAAGCACAATTTTTCTGTACACATAATAATATTATTGGAGAAAACATGCCAGAATTTTTTTTTGCTGTGGAATTATAGATGCATTATTTATTTAATACATACAGGGGCTGGTGAACCTATGCCATGCATGTCCAAGGTGACATGCAAGATTTTCTTTGCACACAGCATTTGCTGCTGTCCCAAATTTTTTTACATAGCAGTTAAGTAAAAGAAGCTTAGGTGTGTATGCATGCAACAAAATTTTTTTCTCAAACCTATCAGCAGATTTTGGGACACACTCTCAAAACGGTTCTGATGTGTACTGTATAGCATCACATCACAGGAAAAACACAGTGCAGTTGAACATGATTGATAAGGCTTTACAAGTATGGGAATAATTGATTATGCAGTCCGATATGATGTTTTCTGAGTAGTGCGGCGCCTCCGTAGCCAGGTGGGCAGGAGCACACGCTTCTTGATTAGACTGGGGTTCGAGCCCGTGACCACCAAATATGGAGGATGCTGAAAGGTCAGGGAATGACCACCGCATATCCCTGGAGCAATATGGCCTTAGTTGCTAATGCTCCTAAAAACCAAATAACAACAACAACTGAGCAGTGCAGACAGGCAACCAGGAACAGCCAATATGGTTTGTCAGTGTTACATTAATTTTGGCAGCAGGGATAAAGAAGTAATTATCCTGATGTATAAAGCAATGGTTATGCCACATCTGTAGAATTGCATACAGCCTTTCGATGAGCAGAACTGAATGTGCCACCAATACTTCAATCTCAATCCTGTGTAATGCTGGGTTTCACACATATATCACAATATTGATGGAATGTTGTGATATACATGAGCTAATAAAGTAATAGACTCCTATATAGTGCCTACATAAAACACTTAGCCCCAGATGTAGTTTGTTGTTAAAAATATGTGAAATATAGTTTTCACATATGGAGGTATAGCTAGTTTGCTTGATTCTAAATTCCTTATCAGCCCATTACATTTAAACTTTCTTGGAGGCTGTTTCAGTCTGCATTTTTTTGGCATTTCTCTAACTCTGTCTCCATCAATATGTTTCCAACAAGTTCAGATTCTCTTCAAGATCATGTGAATTTAATGATTCAGTTGCTGACTCCTTTCATTCTTAGTGGTTTTAATGGACACTGGGGACCTACTCAGGTGGATACCCAAAGGTGGATGAACTCAGTCTCACACTTCTAAACACTGTGTCTCACACTCACATTTACTTTCCTTTCCCAGTTGTTACTTCAGCAGTTGATCTGACTCTCTCTCTTCTTCGTTTACAGCGCCGACCGGGCTAGCCGAGTGGGTAAAGTACCTGCCCGGCAACCCAAAGGTCGCGGGTTCGATTCCCGCCTCGGGCTTGGATCAAAGTACTGCAAAAACCTTGAGAGGTGCAATATGGCCACAGAAGCCGATGCGCCAACAACTACCAAATCAAATCAAATCTTCGTTTACAGCAACATTAATGGTCAATGCTCAATAACAATTGTCAATGTTTCTCTCTATGCTGCAATGAAGAAACTAACCATCACAGAGCATTCCAAGGCCTGGTGGAATACAAAAGTTTCAAAGTTTCCACGTTAAACAGTGCACAAAAAAGTGGAAAAACTCTGGCTCACCCTCGGACAGAACTGCCTATTTCTAAGCTAGGGTGCTTTTTATTCGGAACAAGAGGGAGGTGATAAAATTTCACCTAAAGGATACCATAAACAAGGGGAAGCCCTTCCATAGAATCCAATCAGAGGATGCCATTGACTCACTCAATATGGGCAATTGGCTCGACCATATAAATAGGTTCGTTGCTCAGCCAGAATCCACTACACCAATGGAATTCTCAATTAATCCAATTTTGACAGACCCCTTAAATTCAGTTCACCTCACCAAATACCAGCTGATCGACGCAATGAATAGCATAGCACCTACAGCCGCATCCGGTGCTGACGGAATTCCTCAGTTTATGCTGAAATGCCTCAGTACATTTGTTGTTGATCCTATCCTGTTATTATTTAACAAGATCCTTAATCAAAAATTTTTTCCTCCTATGTGGCATGTCTATCTAGTAAGACCACTGCCGAAAACACGCTCTGCTTCCCAGCCCAGTCACTTTCGTCCGGTTTCCTCTGCATCATGCCTATTAAAGCTCTTTGAGAAATCTCTTCTGAGAACATTAACCATCCAAATTATGCCACAACAGCTACCACAGATCCACTATGCTGCCCAGTCAAGATCCACCGCTACAAAGTTAGTCACAACCACTACCAAGGTCCTCGAGGTATTTGAGCACCATTTGAAAATCACTGTTACGTATATCGAAGTCCAGGCAGCACTACACCAGGACTATTACTGCTGGAGTCCCACAAGGTGGGGTCCTGTCCGGAATTTTGTTCTCAGCTGTTCTCATGCCATTTGTGACGGGCCGAACTGATATCATCACCTTTGCTGATGACATAAAACTGTTTACTCCCATCAGCCCTGGAGACTGCTGAATACATCAATGCCTTATTCCTTCAGAAAATCCAGAACTTTGAGGCCTTCCTCTCTGGTTTCGGACTTCACATCAATCCTGAGAAGTCAAAACAGCTGACTTTCTCTCTCTCTCTCAAATGGAGCCCAACACTAGTGCAACCCATTTTAAGAGGATCTGTGATTTCTGCTGTCCAACAACATACAGATCTGGGCGTTATTTTCGATCAAAAGCTCTCCTTTCTACCACATATAGACCACTTGCAAATAAAGTTCTGTTGACTCCGGTGGATGATTAAACAACAACTTATGCACATCTATGACTGGGCTGTAGGGTGCAGATATATTAAGACGTGTCTATGCGGTCATACTCTATGGCACCGAAGTCTGCACTTCAACTGCTATGACCCATCTTAGACAGATTTTTGCAGGGGAATTCTGGCTACTGAAGTGGGCCATATGAAAATTTCGGCTTCCCCCTGCACTAAGGACCACCCAGATGGCAGCAGCTCTCAACACCAGACGTCTTCCTGCCATCATTCATGAGAAAAGACTCGTCTTTGCCATCAAAATGATGGTCGGCATTATTTCAGTACCAGATTTCTGGGCTAACTGCGGATGGGATCCCGGTCCCAAGCCTTAGGGCTAATCCAATCCTACAGGCCATTCCAAACCAGTTAAAGCTATCTGATCGGTTCCTACCTGTGTAAATGCTGCAAGACATACAGTCCTTGGACGGTGACGTCTACAAATTCGCAGTCGACAAGGAATATAGACAGAAAGTACTTGGTCGACTTCCTTCCCAGGACCACGTCAGAGGACATTAGAACCTGTTCTCGGGGACCTATTATCATTGCCATGGATCCATCACCCCAGTGTTCAAAAATTTCTGGAGTCATAATGCTTTTTTTTTTTTTTTTTTGTGTGTTTATTATGTTGTATAATTTGGCGCCTCCATAGCCAGGTGGGCAGGAGCAGTAGTGCATAGCACACACTTCTTGATTAGACCGGGGTTCGAGCCCGTACCCACCAAATACGGAGGATGTAGCAGGTCACTGAATGACCACCGCATATTCCCAGCCTGGATAAAGGGTGAGGGTTGGCGTCAGGAAGGGCATCCAGCCGTAAAAATTGCATGCCAAAACAATAAAAACGCTGACCCCATATAATAATGGGAAAAGGCGAGGAGGGAAAAAAAATATATGTTGTATAATTTCTTTTATGTAAATCCCTGACTTGTAGCCATGAAGGGAGTTGTATACAGCAATATGCCTTCTGTATATAATAAAGAGTTCTTCTTAACACTTCACCAGTGGAGAAGACTACTGTTACTTATTCTCAGTGGATACCACCACCCAGATAGCACTGTTTCAAAGCTTGTTGGCTTCTCCTCAGTGGGTGGGCAGGTACCCTGGTGTTGCAATAGTGACAACCCAGTTATGAAGTATGACTTCACAATATGAGAGATGCCTGATGTTCAGTGATATAGACTATAAAATATTTAAGGGCAAAGACCTCATGCTGCGAGGTAGAATGACTAACATATGGGCTAGCACAAAAGCATCATTTTAACGTAGCCATCTACCAAAGTAGTTAAATTAATTAATTAAATTGGCATCGTTTTGGTTATATCTCATATTGTTAATGCCTTCACAATGAGTTGCCACGGTATTGTACTACCTCGAATAAGTAATACCTCACCAGTGGAGAAGACTATTGTTACTTACTCTCAGTGGATACCACCACCCAGACAGCACCGTTTCAAAGCTTGTTGGCTTCTCCTCGGTGGGTGGGCAGGTAACCTGGTGTTGCAATAGTGACAACCCAGCCCTGCCCACCCACTAAGGAGAAGCCAACAAGCTTTGAAACGGTGCCATCTGAGTGGTGGTTTCCGCTGAGAATAAGTAACAGTAGTCTTCTCCAAACCTAACTTAAACGATGCCAATTTAATTAATTAATTTAACTACTTTGGTAGACGGCTACGTTAATATGATGCTTTTGCACTAACCTATATGTTAGTCATTCTAGCTCATAGCATGAGGCCTTTGCCCTTAAATATTTTATAGTCTGTATCACTGCACACCATCAGGTATCTCTTATATTGTGAAGTCATACTTCATAACTGGGTTGTTACTATTACAACACCAGGGTACCTGCCCACCCACCAAGGAGAAGCCAAGCTTTGAAACGGTGCTGTCTGGGTGGTGGTATCCACTGAGAATAAGTAACAGTAGTCTTCTCCACTGGTGAAGTGTTACTTATTCGAGGTAGTAAAATTCCGTGGCAACTTGTTGTGAAGGCATTCACAATATGAGATATAACCAAAACAATGCCAATTTAATTAATTTAACTACTTTGGTAGATGACTATGTTAAAATAATGCTTTTGCACTAACCTATATGTTAGTCATTCTACCTCATAGCATGAAGTCTTTGCCCTTAAATATTTCATAATACAAATACATATAAAATACATAAAATACATTGACAAGAACAGAAACTGCCATACCAAAATCCTCTACAAGCCACTGCAGATATACCAGCTCTTAAAGGAATAGTGTATGTAATACAGTAATTCATCCATATAGAATTTAGTGATATAACTGCTTCAGTTTGATGGTATATCACAATCCTAAGACTTCTCCAAACAGAGTGCCAGGGAGCCAGGATTTCCCTCAGCATTATCCCATCAGTCTGCTGAGAACATGTCAGATAGTAGGAAGTAATCCCAACATTCAGTGAGAGGATGTGAAAGCTCTTTAACTCTGACTGCAGCTTATTCAGACTCCAAGCTTTAGTCAGAGTTTACAGTTTATTCAGACTCTTAAGCTTTATTCAGAGTTTACATTATTGCTATATGACAGAAATATTTCAAGCTATTCTGTTCCATATAATGAAACACAATAAAATACAATGTTACAACATTTAATGTTTTTGTGTTCATAGTATGGCACTTTTTCATAACATTCTAGCAGCTTTGGAAACATATGTATTTCTTTTAAGTTTAATGGATAATTGGTTTTAGCGGATGAGCATTATTCTCATATCGTCCATTAAGTTGAGGTTTTACTGTAATGCAAGGGCATTAAAAATCCAAGGTTGGAATCAGTTTGGAAACAGTCAACTACTGAAAATCTAATCAACTTTAAAAAATTTTAAGTGCAGGCACACATGGTATATTACAAAAAAAGTCTAAAGGGAATCCTGGATAATATTTACTTCCTCAGTTATTAAAGAATTCTAATGTTAGAATAATCTTAGAAAAGTAGAATGAGTACAGTCAGTTCTGCTATAACATGCATTTTTGCAATGCAAATTTGCTTCAATGCAATTGATATATTAGGGAACAATGCGACTATAATGCGATTTTTGCGTTGGCTCATGCACAATTTCATCTGCGAGTAATACCAGGTGAACGTAAAACCCAGCACCAAGCTGAATGTAGTGACCTGCGCAGCAATACATACAAGTTTACGAAGCTTAAAAAATGTCTAATGTTAAATGTGCAAGAGCTATATTTCCCATTTACTGTAATTGTATTGGTCAGAGACACTGTTATCAAACTTATCATTCGCTCTATTTGCAAAATTTTCTGTTTGAACAGAAATTTTGAGAGGCGGGATAGTGCGAGCGGAGGAGCACATTTCTGGATATCACTACCATAAAACAATAAAAACAATTTGCAGTTCCCAGTTCATTGGGCTTTTCTGTCAGCGCAGTCTAATTATAAACTGGTAGTAAACTTGATCTTATTGCATTTGCAATAATACTGATAGCTGGAATTCTCTGTGGGTTTTTACGTTGTGGTGAGATGTTTCTCCTTCCTCTTCAATCATATAAAAAAACATAAATAAATTTTCAGAATCTTCTCTTTTGTGTGTGCAATTTTTGTCATTATTGATTGATCATCTTTTTTACTGTTTTAAATTTTGCAATGCAAAAAAAATGTCAGTGAACAGAAATATCAATCAAACAAACTTCATATCTTGTCAAGGTAAAGTGTTATATTTACTATAATATTTATTTATTTATTAGAAATTTAAGATGTTTAAACCTGTGTTAGCAATATTATTGGGTTTCCTACTATTTTTTTTGGGTGCTCTGACCCTATTTCTATTTTCCCATAAGTCCTGTTGTTTTTAATGCACGAAATACCATAATGCAGAGATTTTTAGGAACACATGTACCGCGTTATAGCAGAACTGACATTAATGACAAATATCCACCAATTTCCTTTTCATTCATATATTGGATTAGACAAGAACTGTCACCAAAAGACAGCAAATGTATTATCAAAATTCTTTTCTTGGTAATTTTTACTGCTACCTATGAGCCTTTTATAATTTTCGAAAAGGAAAAAAGAAGCAGAAAAGTGTAAAATAAACTAGCAATGAAACAAACCTTTGCTACAATCAACCACTCACAATTACTGAATTATGAGAATTCATAGTTTGCGTAAACTCTAGTGCTGTTGACCTGAATTATGTTATTCAGTGCAAAAGCGACGAAAATGAAAGCAGTACATTCTCTGTTACTTTTTTTTCATTTGGATTCTTATAGAAAACTGCTATCCCTCTTACAGTTAATACTCCATATAAAGGACATTGCATGGAGAATTAACTCCAGTAATAATTATATATAATTTAATAAACTTAAAAATAAACATAATTAAATATAGCACTTTTCCATGTAACAGAATTACAGTTTATTAAAACAGTAAAGCGATAAAAACTTTTTACAGATTTTCTAATCATGTATAGTAATCAATTAAACTTTTATGGTAACTGTTTCTGAATTCATCTGTGAATTGTTTTTGGGCTGGGAAAGGAGTTTCTCACTATTTGAAAGTATCTTCTTTGCAACAACAACACCACTCAACCCGGCACCTCCGTAGCCAGGTGGGAAGAAGCAGCAGTGCATAGCACATGCTTCTTGATTAGACCGGGGTTCGAGCCTGCCACCACCAAATACAAAGGATGCGGAAAGGTCAGGGAATGACCACCGCATATCCCGGAGCAATATGGCCTTAGTTGCTAATGCTCTTAAAAAAAAAAAAAACCAAACCAAACCACTCAACCCCCTAAGCACAAATGAAAAGATTCATTTGTGTTAACAGCATTTCCATGTAAAGTTTCAATTCCACACACATACACATAAAAAACATTAGGACAAGGTAGCTATGTGTTTTTTTTTTTACAAATTTCATTTAGGCCAAATTGTTCTAGAATAAACACAGGAAAATAATCACTATTAAAACACTTTTCTATTTATAAATTTAACAGTTCACATGGTTAATGTCATGATACAAATATGCAGAATGGGGTTTTTAATCCACTTTGAGGGAAAAACCATGTGACTTTAAAAACTTTTTCTTCCAATTTTGCAGAAGTAAAATGGATATTTTTCTTCTGCAAAATTGGAAGAATAGTGAGTAGAAAGCCCAAAAATGTCTCTACCCTCCCTAATTTGGATTGACTCAGTCCATGATTTTCAATCCCAGCTCATAAAGGTCTTCGGTGAAGTCAGCAGTGAAACTGTTAAGAGCCTTATTTTGTATATGCATACCAAAATATATAAAATAAAATGAAATATAATATAATATAATATAGGAAATTTACAACTCATAGTGCACATTATGGCACATTATTACTGTTGTTAAATTATATGCTTAGGCTAATTTACTTTTCTATGTAGGTATGGATGTTAGTGCTGATCTAATGGAGCTTTCTAAAACTTCACTGACCGTTGTTTCTGCTGGAGTGAAATCTATTTTAGATATTCGCCGGACACTTGAGGTTTTGGTAATGATTTTTTTATTTGAAAAAATTTGCTAGTATAAATTAATCTTAAGCTTTATGAATTGTTTGAAATGGGAATGGTAAAGTGATTCTGGGAATGAGGCTATTCTGTGGTGGATGTTTTGTTAGCTTGGTCATAAATGTCAGAAAATTTTTGTGGTAATTTGGAAGTGTTTTGCTTAACAAACATAATCCGTGGTAAAGGAATAGTTTTAAGTGTTTTAAATTCCAGCGATTTGTTTATTTTTGTGTTCTTCTAAATATTTAGAAAGTTAAATTTGAAAGTAAAGGTGGCCATTGGTGTCATGAAAATTGCAATATTTTCATGATGATGGAGCAACAACACCACTCAAGCACATAAGCACACAAATGAACAGATTTTGATGGCATGTGTGCACACCTGACTCCAACTGGACATAATGCTACAAGAGATCCTTTTGTGTATGTGCGCTAATGTAGAGAGAGAGAGAGAGAGAGAGAGAGACAATTCAGTGGAAGTGTAGTATTTTGTTGGATTGAGTGCTTTAAGAAAATGATCATTGTGCCTTGGAAGGAATTAAATTGGGAGAATCGTCATTCGTCAGCTGACAATCACTCCTGCCATCAGAAATGGCATCAGTAAAATGAGTGAATTTGAACTGCTGGTCAGGACAAGTAATGCTGACATAATAAGGCTTATGGAAACATGGTGCCACCTGGAGATAGGGGATGATGAGTTCCAGTACAATGTACTTATGCCGACCAGGCTAGCCGAGTGGGTAAAGTACCTGCCCGGCAACCCAAAGGTCGCGGGTTCGATTCCCGCCTCGGGCTTGGATCAAAGTACTGCAAAAACTTTGGGAGGTGCAATATGGTCACAGAAGCCGATGCGCCAACAACTACCAAAAAAAAAAAAACAATGTACTTATGAAGGATAGGGCAGATAGAAGGGGTTGTAGGGTCATGCTTATCAAAAGCAGGCTGAGCTGAGGAAAGCTTTCCCAGATTCAGATGTTTCTTATGCTAGTATAGGATCTGTGTGGTGTAAGATAGTTGGAAGCAAAGGTATAATGAGAGTCAGAGTAATCTACAGGTAAGATGATTGTGAAGATTATGATGAGAGCCTCTACATGCAAATGGAATGGGCAAGTAAGTGTGAATGTCTTATTATAGATGATTTTAATTTGCCTCTAATTGATTGGAGCAAATGGGAAGGAAACTCGACATGGGGAACAAAATTTTTAAATCAACTAGATGATTGTTATTTGTATCAACATGTCAGGGAAAATTCTAGGGAAAAGAATATTCTAGACCTGATCATCACCCATGAATCAGATGATATAATAGGGCTGACAGTACAGGAACCAGTAGCAGGAAGTGATCATGGAGTTCTACGGTGGACGATGAAGAGAGAGGTAGCAGTAGTTAAAGATAAAGGAATGGTTATAATTTCAGGAAAGGAAATTATGATGGCTTAAGGTGCTACATATACTCTATTAACTGGGTAGATATCTCACAGAGAGTGAATACAATTGAATTATGATATACCTTTAAGACATTAATCACAGAAGCCTTAAATGTGTATATACCATTAAAAAAATACTCCATGAGGAGGATTCCAAGTTGGATGAATAATGAAGTTTCCAGATTAATTGAGCAGAAAAAGACTTCATGGAAAAGTTAGAGCAATAAAAAGTACTGAAGCCTATAAAGCTACAAATTGATCTGTAATAGTGCCACAGAAAAGGCTGGCAAATGGAGATTATGAGAAACTGCTGGCAAAGAGTGGGGATAAGGAATTCTTCACATACATAAATGCAAAGAAGAGAAGGACAAACCAGATCGGATCCTTATGTAATGGACATGGGATAGTATTAGATACCCCAGCTGACGTTGCAGATGAACTCAATGGTTACTTTGCACTGATATTTGCAGAAGAAAACCCTTTATGTCAGTGAGAAATTAAGTGAATGAAGTTTAAAAATATGTGATTAATGATATTGAAATTTCACATGATCATTTAATGAAAAGACTTTCATGCCTACAGGCAAGTAAGGCTGCTGGGGTTGATGGCATGTGAGTGCATTGAACCATTGAGATTAATTATGGGCACATCACTGGACTCAGGATAGATTCCATTGGATTGGGAAGGTGCCAATGTATCTTCAGTACATAAAAGCAGTTCTAAGAGTGTAGTGGGAAATTACCGACTGGTCAGTCTGTAATTTCCCACTATCAGTAGTAGATAAAATCATGGAGGCAGTTATCAAGGGTAGAATTCAGGATCATTTAGATAGAAATGGATACATACAAAACCATGCTGTGATAGATACAAACACAGCATGGTTTTGTAAAAGGAAAATCATGTTTAACAAATCTGGTTAGCTATTTTGACAGGGTCACTCGTGAACTGGATTTAGGGAATAATTTCGACATTGTTTATTTAGATTTCAGCAAAGAATTTGACTCAGTCCCACATGAGCGGTTACTTTATAAGCTGAAACAGGTTAGAATCACAGGGAAAATCCTTAGATGGATAGCAGGATGGCTTTAGGCAGGAGGCAAAGAGTTGTGATAAATGGTTATTCTTCAGATTGGGTTAATGTAAGAAGTGGGGTTCCCCAGGGATCAGTATTGGGATCACTGTTGTGTCTGATTTTCTTAAATGACATCGATGAAGGGATAGAGGGCGTGATGTCTAAATTTTCAGATGATGTAAAGATTGGTAGAGTAGGTAATGATCACTGCCAAGCAGAGCTTCTTCAGAGTGACCTAGATAGACTTCAGGGGGTGGTCAGAAAAGTGGCAGCTTTGCTTTAATCCAGCAAAGTACAAGGTCTTACACCTGGGGAACATTAACCCCAATTAGCTTATACGCTTGGTGGAGTTGAACTAAAGTCAGTAGTGGAAGAAAGGCAATTGGGAGTTACGATACGGTCAGACATGAAGATCTCTAAGCATTGTAGATAGGTTGCAAGGAAGGCCCATGGTGTTCTATCAATGATTTATTGAAATTTGCTAGTAGAGATAAGGATGTCATAATCCCATTATATAAGGCTATTGTTAGACCACACTTGGAATACTGTGTTCAAAGTATGGAGACTGGACCTAAAAAAAAAGACATTTAGCTTCTTGAAAGGATCCAAAGACAGGTAACTTTCCTGGTGAGATTGGCAAAAGGGCATCCATATGAGGAAAGATTTCAAATATGTGGGTTGCACAGCTTGGAAACTACCTAGTTTCCAAGCTGTGCAACCCACATATTTGAAATCTTTCCTAATCTCTAAGGTACCTTAGAGGAGTCTTGATTCAGGTGTTTAATGATCTGAGAGGCAAAAGTAAGATGAATGAGGATGTAATTTTCACGGTTATAAATGATCCTAGAACTGGGGGGTGATGTTTAGACTGGATTTCAGGAAGTTTTAATTTAGCCAGTGAGTTATAAATTACTGGATGAAGTTACAAATGGGTGGTAGAAGCGGACAGTTTGGGGAAATTCAAAGGTCATCTGGATAGTTTGATGCTTTTCATTCAGAGTAGTGTAATGTCAAAGCAACTTGTGGCAAAGTGCTTCCATGATATGAAATCTATACACTAAGTAGTAAACTTAATTTGCTTATTGCTGACAACATGAGGCTATGTTGTTTAACGGATTCTGTATTGAATATTGTATCTTAAATGTTAGATTATACTGTAATCTAATGAACTCTATGCTATATACACATATAAATAATAATAACTGTCTATTTTGGGTGAGATATAATTGTTACTTTTTGGAAATTATTTTAAAAATCCATTTATCATTGACAAAATTTTAAAATAAATCAAGTTGCTAATAAATAAAGTTGAAATAAATAAATAAAGTTAAAATAAAGCTGAAATTTAGTTTTTCAACAAAAATTGTTGCAATTTGGTTTTTCAACATTTATATAATGCTTAATATTTATAGTTTTTAATGCTTCCCTTTATATCTAGGAAACCCAAGGTGTATGTGTTTTAACATATGGACAAAGTAAAGAATTTCCAGCATTTTTCACCTCAAAAAGTGGCTGTTTTGTACCTTATAATGTTTCAAGTGCAAAAGAAGCAGCATGCATTATAGGTATATGATGAATACGAATTTAAAAACTTCTACAGTATTCCTTACTTATCTTTATTCTTTTAATGTCAAATAATGAATACTAATTTTGACTGTAGCATAATTTGACATCCTTGTGGTACACATTTGTCAATTTTTGTGCTTAAAAGAATGTAATTTTATGAAAAGAAAATGAAAATGCTATCTAAATCTTCTGATTTACATGAGTTGACATACAAATTGTTGGGTTTACGTTTTAGAGGTTTGCTGATTTACTAATACCATACAAGTTTACTAATACCATATTGGATTGCCATTGGCCTCAATCATTGCTCTGTCATGATGTCTCATAACAGAGCAATACTCAGCAAAATTGAAATGAGGCCCAAGGATTATTTGACCATAATGTAATAAAATTGGCCTAAATTCCTTTACACAGACACTCCAAGTGTCTGTGTAAAGAGTTATAGTAGTATTCACCTCTATGTGTGAATACTACTATAACTCTAGACTATTATATTATAGTTAATATTTTTGTATTGTTTAGTTTTGGTATGTATTTGGGTGAATCGAACTCTATGCTTTAATTATTTAATTATTCTCTAATACAGTTGTGATGATATACTGTAGACTCCTGCCCATGTAAACCTTTCTGGCTTGGCTGTACTGGGCAGATTTAATGGATTCTTAGGTTCTGTAATTTCTTTCCTTTTTGGCCATTGTATATTTATTTGACCAAAGGAACCTCTTGCTGGCAGTTGCCTTAGTACATTGGTGGAACTGTCAAGGGCAAAGGAAGGGATTTCATTTTTTTCACTGGTCATTATAATGGTTGTAGACATTTTAAATTTTTTTAACATCAACTGATGTTATAAAGAAACCCAAGAGCCAATTGGGAAGTGTTCAGAGAAGTAAGTCTAGAAGCTACTAAGCTTCTTATATCAGGAGAGAGAGAGAGAGATATTTAAGATTTATGCCAATATGAAAGTAATATGAATTGCTGCCTTCTCTCTCTGGATTTATGGTAGAAATAAACTTTTTTTTGACCCATTCTCCTGCTCCTCATCTTATCTCTGTCTTTTTTACAAACCCATGGACCATAGTTTTGCCATTAAATTCACAGTTTAATGGCAAAACACAGGTTAATGAATCAGTAGTCATTATTAAACACAGGTTAATGAATCAGTAGTCATGCATGTAGTGTCTATTGCAAAAAATATACATTGGCAAGCATATGGAATGCATGGAACAGAAATGTTAGATATACTGCAGCATATCTAACATTACCATAATTTCTTGTATGTGTGGTGTGAAACTAAATTTGATTTAGCAATATCTTGCAGTAACATGCCAAAAAAAAAAAAAGTAGAATCTGATGGAAAGATGAGGTTACCAGTACTCCCAAGGCATGTCAGCTCTGTTTACTCGATATTTCAATGCCCACCTGAAATCTAGATTTCTTGAGTTTGTGTTTCTCCGGATTTTATTTCTTGAGCAGTACATTGCAAGTTGTTCATGGTAATATTTAATTTATGAGTAAGAGCATGATTAGACATTTTTTTTATCCATGTGACATCCACCTATCTCCCTCCTCTCTCCTCAAAAAAAAGGAATTCTGTTTTAATATTAGATATAGCAAAATATGGAAGCATATACAGGGTCACTGTGGGTAGTGGGAATCAATTTACGTCCTTAAATTGATTCACACCACCCACTTCCACTATATAGGATGGAAGTTAGGAGGGAGTATATGTTGAAAGCCTTGACAAACAATTTGGCACTGGAGAGATTGGGCAAGGCTCATGGTGTAGAATTTTTCTCAGTGTGGTCTGTGCTTGTTAACAGGAGAGATTGCTTCTACAGGGATGGGGTACACTTAAATAGAAACGGTGCAAGAATATGTGTTGATGCTATCGAGTAAGCAGCAGCCTGAAAAGCAAGTTGCTGGGGATTTCAGGAACTGCTGGGAGTTATCACAGAATAAGTAAATACATGGGCTGTGTTAGGATAACTAAGGGTAAGAACAGGTGCATGTATACTTGATTGAATGCCAATGCTAGGAGTGCAGTAAATAAATTTGATGAATTTGAAGTGTTGGTCAAGACATCAAAGGTGGATATTGTTGGGATCTCAGAGATATGGTACCACGCAGATATAAGGAATGAAGAATTTGAGGAGTACAGTGTGTACAGAAAGGAAAGACAGGATAGGAAGGGAGAAGGGGTTATGCTGTTAGTTTTTTTTTTAATATGAAAACCCCATACATGAGAGGTATTAGTACCTATAGTATTTAGTGAAGTGCATGGGTTGGAGGTTGAGAAGATGAAAGAAGATATTTGTTGACATTAGACTTGAACTTCTGTAGACCGTAATTTTCAGGAAATACGTATGAAGGAAGGTGGTTTCAGAAAATAGTACTTGAATGAATAAACGAGGAAGTTGAAAAGTTGGTTCTGTGAGTTTGAAGTTGGACAGTAAATGCTTGTTGGCTGGTGGTGCACTTGTTCGGACTGTTTTAAAAGAGAGAGCAGGAATTATAGAAGCCAGTTCAGAAGAACAGTGCCCATGGAAGTATCTATAGAAAAGGCATGCAGCAGAAACAGAACGTCTATGAGACAGAGAGTGGGGAGACTCTGTTAGAAATGAGTCATTAATTAACCTAACTGCCCTCTTCTGAATGGAATCTAGGATCCTGAGAGAGGTTTTGGGGGCACTGCCGCAGATGTGAGAACAATATTCCATGGTAGGGCAGATTTGCAATTTGTACAGAGTGAACAGCTGTTTTTAAGAAAAGTAATGCTGACAGCAAAAGACAAAACCAAGTTTTTTAGATGCACAGGAAGCAATATTGGTGATGTGCTTATTATTATTATTAGCCATATGGTAAGAATATATATCTGGGTAAGAATATACCCAGATCCTTGATATAACATGGCCTCGACAATACCCCCGCATACATACCACTCTAACTTCTCTGAACAGTGCAGTTCTCTGAGCAGTGCAGACGAGCTGCAAGAGTAGCTCATGGTGTCTTGTCAATGATATACAGGAATTTTTCTAGCAGGGATAGGGATGTGATTATTCCCTTGTATAAGGCATTGGTCAGGCCACACCTTGAGTACTGTATACAGGTCTGGAGGCCTCATTTCAAGAAGGATGTAGAGCTGCTGGAACGAGTACAGAGAAGGGCAAAAAGATTAGTGAATGGAACAAAGGGTTGCTCTTACGAAGAAAGGCTTAAGTTTTGCAAATTACAGAGTCTGGAGACTAGGCATCGGCGAGGTGATCTGATAGAGGTGTATAAGGCTTTGAATGGCTTGAGCATGCTCAATGCCGATGGGATTCTTCCTCTTGCTCAAAATAATCACCTGAGAGGGCATAAATTCAAATTGAGGAAGGACGGATGTCGGATAGATGTGCGGGAATTTGCTTTTAGCCAGCGGGCAGTTGGTTTGTGGAATAGACTTCCATCACTAGTTGTTGAAGTTGATAGCCTAAACAAATTTAAGGCTCAGCTGGACAGGTATTTCGAACGAGCGGAGGGGTGAAATGGGAGTAGTGGTTGTGTTTTTTTTTTTTTTTTTTTTTTGCTGATGCTGAATAAGCTTACTTTCTTGCATCATATGCCTCTACTAATGCTAATGCTAACTCCCTCCAGTCAACTATCTGACATTGTAGAGGCAGCAAGATTATACGCTGGCTAATCTGAAAGCCTCCTAGAGAGTTACCAATAGGTTTGGTCAGGTGTACTAACTAGCGGTCAGCCTGTGAACACCATTTTAGGGCTGTACCCTCGAAGTTTAAGGAAGTTTGGATCTTACCATGGTGTTCATCATAATCTCAAAGGACATCAATCATACTGCATGGTGGAAGAGATGGGAGGGTTGGCTGGAACTTTTCTCTGGAGACTAAACATGGGTTCCACCACTTCAAGTCTCCAATAAGCAAAGTGGTGGTATTGCACTGGTTGATGAGAGTCATCTACCATCTAGTATTCCCTGGTAACACAGAGGGGTGTAAATCCTCCATGTGGTGTGGGCACCAAGCCTTGACCCCTGCTTACGTTGGTTCACACCTGGGTGGTCACCCATATTGTGCTCGTACATCGGGTTATACCCAGGATTACTAACAGTCCCACCATCGTGAAGGTTCAAGCAGAGGATTTGACTGTCACAGACTGTCCGGACTTTGCTTAAATTCGATCCACTTGACTTGAGTGCCACCCAAATACCATTTAGAAAATATGTAAAATTTAAGACAATGCATCCAGCTGACATGGGTGGCTGGTGCACTGTTGCTTCAGTTTGGTATGACATAAGTACTGGAAAAACAAAATGAGAGTAGGAGTGTGTTATAAGTTTAATGAATCTGATGAATACAAGGAACAGAATGTCTTATGTTGGACAATTTTAACTTTTCAAATATTGACTGGAACTTGTGGTGGTCACTCGCACAGTAGCAAGACTTTTGTGGATTTACTAGATGACTGTTTTCTACAGCAGCATCAAGAGGCAACCAGAGGGAGTATAATACTCTTGATCTCATTATCAGCAGTGATTATTCATGCTTTAAGAATTTACAGATAAAGGAACCACTATGTGGCAGACTAATGAGACTTGTTGCAGAGAATAAAAATGCATGGGATACATATAAATTATCAGGTGACACAGAAGCCTGTAGTAGATATAAGCAAGTCTGTAATCAAGTCACAAAGAAGGTTAGGTAATTGAAGGCAGATTACAAGAAAGCTTTGGCAAAGGATGCAAAGAAAAACACTTCCTTCTAGAGTTTACTTATATAAACTCCAGAAGAAAGGGGATGAATCAGCCTGGTCCACTTAATATTGATGGTATGACTCTTGATTTTGTGTATTTATCAATGAGTATTTTGCATCTAAATTCACACATGAGGAATTCTGTAGGGAAGTGGAGAACAGAAGCTTATTAAACTCTAGCAGGGAGCTGAATTTTGTAATAGACTAGAGGAAAGCACCTGTGGTGGATGGGGATCTATCCAGTTATATTAAAGAAGGCAGAAAACGAAGTAAGCAAACCCTTAGCCACAATTATGAGAGCATTGTTGGACTCGGGGATATCCCCCCCCCTGGACTGGAGATGTGTAATTGTATCTCCAATTCAAAAAGGGGGAACAAAGCGTGACAAGAGTAATTACAGATTGGGTAGTTTAACTTCTGTTCCTGGGTAAAATAGTGGAGTCACTGGTTGAAGAAGCATTGCAGAGTCATCTAGACAAGACTGCAGTAATAATTCAGATACAGCATGGGTTTGTTAAGTGGAAGTCTTGTCTGACCAATTTGATTGGATACTATGATGTGGCACAAATTAACTGGATGCAAAAAATAATTTTGATATCATATACTTGGATTTCAGGAAAGCTTTTGATACTGTTGCACATGGAAGACTATTGTATGAATTGGAGCAGTATGGCATTGAGGACAAGTTGCTACAATGGATAAAAGGATGGTTGAGTGGGAGAAGACAGTGGTAATCAATGGACACTGCTCTTCATGGACTAATGTTATTAGTGGAGTCTCACAGTATTCAGTGTTGGGCCCATTGTTGTTTTGTATATTTATCAATGGTATTGATGAAGGTATAAACTGCAGCCATTATCAACCCACTTCAGGATGGAAGCCTTCTCAACAATTCATGCTGAGGGAAATGGTCCATAATCTGCTGCGCTGATCCAGTGCTTGTTGACATATTGACTGTATTTAGCGTAGGGGCTTGAACCCCGGTCTACTCATAGAGCATGTGCTACTGCACTTCGTCTCCTGACATCTCGGCTACGGAGGCCGTCCAATGAAGGTTTATCAGGCTTAATGTCGAAGTTTGCAGATGATACAAAGGTTGGCAGGGTTGTTAATGACAGTAATGACGGTATGCTACTGCAACAGGATCTACAAAAGATGGGAATATGGGCTGAGTAGTGGCAATTGAAGTTTAACATTGACAAATGAAAAGTGCTCTATGTGGGTAGCAGTAACCCCAGAGAAATATACCAACTATGTGGTACTACACTCAGGGTAGTGGAGAGTAAAAAAGACTTGGGGTAATTGTGCAGTCAGATATGAGGTTTTCGGAGCAGTGTAGACAGGCTGCTAGAACAGGTAATGTAGTCTTGTCAGTGATATATACAGGAATTTTGATAGCTAGGATAAGGTAATTATTCCCTTGTACAAGTCAGTGGTAAGGCCACACCTTGAGCACTAAATACAGGTCTTGAGGCCTCATTTTAGGAAGGATGTAGAGCTGCTGGAATGCATAGAGAGAAGGGAAACATGACATTGATGAATGGAACAACGGATTGCTGTTACCAAGAAAGGCTAAAGTTCTGCCAAAAATTGCAGCATCTGGAGGCTTAGGCACCTTCAAGGTGATCTGATTGAGATGTATAAGTGTTGAATGTTTGAGCAAGCTCAGTGTTAATGGAATTCTTCCTCTTGCTCAGATTACTTACCTGAGGGGACATAAATTTAAATTGCGGAAAGAGAGTTGTAGAATAGATGTGCAGAAATTTTCTTTTAGCCAGTTGGTGGTTGATTGTTTGAACAAAACTCTATCTGTTATTGTGGAGGTCGACAACTGAAATAAGTTCAAGGGAGAACTGGGCAAACATTTGGAGTGTATGGATGGGTGAAATGGGAAGGTTTTTTTTTTTTTGGTTGATGCTATATAATCTTGCTTTCTTGCATCGTATTTTTTTATTTTTTTTTTTTTTATGTGAACCCCAAACAAGAGAGGTACTAGAACCTATAGTACTTAGTACCGTGCTTGGGTTAGAGGTTGAGAAGACGAAAGAAGATATTTGTTAACATTGGACTTGAACTTTTGTAGATTGTAATTTTCAGGAAATACGTATGAAGGAAGGTTGTTCCAGAAAACGGCAGAAGGTTGTTCCAGAAAACGGCAGTTGAATGAATAAATGAGGAAGATGAAAAGTTGGTTGTGAGTTTTAAGTTGGACAGTAAATGGATGTTGACTGGTGGCGGCACGTGTTCAGACTGTTTTGAAAGAGAGAGCAGGAATTATAGAAGCCAATTCAGAAGAGCAGTGCCCATGGAAGTATCTGTAGAAGAGGCATGCAGCATAAACAGTACGTCTATGAGAAAGCGAGTGGAGAGATTCTGTTAGAGATAAATCATTAATTAACCTAACTGCCCTCTTCTGAATGGAATCAAGAAGCCTGAGAGAGGTTTTGTGGGCACCACCCCAGATGTGGTAACAATATCCCATGGCAGGGCAGATTTGCGATTTATACAGAGTGAGCAGCTGTTTGGAAGAAAAGTAACGCCTAGAGCGAAAGAGAAAACCAAGTTTTTTAGATGCAGAGGAAGAAATATTTGTAATGTGCTTGTGCCAAGAGAGATTAGAAGTCAGGGTAATCCCCAAAAGAGATATATCGTTTTGCCCAGAAATCAGAGTGTCACTAAAGATAAGCATAGGAGCAGAAGAATCCTTTTTTTGCGAGATATAAGACAAGACTGAGTTTTAGAATGGTTGAAATCAACTAAGTTGTCTTTGCCCCACTGGAGAATTAACTGAAGATCGTCATTTAAGGAATTGGTAGCAGATTTTCGAGAAGTTGAAGCTGATTGAGCAGGACAAGGTTTCTCAAAATGGAAAGTGGAATGCAATGTGCTATCATCGGCAAAACTATGGATAGGATTTCCAGTCAATGTAAGAAGGTCATTAATATACAAGAGGAAAAGAGTAGGAGAAAGAACTGAACCTTCGGGGACACTGGCATTAGTGGAGAAGTTAGAAGACAGAGCCATCTACCATCACCCTCAGTGAGCGATCGGAGAGAAAACTAGATAAACAATTACTAAAAACGGTTGGCAAACCATAAGATGGAAGCTTGTTTAGAAGACTTTTATGCCAAACACGATCAAAAGCCTTTGAGATGTCAAGAGCAACTACTTGTGTTTCACCGAACCTTTCCATTGAATTAGTCCATAAATGGGTAACATAAGCCAGAATATCACCAGTGGGCCGACACTGACGGAATCCATACTGGCGATCGTTGATCAGACGGAAAGTTTCTAGGTAGTTTAAGAGTTGGCGGTTAATTGATTTCTCCATTAATTTAGAAAGAGTAGAAGTAATTGCAATGGGACGATAATTGGATGGGAGGGATTTTTCACCCTTTTTAGGAACTGTCTGGATATGAGCAAATTTCCAAGCAGTAGGAAAAACACCTTTGGAATAAGAAAGTGAAAAAAGGCGACAAAGAATAGGAGTAAGTTCAGGAGCACAGGTTTTGAGAACAAGTGGAGAAATACCATCAGGACCTGGAGCTTTTTTAGCATCAAGATTCATAAAAATCCTTCTGATATCCTTTTGACGGAAGACCAGAGGAGCCATTGAATGGAGCGTGTTGGGAATGGTGGGAGGTGTTTTACCAAGATCATTAATACATGAGCTGGAAGAAAAATGGGATGCTAGCAGGTCAGCTTTCTCCTTGGCTGAAGTGACAACAGAACCATCTGGTTTGGACAGAGGTGGGAGCAGAGATGGGCAAAAGTTGCGGCCAATAGCTTTGGCAAGAGACCAGAATGCTCGGCTACCATTAGGGCAAGAAGCAAGTTTTCTACTCTTAGCCTGTTCAAACTCTAGTTTGAACTGATTAATAACTGCTTTACAATTGTTGCGAGCTTTGGTGTAGGCAGAAAATGAAACTGAAGAATTAGAAACAAGCCAATTACGATATGCAACATTCTCCTCTTGGACAGCCTTAGCACATTTATTGGAAAACCAAGGTTTAGATAAAGGACGAGATTTTAAAGTGGAGTGTGGGATAAAGGATTCCATTCCTACAAGAATAATTTCACTGACACAATCTGAGCAAACGTTGACATCAGAAGTTTTGAAACAGTAATCCAACCAAGGAAAAGAAGAAAAGAAGTCTCGCAGGTCATCCCATTTTGCATTCTTGTAATGCCAAACAACACGAGGTTGGGAATAGCCATGAGATAAAGGTTCCATTGGAGAAGAGACAATCACCAAGTTGTGATCTGAAGTGCCTAAAGGAGCTCTCACTTCGACCGTGTACTTAGAAGGGTTGTTTGTGAGAAAAAGATCGAGCATATTGGCTGTATGATTAGGATTGTCTGGTATTCTTGTAGGTAAATGAACAATCTGTGCTAGGTCATTAGTAATTGCAAAAGCCTCAGCATCTCGACCTGCTGGGTCGGTGTGACTAGAAAATGGAAGCCAGCTGAAGTTGTGAACATTAAAATCACCAAGGAAAATTACCTCACTGTTAGGAAAGTTGGACTGGAGAAAGTCATGTTGCAAAGAGAGGAAGTCAAAGAGCTCCAAGTGATTAGTGGAGTTGGGAGAACGGTAGAGACAACAGATGAATTTGACACAATGAGGTAGAGAGATTTTAAGCCAGAGAAGATCAAAGAGAGGAGATTCCAAATTGCCAAGTCTCTGACAGGGAATATCAGAACAGACATATGCACAAGTACCACCTTTGAGGCGAAAGGAATCATACAGCGAATAATTTGGGCATCTGAGATGAGCAGTAGTTGAATCAACCGATAACTGAGATTCTGTCAGAAAAAGTACATGGGGTTTGGCAGACTGCAAATGGAAATGGACATCGTTGAGATTAGAATTGAGACCACGTATATTTGTGAAATGAATTAGGAAGTGCTTGGGAGGTTTAGATCTTTTCACAGATAAGCTTGCTCTATTAGTTTGACAATTCATGGTGTATTCAATGGTAAGAAAAAGTGGGTGGGACATGCTGTATGAAGTAATGAAAATTTTGGATATGGCGTACACGTGGTAAGAATATACCCAGATCCTTGACATAACGTGGCCTCGACAATGCTCCCCGCATACACACTACTCGGACTCCCTCCAGTCACTATCTGGCAGAGTAGAGGTAGCAAGATTATACACTAGCTGATCCTGAAGCCTCCTGGAGAGTTACCAATAGGTTCGGTCCAGTGTACTAACTAGCGGCCAGCCTGTGAACATCGTTTTAGAGCTGTACCCTCGAAATGTAAGGAATATTGGATCTCGCCACGACGTTCATCATAACCTCAAAAGTCATCACTCATACTGCATGATGGAAGAGATAGGGAAGGGTTGACTGGAATTTAGCTCTAGAGATTAAACATGGGTTCCACCACTTCAAGCCTCCAATAAGCAAAGTGGTGGTATTTCACAGGTTGATGAGAGTCATCTACCACCTAGTACTGCCTGGTAACATAGAGGGGTGGTGTTCCTCCATGTGGTGTGGGCGCCACACCTCGACCCCTGCTTACGTTGGTTCACACCTGGGTGGTCACCCAGGATTACTAACAGTCCCACCATCGTGAAGGTGCAAGCAGAGGATTTGGCTGTCACAGACCGTCTGGACTTCGCTGAAATTGGGTTCACTTGACTTGAGTGTCACCCGAATATCAGTTCCATCAGTGTTTTAGACTCCCAGGTAGCAAGTACAGCTTGTCTGGCATATCTGAGAGAATGTCTGTGACAACCTCAAGGACCAATGCTTCTGCTAATCCTTAACAGTACCAGTTCAGCAATTCCTTTAGCAGTAGCCTGCCCCTAGTGCCACACAGCTCTAATTTGTACAGCAGTTTTTCATGTGGAATGGTATGTCAAAAGCTTTACTGAAATCTGTATATGATCAGTATCACTTTTTTGCATCCATTTCCCTTGTTACTGCATCATAGTAGCTATTGGATTGGTCAGACAGTACACCTTCTAAAATAACCATGCTGCGATTTCTTTTTAACTCTATTTCTGATAAAATGAACCTGCATTACTTATAGATCTATAATTACTGACTCCACCCTTTGATCCCTCTTTGTAAATAGAAGAGAACTTTGCACATCTCAAATCTATAGAGACTCCTTTGAATCCAAGGATGCTCTCTTAGCTATGTTGAAGGTTTGCTTACATACCAGTGCTTCCTTAGCCAGGTGGGCAGGAGCAGCAGTGCGTAGCACACGCTTCTTGATTAGACTGGGGTTCGAGCCTGTGACCACCAAATACGGAAGATGCGGAAAGGTCAGGGAATGACCACCACATATCCTCGAAGCAATATGGCCTTAATTGCTAATGCTCCTAAAAACCAAATAATAACGATAGCTTACATCCCTTGCTGCTTCTTTTAATGTAATTGGATAGATTCCATCAACCCCAGGTGCCTTGTTACATGCAGTTTCAACAATTTCTCTTCTTTTTTTCTCAGTTTTCAAAAAATTCATATAGCTTCCAGTTATTATTTTATATGCTTCTGATATTGTCATCCCTAAAAACATATTTGTGTGTAATGTTGATGCAAAATATATATTGTTTGTGACCAATCTGAAGAGGCTCAAAATTCATATAGCTTCCAGTTATTATTTTATATGCTTCTGATATTGTCATCCCTAAAAACATATTTGTGTGTGAATGTTGATGCAAAATATATATTGTTTGTGACCAATCTGAAGAGGCTCATCAGTAATGTTATTCATATTTAGTGTTTAATGTAGGTCATTCCTTTCCTTACAGTGTTAATATAAGTAAAGAATTCATTGCTGCTTTTTCTTTGCATTCATATTCAGACATTGCCTAATTTGCCTTAGCTTGCCTTACTCACTTAGTCACTTGAGTGCCAACTAGTTTGTACTTAATATAGGTTTCTATGCTACTCCCTGCCAATTTATAATTATTCCACCCATTTTCTTCTCTGCCATCAGCTGGATAAGTTTATCTGAAATCTCTTTTGGCCTAAACCTTGGACAATATCTTTTAATTATAAAAAAGCATAGTAACTTCTTTTATACCAACATTATTTCCCTGAATGCATCCCATTCAGAATTTGCAGTTTGTAACATTATCAGTTGGTCCTGCTGAAAAGAATTTAAAAATTGTGTACGACCATTGTAGTCATCTTCATGAAAGTAATATTCCTTCTATTTACACTTGACAGCAGTTATACCTTTTAAGTAAATCCAACATCAACATACTTGTCTGTTTTGTAGTTGCACTCTTTTGTTGCAATAAGAGGAGTGTTTCGTGACTTTTGCTGGGATATATTTAGAAATGTAATCAAGTGAAATAGCATGTTACATCACTTATCTTAAAAATGAAAAATAACTGCATAATCTGTCAAAAACAGCTTATTTGGGGACCAAAATGATCAAAAAATCCCACAGACTGCTGGAATAGCCTGTGGGGCTTTTTCAGTGATATACAGGAATTTCATCAGTGAGGATATGGGAGGTGATTATTCCATTGTATAAGGCAATGGTTAGCCCACACCTTGAGTACTATATACAGGGCTGGAAGCTTCATTTGTGGAATGGTGTGGATCTGTTGGAGCAGGTGCAGAGAACAGCAACAAGATTAGTGAGGTAAACACTGGGGTGCTCTTACTGATAAGGCTTTAGTGCAAATTGTAGTATCTGGATATTAAGACACTTGGAAGGAAATCTGATTGAGGTGTTTATGGTTCTGAATGGATCGAGTAAGCTCAATGCTGATCGAATCCTTTCTCTTGTTCACACTGCATATATGAGGAGGGAAGATAGTTGCATTATAGAAGTGCAAAAAATTGCCTTTAGCCAGCAAGAAGTTAATTGTTGGAACAAACTTCCCACCTCGTTTTGTAGAAGTGTGTGCTTGAAGAAATTTGAGGACGAGATAGACAAACTGTTAGAGGGGAGGGGATGGACAGATGATATGAGAAGTGTTGATTTTTTATTTTTTTTGGCTGATGCTGTATAAGCTACCTTTCTTGCATCATTTGCCACCAATAATACAGCTACTACTACTAATAATAATAATAATAATAAATCAAATTAAAAGTGGATTTCTTTCACTGCTGGCATTGGAAGGCAGTTCTATAGGGTACAACGATGAGCATTTTCTTCTGAGCATCCTAAAAAAAAGCATGTGGAATTCTTTCAAAAAATTGTCTGACAACGCTGATAATGCACCCATTATGGTATTCCTAAAAACTGGAATAGCAGAGATATTGGGCATATGGTGGTAACATGTCTTGTCATCTTATTAGTTTGTGTGCTGTAACGGAGATGGATGCTTTCCTGTGAAAATGAATGATATTTGGAGAAATTTACTACTATATACAAAGAATTGCTAAAAGGAAAGTTTGATTTAAATAATTTCAATTAATTTATGTCAGTGAAGTAAAAAAAGACTTTGAAGTATGTTCTTGTTTTTTTTTAAATGAAAATCCCAAACATAAAAAGGTATTAGAACCTATAGGACTTAGTACCATATTTGTGTTGAAGGTTGAGATGATGAAAGAAGGTACTTGTTGACAATAGATTTTGAATATCTGTAGATTGTAATTATGAGGGAAATATGTGTTAAGTGGTGTTTTTCCAGAATGCAGAAGTTGTGTGTGCACATTGGCTTTCTTTGGTTAAATATGTAACTAGATCAGTAGCAACTTTTGATAAGTCTGTTTAAAGATGAATTGTTAGAAGTGGTGAGAAAAGCCATATGAGCACTTTTCAGTATTACTGAATTGAGATGTACAACATGCAGTCACTAGTCAGTGCTACTGGCTCATATCCAAAGCCAGTTCATGATCAAAAAGAAGTTTTGAAAAAAAGACGAATTAATTAACTCAAGAAAAAAAGAAATTCTGAATTAAACTTCTGGTGGAAGCAATCTGAACAGTCTAGATATGTTATCCTTACTCTTGCAGTAAGTCTTTTCATAATTCCTTCTTCTGGATTGAATAAAGCAGTTTACTTATTTCTTTTAAATGTTATGGCAACATTTAAAGATATGAACAAAGCTGTTTAATCCAGCGTACCTCACATTCATGTGCTCAAGTTATGTTGAAGAAGGTTATGTGCAACTTTATTACGCCAAGTTTTAAAAATTTCCACTTTCATTTTGGAAGCTGATTGCCATAGCAGACTAAACTGGAAGGATGTTTTTTTGTTATTTAGGAGCATTAGCAACTAAGGCCATATTGCTACGGGAATATGCGGTGGTCATTCCCTGACCTTTCCGCATCCTCCGTATTTGGTGGTGAAGGGCTCGAACTCCGGTCTAATCAAGAAGCGTGTGCTACGCACTGCTGCTCCTTCCCACCTGGCTACGGAGGCATCTAAACTGGAAGGATGATTCTGCCTTAGTCATAGGTGTTTTTTTTATGTCAAGGCCATGTAGAGTCTAAAAAAAAAAAAAAAATGGGAAAGATTCTGTTTTGTTCTGTGAGGAAGTATTTTATTGCTGCATGGGACTGCATGATGCACAAATTTTGTCATTTGGCAGTGTATTATTTTGAAATTTTTTTTTTTTTTGACTAGTTTCAAGTACTTTTTAGATTAATTAAACATAAATTGATCAATTAAGCAATAGTCGTTTTGCAGCAGAGTTGCATTAGTTTCCATTTGAGAACCTACCAGATGCTATTATGAAAGAAGAAAGAATTGATGCACTGTGGTCTTTTGTTGTGGAACTAACTAGGCATAAGAAAGTTTCTCGAAATATAACAGATTATTCCAAGTGATTTTGACATAGTAACAATTTATCATAGCAATGCTGAGTGTGAGAAAATATTTAGTCAGATGAGAAAAAGAAAAACTGAGTTCAAATCTGTTTCTGGAGAAGCTTTGGAAATGCTCTTGACAGCCATGTCTAGACATCAGTTCCATTGTTATGAACAAAATTTTGACTCAATATTTCTATAGAGGGCAAAGTGTCTGTAACAGTATCTTTCTTGAAGTATTCAAAATCAGTTGATGTCTAATAGATTATTCAGACAGAAATCCATAGACAAAAAACCGTAGGTATGCTAATGTTTTAAAAATGTGCTGTACTGGTAAACAGTTCTATGTCTGTATTTTAATATCAAATATATGTTGTCCACGAAAACTAATTCCTAGTGCCGTATTGACTTTACTAAAACTTCCTGCTTTTTTTGAAAACATTTTTCAGAAATATGTTTACTGATAGCAACATAGAAAAAAATATTAGTGTGAAAAAACAAAAACAGCAGGCAATTTTATTGAAATTGACAAAGAGAAAAATAAGAGGTGGTGATGGTTTTGAAAAATGTGCCATTTTTTATTGCTGCACATGACAGTAATCAAAGTGATTCCAGGCTATCCCATTGTGTTGACCTGTCCCAACAAAATTGTTAAATAATAAGCAGTTTTCTCTCAGTTTGAAATTTTTTGCACAGTATTTCTTATTATCATTGAAGATAAAGAAATAGACAAAGCAATAGATGGCTGCAGTATCAGTGTGCTAGCTTCAAGGGAGCTAGCAAACTGATTATGTATGATCATCATCCTTCCATACTATGTGGAAAAGGCCTGGGTTCAAATTTCATATCGACAGAACTTACTTTTATTGATCACATTTCCACAATGTAGCCAAGTTGGTTTCACATTAAAAAATCACAGACAAAACAAAACAGCACAAGTTAAAATACTTTGGAGAAAATGGTGAGAGTTATTATATGTTGTTATTTACTAAATGTAGAGTGCAAAAGATGGGAATATAAATTTCAGAAAAGAATAAGGACCTAACATTTTCTGTGAAAGTTTGAATATAGAAATCGGAAAAGAAATGAGCAGTGATTCATTTCATTTAGAAAAAGCATGTTATAGGATATATAGAAAATACAAGAAGTCCTTATTGTTCATCATCAAGTTGTTCATCGTCACTTGCCTATCATATGCATGCCATGGTTTGTGATTACATTGGGTCATATTGCTCTTAAATCAGTTTTCTTTGTGTATTTACTGAGAGTTTCTCAATTTCTTATAAATTTCATTAGAACCTAAATATTAATTAAAATTTAATGTTTTAAAATTATTCTTTCAATTGAATAATTTTAAAAAGTTAAAAATATCTTTAGATGTTTTATACACTTCTTACTATTTTTAATGAAATTAATATAAATTTTTTAATGAAGTTAGCAGCAGAATTCAGAAGTGCTGCACAAAATGTTACTTTGTGGGGTGCCATCACAGCAAAAAGAAACAATGTTATGGAAAGAATAGAAAACTTTTAGCCATCTGAATTAAAGATATGAATCAACACACATGCCCATTAGTATGAAGGTAATTATGGATGAGGTTCCAAGTTTATATAGGTGTGCAATGCAAGCATTTGGCAAAAGTGCAAATGAAGAAGCTTTTAACACTGGTCATTGATAGTCATGCAAATGATTGTCTATAAAAGGTTACAAGTTACGGTTGGTACAGTCCCTAAAACTCAGTGAAAAATGATATGATTTCGCTGTACAGATGTGCAAGCTGACATGGACAATGACCTATCTGCAACCTGCCTGATCTTTGGTGATGAAGCAACATTTCACTTAAGCGGTAAGGTTGAATTGCCATAATGTGTACATCTGTGGCACTGAAATTCCACTTCACATTGTAGAACATGAATAGGATTTGCTGAAAGTGATTGTCTTCTGCCATTTCAAAACAGAAGATCTTTGGCCTGTTTATCTTCATGATCATCATGATTATCTATCAGGACATTCTGATGAACTGGCTTTTCCTTCAATTAGAGCAGCATTTCCCAAACTGGAGTTAGCAGACCTCTGGGGGTCCATAGACCAGTTCCTGGGGATCCGTGAAGCATTCAGAAGGTATCAAGTAATATGTGTTTATTTTCTTAAAAAATATACTGATAGAATCACAACAAATTTCATTACAGAACATTACTTATTTTCGATACAATCAGTATATATAATTGTATACATATTTTAAATTATTCGTTCTATGTATAGCAAATTGATGATAAATTATGCAGATGAATAATCTGTATAATTATTCATTTATCATCATCTGTATAAATACAGATGATGATAAATTATACAGATGAGAAATTATACATCATAATTTTATTATGATGATAATTAAATTATATATTATACAGTATATCTGTATAAAAATAAGAATAAAGTTGAGTTGTTTCACACATTAAACTTTGAATTTTCTTTTCAGAAAACCCAGTGGTCATACTGGGTTTTCTTTTTTGAAAGGGGTCCAGAAACTTGTTTTGATTTTTGAAGGGGGCGGTAAATCTCAGTAGTTTGGGAACCACTTAGTTGGAGGAAGACTCTTACAACTACATTTTCCAGCGGGATGGTACCGCTCCTCATTTTCATTGTGAAGCCTGCCATTACATCAGTGAAGCTCTGCCACAATGCTGGATTGGACATGCTACTGCTATTGACCTGTCCTTCCACAGTTGGCCTCCCAGGTCTCCAGACCTCAACCAGTGTGACTTCTTTCTCTGGGGATATGTGAAGGATACTGTATGTAGACTACCCCTCCCACATGATCTTCAGGAATTAAGATGACATATCATCATAGTAGTAAAAAGGTAAAGGTAAACTGCAGCCATTATCAATCCACTGCAGAATGGAAGCTTCCTCAATGATTCATGTGGAGGGAAATGGACCATAATCTGCCACACTGGTCCAGTGCGGGTTGGCAGATTGACTGTATTTAGAGTCAGGGGCTTGAACCGCGGTCTACTCAAAGAGCATGTGCTGCTGCACTCCCACTCCTGACCACTTGGCTACAGAGGCCATCATAGTAGTAGTAGCACCCATAAACAAGGACACACTGGAGAAAGTATGGCAGGAATTTGATTATTGACTTAATGTGTGCTGCATGACACAGGGTGCTCGCATTGAAAGTTTAGAACTTTAAGGTATGAAACTTTGGAAGTTTTTCTAATGATCAGTACATTTACATGATTGTAGCCGTACTGGTTACTTCACGATAAACATATGAAAGTGAATTGCTGTGTATTATTGGTCCCTGGAAGTCCTAATGATGTGGTATAGGTATCCCAATAGACAATCTGAGTGTCTTCTTATTCCACTTCTGATTGACCTCCCATATCCAGGTATCTTCCAAATATTGAATCAGAGATTGAAGAAGCTCCTCTCTCTCTCTCTAAATGACTATCTAATATCAACTCAAAAGAATGAGTAACATTAGCCTCTGGAAAAACAACCAGGCCAGTCAGTTATATAGAGGGAGCAATCAAAGTTTGCTGAATCTCATAATTAGGACAAATTTCAGGATTTTTTTTTTTGTATCTTTTCACATATGCAGTGAGATAAATGGAAGAAACAGCCTCCATGATAGACCATTGTGAAAGGGCAGTTTTATATTTTTAGTTTCTTGGAATAACCTGCTGTAGGTTTCTGTTTTTATTTAGCAATAAAGCAAATCAGATGGAATCATATTACGATACCCTACATAATGTAAGGTGTATATTTAGTCAAATAGGGACAGAGTGCATTTGAGAGTGGGACTAGTAAAACCATTGTATACTACTATCCAGAAATTCAAATTCTTTCTAGTGTTAAAAATATATTCACTCTACAGAAACACCACTATAAAATTGCCACCTCTGTGGGTTTGACCCAGTCTTTGGGTTAAGCATTTAAGCATGCCATGTTTGGACTCCAGGTTTTGTTGTAATTCCTCCTTGTTATAGAATGGTAGGGAAAAAAATAACATTTCCATTCCATTTTTAGGTGAATGTGATATTATTTTATATTATTATGCTTTTTAGGATTGTGTATAAACATGTAAAATTATTTAATTCTGTATTATGTGCTAAAGGTCACGAGGTCGACATATCATAGCATAGGAAAATAGGAAATGATATTCTTCATAGAACTGTATGTGTATTTTTATTCTGTGTGCGGTGATTGACCAGAAAATGCTTTGAAATTAACTATTTGCTGGCCTGATTTAAAATATAGAATTGATAAGGTTCTAAATCACCCTAGGGGCTCACATCTGGTGAGTATGGGCTTGGCACATGGAAGAATATGATATCCAGCTCAGGGTCCTGAGCTGGATATCATATTCTTCATAAAACTGTAAAACTGGAAATGATATTCTTCATAAAACTGTATCATGTGTATTTTTATTTTGTGTGCTGTGATTGACCAGAAAATGCTTTGTAATTAACTATTTGCTGGCCTGATTTAAAATATAGAATTGATAAGGTTCTAAATCACCCTAGGGGCTCGGTGATTCCCTTCTTTCTCTCTCTCTCTCTCTCTCTCTCTCTCTCTCTCTCTCTCTCTCAGGGTAACTCAGAATTTTTTTTTTTTGGCTGGTGCAGCATAAGCCTCAGGCTTCCTTGCACCATATGGCTTAATTATAATAATAAATTGATAAGGTTGGGAGATTATGAACTGTGCAGGCAAAGAATTTTAAACTCTATGAAATGGATGAGTTTTTTTGCAAAACTTTTCCTTTTTTTTTTTTTTTTTTTTTTTTTTTTACTAAATTAACATATTAGTAATGGCCATATGGTGCAAGGAGGCCTAAGGTTTATGCTTCACCAGCCAAAAAAAAAAAAAAAAAAGCAAAATAATAATAAATAAAATAAAATAAATAATAAAAGAAGAGGAAATAGACAACTTAGGCATTTCCCTCCTCCCATAGGTAACTATCCAGTGTTGACTTTCGAATTTTCCCAAACTGTCAGCCTCTGCACGTAGTTAACTTATTCCAGTAATTTATAAAATTCAATTTTGTTCAGTAAATACTTTAACCCAGGTCATGTTCGTTACCCTGGTCACATTTGTTAGCTTAGTGAAAAAAAAATAAGCTGATGAACATGACAAAGGTTTTTACCCTGGTCACATTTGTTATCTTATTTTTTTATTTAGCTAGAGATTTTATAAGTTATTACGTTAATATTCATAGAGCTTTTGTATTGGTGATTAGGGGCTCACATCTGGTGAGTATGGGCTTGGCACACCCAGAGTCCTGAGCTGAATGTCATCATTCTTCTCTTTCTTGGTGATTCCCTTCTACTTGTCTCTCTCTCTCAGGGTGACTCAAAATTTTTTTTGGCTGGTGCAGCATAAGCCTCAGGCTTCCTTGCACCATATAGCCAATAATAATAATAAGAAAGTGTACCGAAGAAAGTGTACTGTACTACAAGTATGAACCCCAAGCAGTACTAGAGACCCCAACCCACAAGCTGTACTGGGACCGCACCATAATAATGGATAGGACAATCCCGCACAACAGACCGGACATAATCCTTGTGGACAAGAAGGAAAAGGCTACCTATCTGATTGACATAGCGGTACCCAACACTGGCAACCTGCAGAAAACCCATAGGGAAAAAATCAAGTACACAAACCTAAGACAGGAGATCAAAGAGATGTGGCATATGCAACAAGTAATGACCATCCTGATCATCGTGTCAACCACAGGTACGGTGCCAAAGACCCTACATAACAGCCTAGCAGCAATAGGTCTCCCAGCAAAACCTACAAGGAACTCCAGAAAGTTGCAATCCTGAACACCTGTAGGATTGTCAGAGAATAATATCAGACATATCAACCACCCTCTGTACTCTAGCAATACCCGTCACGAAATGGAACCCCCAATCAGGGAGAAATAATATAAGAGCAGCAATCATAATAATAATAATGCAGCGCATAGTAGTAGAATTGTAGTGTTTTATTTGTGGTAAATAAGTTGCTTGAAGTTTTTATTATTATCACTAGCTGTATGGTGTAAGGAAGCCTGAGGCTTATGCTGCACCAGCCAAAAAAAATTTCCCGAGTTACCGTTACCCTGAGAGAGAGAGTCAAAAGGGAATCGCCAAGAAGGAGAAGAATGATGATATCCAGCTCAGGACCCTGAGTGTGCCAAACCCATGCTCACCAGATGTGAGTCCCTGGTAATTACATAGTTTGGTGTATATATTTTTTTTTTTTTAGCTAAGAAATTTTATTTATAGTAGGGCTATAAATAAAATATCTTTATTTATAGTAGGGGGTTTTTGTAGATTTTTTTAGAATAAACTCCAGACTTGCTAGTTTTCATACTATTGTAAATATCACCTCAGCAAGGCATTTATTAAATAGCTGCAGCAGGTGGTATGGAAGAATGTCTGCAAATTTTTTGGGGATTGTTTCAACTTCTAAAAGGACATAGCCAGTGCATTTGTTGACTTTTGTTCTCTCTAATTCTGCTCTTAACCCTTCAGTTGTGAAGGGGTGGCTCCTGTGTGTTATTACTATAATTTTCATTTTCTGTGCATATTTCCATTTGCTCAGGGCTAAGTACTAGATCATCTGCTGAAAACAGGGCATGCATCAAGAGTATTTTTAAAGGTATCCTCCCATGTCAGGATTTGGTACCCATCTAAAATAATGGTAGTAGTATTAATTGTTTCACCTCCTGGCAGCTAATTAGTGATAATCTGGTAGGCTACACTCCATGTTTGTACAGAAAGGACATACAGGTCAGGAGGGGGGGGGGGGGTTATGCTCTTATTTAAGAAGTGTATAAATCTAGGGCAGTGCAACATAGTTTTCCAGTGCAATGCTGAATCAGTGTGGTGTGACATAAGCACAGGGAAAGTGACAATGAGATAAGAGTATGTTATAGGCCATGAGTGTGATGAGTATAACAAATAATTATGCAGAGAAAAGAGTGGACCAGTAAATCATAAAGCCTTATAATGAGAGATTTTAACTTTCCAGTTAGTGAGGGGAACATGTGGGTTGGTCACACACCCACTAGAAAAACTTTTGTGGATTTATTTCATGGCTGCTTTCTTTAGCAGCATGTTAGAGAGGCAACAAGACGAAGCATTACTCTTGATCTGAGTGTAGTGGTTCTTTATTAGTATTAGCATTAGTAGAGGCATTTGATGCAAGAAAGCAAGCTTATGCAGCATCAGCCAAAAAAAAAAAAAAAAAAACCACTTCCACTTCACCCCTCTGTTCGTTCAAAATACCTGTCCAGCTGAGCCTTAAACTTATTTAGGCTATCAACCTCCACTACAAGAGATGAAAGTCTGTTCCACCAACCAGCCACCCGCTGGCTAAAGGCAAATTTCCGCATGTCTGTCCTACATCTGTCTTTCCTCAATTTGAATTTATGCCCTCTCAGGTGATTTTTCTCAGCTAGAGGAAGAATCCCATCAGCATTGAACATGCTTAAACCATTCAAGGCTTTATACACCTCTATCAGATCACATCGCTGGTGCCTAGTCTCCAGACACTGTAATTTGCAAAACTTAAGCCTTTCTTTGTAAGAGCACCCCTTTGTTCCATTCACTAATCTTGTTGCCCTTCTCTGTACTAGTTCCAGCAGCTCTACATCCTTCTTGAAATGAGGCCTCCAGACCTGTATACAGTACTCTAGGTGTGGCCTGACCTTATACAATGGAATAATCACCTCCTTATCCCTGCTGGAAAAATTCCTGTATATCATTGACAATACTCCATGAGCTACTCTTGCAGCCCGTCTGCACTGCTCAGAGAACTTCATATCTGCCTGCACAACCACCCCCCAAGTCCCTTTCATTCTCTACCACTGTCAGTGTAGTACCACAGAGTTGATACGTTGCGCTGGGGTTGCTGTTTCCCATGTGTAGTACTTTACATTTGTCAATGTTAAACTTCATTTGCCACCTCTCAGCCCATCTGCTCAACCTTTCCAGATCCTGTTGCAGCAGCATAGTGTCAGTAGTGTCCTTGATAACCCTGCCAACCTTTGTATCGTCTGCAAACTTGGACATTAAGCTTGATATACCATCATCAATATCATTTATAAATACAGAAAACAATAATGGACCCAACACTGAGCCCTGTGGGACTCCACTAATAACATTAGTCCACGATGAGCAGTGTCCATTGATTACCACTCTCTGTCTTCTCCCCCTCAACCACCCCTTTATCCATAGCAGCAATTTGCCTCCAATGTCACACTGCTCCAATTTGTGTAGCAGTCTTCCATGTGCAACAGTATCAAAAGCCTTTCTAAGATCCAAGTATATAATATCAAAGTTATTCCCTGCATCCACTTCTTTTGTGACTGCATCATAGTATCCAATCAAGTTGGTCAGACAAGACTTTCCCTTAACAAACCCATGCTGTGTCTGAGCTATAACTGAAGTCTTGTCTAAATGATCCTGCAGTGCTTCTTTAACCAGTGCCTCCATTAATTTTCCTGGAACAGAAGTTAAGCTCACAGGTCTATAATTACTTGTGCCAGCCTTTGATCCTCCTTTGTGAATTGGGGTCACATTTGCCCATTTCCAGTCTATGGGTACCTCCCCTGAGTCCAAGGAAGCTCTCATAATTATGGCTAAGGGTTGCTTACTTCCTTTGCTGCCTCCTTTAATATAACTGGATAGATCCCATCCACCCCGGGTGCCTTTCTTGTCTTTATCTTCAACAATTTCTCCTCCACTTTACTCTCAGTTATTACAAGATTCTCTAGCTTACTGCCATAGTTGAATACACCCCTCGCTGAATAACTCCTCATGTGTCAATGTCGATGCAAAATATTCATTTAGTTTGTTAGCTACCTGAGCAGGATCATCAACAGTTGACCCATCAATATCAAGTGGACCAATCTGATTCATCCCCTTCCTTCTAGAGTTCACATAAGTAAAGAACTCTTTGCTGTTTTTCTTTGCATCCCTTGCCAAGGATTTCTCGTAATCTGCCTTCGCCTGCCTAACCTCCTTTGTAACTTGGTTGCATATCAACTTGTATCTATCATAGGCTTCTGTGTCATGTGTTAATTTGTAAGTATCCCATGCATTTTTCTTCTCTGCCATATGCCTCATTAGTTCATCTGACATCCATTTTGGCCTAAACCTTGAACAATATTTCTTAGTTGGTATGTAAAGCCTAGTAGCTTCCAAGATAAGTTCTTTGAATGCTTCCCCTTTTGAATTTGCTGTTGGTAACATCATCAGTTGGTCCCACTGTATAGAATTTAAATACTGTCTCAGTCCATCGTAGTCGCCTTTACGGAAGCAATAACCCTTCCCTTTACCCCTAATGGTAGTTACCTCTTTGAGTAAATCCCACTTCAGCACACTGTGATCACTGCCACCTAGTGGTTCATTTATCTGCAGATTCTTAATGCATGAAGAATCACTGCTGATAATCAAATCAAGAGTATTACTCCCTCTAGTTGCCTCCCGAACATGCTGATGTAGAAAACAATCATCCAATAAATCCACAAAAGCCCTGCTAGTGTGTGAGTAACAAGCCCCCAAATTCCAGTCAATATCTGGGAAATTAAAATCTCCCATTATAAGACTCTCTGATTTACTGGCCCACTCTATTTCCCTGTACAGTTCCTTATTATACTCATCAGAGTCATTAGACCTATAGCACACTCCTACTCTCAATTTTGATCTCCCCATGCTTATGTCACACCAAACTGACTCAACACTGCACTGTCCAGCGATGTCGACTGGCTTCACTTCCTTGGATCTTATGTGTTTCTTAACTAATAGCATAACCCCTTATGCATTAAGAATCTGCAGGTAACAGATCCAATGGGTAGCAGTGATCACAGTGTACTGATGTGAGATTTACTTAAAGACATAATTGCTGTTAAGGATTAAGAGAAGGGCTTTTAATTTCATAAAGGTGACTGCAGTGGTCTCAAGCAGTTTTTAGATTCTACACAATGGGATCATCTGATGACGTTATTAACAGTAAATTCGAAATAGGAAATGTTCAGGGAAGTAATCATAGAAGCTACTAGGCTTTTCATGCCAACTAAGAAATATCATTCCATTCTTAGACCTTAAATTACTGATATATGTCAGATGAACTGATGAGACTTGTGGCAGAGAAGAAAAATGCATGGGATGCATATGCATTATCAGGTGATACAGAAGACAGTGGTAGATAGTCTGTAATCAAGTCATAAAGGAGGTTAGGTAAGCAAATGCAGATTACAAGGGCTATAGCAAAGAACTCAAACAACAGCAGCAAAGACTTCTATAATTACATTAACAGTAGAAGAAGGGGTTGAATCGCATTGCTCCACTTGATATCAGTGATTTAACTCTGATCCTGCTCAGATTGCTGACAAATTGAATAGATATTTTGCATTTACATTCAAGTATGGAGAGTTCTTTAGGGAAGGGAATGCATGTTCATTTAAGTGTAACAAGGAGCTAAATGATCTACTGTAAATTTATTGTAAACTTAAACATAAACTTTTTAAGATTTTGGTTTCCGTTTTTACTTCAATGGTTGGTGAGAAACACTAAAAATTATAGTATGAATATACCCAACCCCAGAGGCCTATTTGAAGAAGGAGCTAAATGCTTTTGTGATAACCAATAGGAAAGATAACTGAGAGCATAATTGAAAGGAAAGAAATTATTGAAGCTTAAACATAAAAAATGTGCCTAGTGTGGATGGGATCTGTCCAATTACTAAATGAAAGAAATTTTTTACATGATTTAATTTATATATTTAATAAAGTTGTGGGTTTAAAAAACACAATTTTTATTTACCTTTTCTGATCTTTAACAATTCTTTTTAATGACAGCCACAAGCTGAAGAGATGTTGCAGCAGAGAAGGATATTGAATTGTTTCCATTACCAGTCATTTTATTTAGAGGTTTCTTCTTCTGGAGGAAGTTTACCTCCTGAAAAAGGGTATGTATGGATTGAGCTTCAACAGAAGGCTGGATTTAGTTTGTGCTTGTGGAATGTTGGGAAACATGGATTCCACATCAGAGCTTGCCAGATACTCAGATTTTATATTAAATTGCATATACTCATATTTTATATTAAAATGAGTCTGATCCTGTCTAACAGGTCTCTGAAGCACTTAAGAGTGTGAGATTGAGGGAGAAGTTGGGAAAGGAAAGATATCATACATGCTGCCACTGTTTGCTCTGCATGGCATTTCCCTCTGACACACAGGGAGGCCTTCTTTGTGTGCTATTACATTATAACAAATGAATGGGGTTCTGAGTTGTGGAGGTTGAGGGTAACTCATTTTATTATACTTGTATCTACTGAAGGCACATCCATATTAACTTCCCCTTGACATGGGCACATATACATAGTGAGTGGACCTCTTGATGATGCTGCTGTTTTTACAGATTAGAACAGTGGAATTCAATGCCCACACTCTAAGTTCCAGGTCAACGCCATAGGAAGATTCCTATGGATCTTCCATAACCCAGGTGGCCAAACTCAGTCATCTAGGACAAAATCTGGAAAAGGAACTGCAAATATACATTCCATCCTTTATAAATCCTAGAACATAATGGATGTGCAATTGCAGACCCTATTGCAGCTCTTTCAGAACACACTGTGTTCTGGAAAGAGCAGAAGTTGCAACACTTGACCATTTAATTTGACTGTTGAGATGCTTTTCTTAATTGCAAGCACCAGGTGTCGGTCTTTTTTTATATGGAAAAAGTGTATGACATGGTGTGGAGATTTCGAATTTTAAAAGATATTCATAACCTTGGTCTCAGGGCTCATTTAGCAGTTTTTCTTGAAAATTTTCTGTCAAACTGCTCATTCCACGTTTGTGTGGGGGTCCACTCTTTTTCAGTAATTTTTCCAAGAGGAGGGGTGTTCCCTAATGTTAGTTCTAAATGTTAGACTTTTTGCTATTAAAGTTAATTCTGTTACTGAACAGCTTACTGCAGTTGTTAACGGTGCCTTCTTTGTAGATGACTTCAGTATTTTTACACAGTCAAGCAATGTGAGGGTCATTAGATGTCAATGCAATAAGTCTTTGACCACCTCAGCTCAGCAGTGGCTAATGGTTTCAGGTTTTCATCTCAGAAGACTGTACATTTTTGTTGCACATGGAATCTTCACCTCGAACCAGAACTACAGCTTGGACAAAATACCATTCCTGTTACACTCGAGACAAAATTCTTGAGACTTATATTCAACAAGAAGTTGATATTCTTTCAGCATATTTGTCAACTGAGAACAAAGTGTACAAGGGACCTGAACCTGCTATGTGTCATCTGAAATAACACTGGGGAGCAGATGCCACACTTTACTCCACATTTATTGTGCACCTGTTTGGTATAAAATGGATTGTGAGTCCTAGGTATATGCCTCAACTAGAAAGAGTATATTGTGATGGCTAGATCATCTCAATACACTTATGTTATTTATGTCTCCAAGGGCTACTTAGATATATTAATATCACAGTAGACAATGTTGCCTAATCACCAAAGTAATTCCTTCCACCCTGGCATGCATATACACCATCATGCAATTTCTCCATTAAAAACTGAGGAAAGGCCAGCAGACCACCTTCTGTCTATCTACAACTTTATGCTGCACATCAAGCTGACCACTCTGACTTCTTGTTTGTCTTCAATGATAAAGCTTTTGAATTCAAGTCAGAATTGTGGAAATCTGCTGTGGTCTTCCCAGATTAGTACTATATCTGAGAAGATTCCCCATGACTGCAGCATCTACACAGCAGAGTTATGTATTTTTTTAATTAGCCTTGGACAACATTAAAACTCACAATTATCAAAGGTGTATGGTCTTTACAAATTCTTTACAAAGTGTAGCCCGCTGTAGCCAAGTGGTCAGGCACAAGGGTGCATAAGTTCATGTGACTCGGGTTCAAGTGACTGTTAAATACGGTGCTGTTTCTTGTATTCCTCCTATCTTGTGAACTCCTCTGATGGTTTGTCGTCCCACAGTATAAACAGAAAATTTATTTATTTATTCATTACATTCCTTATCGGCACTAAGATATAATTCTCATCCAGTTCTACATTCTCTTTCCCAGGTTTAGCAGATGCTACATTCTCTTTCTGAATTTTCATTTGACATCCACTTCTGCTGAATCCTGAGCAGTATTAGGATCAAGGGTAATGATCTTGCAGATTCTGGTCTCCTAGATTGGCATGACCTCAGACCTGTTAGTCCCCTACATAGATGAGAGACAGGTAATATGCAACAGATGCCACTGATATGGACAAGTCACAAACAAGTTTTATCAAGTTAAGCCTGTAATCAAATTCTGGCAGTCTAGGCAGCACAGGAACAATAGAGAGCAAGTTGATTTTTCTTGCCTCTGCATAGGATACAGTCATCACATACATTCCTTTTTTTTTGAGGGCTGATGACTTCCTTATGTGTGAGAACTGTGACATCATTTTAAGTATTCATCACATTCTATCTGAGTGTTTGTGTTTTAGAAATGAGCATCTTATATCTTTTACCACTTTTAGTCATCAACTGAGCCGTTTATACTCAGTCAGATATCTCGCACTGACAATCAGCTGTTTTTAATTTCTTAAAATTGGTAAATCTTCTTATATTCATTTAAAATATTCATGTAAATACATATACCTTTATTTATATACCTTTTATATTTTGATAGATTTTTATTCTTATGCATTCTTTAATATACCTTTTGACAAAATGGCCATTTTCTGTAGGTCATTTAAATCTTTTGTCTTTTATTTTTTTTATGACCATTTTTATTTTTTACAGTTTTGTTACATTATATCCACTGTTGCTGATGCACCAATAAAATTCAAATCAAATTAACCATAATAATTTTTTCTAAATTCAGTCAGGTATATTTGTTATGAAAGATAATATGGATTTTGCTTAAATAGCTTTTCTTTTATATTTTAGGCCGAAACTAAACATTTCTTGTGCTACTTAAATGCCATATTTGCAGTTTTTAAAATTAAAAGTGGGAAATTATTTTTGTAAAATATTAGAAGCATTTTTCTGTTTTTTTTTTTGTTAGCTAGTAGAGATGCACTAAACTTAGGAAGTGGAATTTTGATAGCAGTTCCAATTCCTGCTTGTTATGTTGAAGAAGGAGAATTAATTGAAACCTCAATAAAAATTGCTATTGAAGAATTAAAGTAAGTCATAATGTTAGTAGCTTCCTTTTTAATTAGTCAGCATAACTGAAATATGTTAAATGATTAATGTACAGATTATTTATTCTCTGGTGTCAACTTTTCATATTTAAAAAATATCTGTATGCAAATTTGCCATTAATAAAATGGCTTATTTGCAATCATTCACAAAATAATTAGCAGGGATGATTACTTGCCTAACTTTATTTTAATTATTTTTTATATGAATGTTCAATATCTCATTGTTTAACCTTTCCACCATTAGCAACAGCTATAATTGTTGAAAAGGAGACTCAAAAAAACACAGATAATACAAAGTGTTAATTACATGGTCAGCCTACAATGGGTTTTGGCTAATGATATGTGTTCTTTAGTAATTTGTGAAGGCTGAGTTAGCATTAGCAAGGGCACATGATGCAAGAAAGCAAGCTTATATAGCATCAGTCAAAAAAAAAAAACACACCCCCTTCTAATTTCACTCATCCACCCACTCCAAATGTTTGTCTAGTTCTGCCTTGAGTCTGTTTAAGCTATCAACTTCAACAGCAAAGGATAGAAGTCTGTTCCTCCAACCAACTACCTGCTGGCTAAAGGCAAACTTCTGCACATCTATCTTACATCTGTCTTTCCTCAATTTCAATTTAATCCCTCTCAGGTCTTCTAACTTCTCCACTAATTATGAGCAAGAGGAAGAATCCCATCAGCATTGAGCATGTTCAAACCATTCAAGGCTTTATACACCTCAATCAGATCACCTCGCAGGTGCCTAGTCTCCAGACACTGTAATTTGCAAAACTTAAGCCTTTCTTCGTAAGAGCAACCCTTTGTTCCATTCACTAATCTTGTTGCCCTTCTCTGTACTTGTTAAAACAGCTCTACATCCTTCTTAAAATGAGGCCTCCAGACCTGTATACAGTACTCAAGGTGTGGCCTGACCATTGCCTTATATAAGGGGATAATCACCTCCTTATCCCTGCTAGAAAAATTCCTGTATAACATGGACAAGATACTATGAGCTACTCTTGCGGACCATCTGCACTGCTCAGAAAACTTCATATCTGCCTGCACAATTACCCCCAGGTCCTTTCCGTTTGCCATAAAGGTCTTCTAAACTAGCTTCCATCTTATGGTTTGCCAACTGTTTTTTGTAATTGCTTATCCAGTTTTCTCTATGATTGCTCACTGAGGGTGATGGTAGATGGCTCTCCGTCTTCTAACTTCTCCACTAATGCTGGTGTTTCCCAAGGTTCAGTTCTCTCCCTCACTCTTTTCCTCTTCTATATTAATGATCTTTTTCCATTGATTATGGATAGGATTTCCAAAACTATGGAAATCCTATCCATAGTTTTGCCGATGATAGCACTTTGCATTCCACTTTCCATTTTGAGAAACCTTGTTCTGCTCAGTCAGCTTCAACTTCTAAAATATCCGCTACCAATTCCTTATATGCTGATCTCCAGGTAATTCTCCAGTGGGGCAAAGATAACTTAGTTGATTTCAATCCTTATAAAACTCAGTTTTGTTTTATATCGTGCAAAAAGGATTCATCTGCTCCTATGCTTATCTTTGGTGACACTCCAGTTTCTAGGCTAGTTGATATATCTCTTTTGGGGATTACTCTGACTTCTAATCTCTCTTGGCACAAGCACATTACAAATATTGCTTCCTCTTCATCTAAAACACTTGGTTTTCTCTTTCGCTCTCAGCATTACTTTCCTTTCAAACAGCTGTTCACTCTGTACAGATTGCAAATCTGTCCTACCATGGAATATTGTTCCCACATCTGGGGCAGTGTCCCCAAAACTTCTCTCTCAGGCTGCTAGATTCCATTCAGAAGAGGGCAGTTAGGTTAGTTAATGACTCAACTCTAACATAGTCTCTCCACACTCTCTCTCTCTCATAGACGTACTATTTCTGCTGCATGTATTTTCTACAGATAGTTCAATGAGCACTGTTCTTCTGAATTGTCTTCTATAATTCCCCCGCGCGCGCGCTCTCTCTCTCTTTCAAAACAGTCTGAACATGTGCTGCCACCAGCCAACATCCGTTTGCTGTCCAACTTAAAACTCACAACCAACTTTTCATCTTCCTCGTTTATTCATTGAACTGCCGTTTTCTGGAACAACCATCCTTCGTACATATTTCCTGAAAATTACAGTCTACAGAAGTTCAAGACCAATGTCAACAAATATCTTCATTCGTCTTCTCAACCTCCAAACTAAGCATGGTACTAAGTACTATAGGTTCTAATACCGCTCGTGTTTGGGGTTTTCATAAAAAAAAAAAAAAATAAATAACCCATTTTTCTTTGTATCGACAAGTTTTATACATAGCCAATATTTCATACTTTAACTGATTTAATTTCTTCACCCTGAATAGTGTTATCATATAAACTTTTGTAAGCATTTTTTTTCACTTGGTTTGCAAGCTAGGAAGCAGCATTTTTTTTTAAATGCATAATTTCATCATTTTGATCATGTGGTTCATGTAACTCATGGAATAATCAATTTTTTGTATCTGCTTATGTATATGTCAAGCACACCATACATAATATGGAAATATGCATCATTTAATTGTGATTGCTACATTATCTCAACTTACAAAACTTTTTCAATAAATTTTACAGCTTTTCTTCTGCATGAAAAAATGGCTTTAATACTTTGAAAAATTTTAATTCTCAATCATTTACTTAGTATAACCTTAACCAGCACATTTTCGATTGCATCAGTAAAGTGTTGTATGTTATATCTTTTAAAGAACAAAATTCTCTCAATTGTTCAATGTGTACTTCATGGTTTGTAAAGTGGTTTGTAAAGTATTTACAAATACATAAGCAAATACTTTACTACTTTCAAATTTTCCAGGAAATCTCAGCTCCTGATTGCATTGCATTATGAAGAGAAATATGAGTGCATTTAAGAAGTTTTAATGAGTAATGAGTTGCTCTAGCATTGCACTGCTTTAAACTGATTTCACATACCTCACAGCAGCTCACATCTGGCGCACTATGGCCATTTTTAAGTTGAAACAGGCTATCATAACAGTCTCATCTGTTAAATAAGTGGCTGTTTTGGTGAGGCTATCTGACTAAAAGCAGTACAGAACCAGGGCACTCATTGCAATTGTAAGTTTTTTCTTTTGTGAGAATTAAGACCACTGCATTGTCTATGCAGTTTAAATCCTTCTGGCTGCAAAAACAATTTAAAGGATGAGGTAGTCCTGCAAGCATCTTATAAAGAGAGTAATGTCACTTTTTTTGCATAGATTTTTAAAGTCAAATGCGATTGTTGATACGAATGTCCAATTACTTTATTAATATTTCCTGATTTTAAAGTGTTAATTTATTTTTTTTTTTTTGTAAAGTGTTCCAAATTTTAAAGAATTCTGGGTTTAAAGTACTGGATTTACAGAGTTTACTGTATTAGTACTGGTAAAAAGATGCAAGGAAGGTAGTTGATGTAGCATTAGCCACAAGGGAAAAAAAAAGTTACCCACTTCATTTGCACATCCTTTCTAATAATTTGTCCAGTCCTTCTTTAAATTTATAGAGTACCCACTTCCATAATGCCAGGTGGAAGTTTACTAGCAAACACCCTCTTCCAATTTATTAAATTTATGACTCCTTGTGTGTGTGAATCATCTGAGAAAGAGCAAAGATGGCATTAACATTTAGTATACTCAACCCATTCAAAGCCTTAAATAATACAAATGTGGTATGAAATATACTAAGACAAATGAATCTGCAAAGGAGAAAGCCCGGGATGGCTTTGCTAGCAACAGCTGAGGTTGTTTGGAATTCCTTTCTTCATATTCCAAGAAAGAATATACATATGTAATGCCATTATGAATTTATTTCACTGTATCTTTTAACTATATATTTGTTAACTATGTAATAATAAGTTTGGAAAATTGGTGTAATCATTTTTAATACAAGTAATATTTGTACTATAATAATTAATTGCTACTTATTTAATACTTATTCTGTATGTAGTGTAAGCAAAGGAAATAACATGTATTCATTTCTCTCTGATTTTAGGTACATCATATTGTTATGCTTGTGATAATACTTCAATAATGTAGTGTGATGATAATCTGGTGCTTGCAGTTTTATTCTGTTACTATTTTATGAATTATATTAATTTATGTTTTTCTGTATGTATTGGTTCCTTTTTGTTAAACCTTTGTTGTTTGTTTATTATAGTCTGTTTGAATAATGAAAATAGCAATAAGAGCTTAATCGATGGTATACTCACCTCTGAGTACCATCAATTAAGCTCTTATTGCTATTTTTATTATTAAGTCGATTACATAATGGTATATTAAGAAGCTGTATAAATCATATAAGTGTCATATTATAAGATATTTTAATGATTACCACTACACCTCATCTGCATGGCCTATCCTTCCCTTCCTGTTCCCTGATGGATTCGGACATGCTAAATACAAAATCACACTATTCCAAAATACTTATTAAATATTTCACAAACAAACTTCATATTTCATTCTTGCAAAAATGTCTTACCCACAACATAATTCCTAAATTCGCTCGTATTTTCACCAAGAATGCTTGTAAAAGATATCCTCACATCAAACATCAATCATCATCGTTCAGGAAGAATTACATAAAAGATTTCGAAAAAAATACCATTTTTTACATCAAATACACCACCTTAGATTTAGACTTAAAAAAGAGAGGTGAGTACCGTCAATTAAACTCTTATTGCTATTTTCATTATTAAGTCGATTACATGACAGCACATTAAGAAGCTCTATAAATCATCTATAGCATGTTTGTTATTAGCCTTTTGAAATTGATCTTTTGAATAATTAGTTTAGTTTAGATAGTTTAACATTTTAAATGAACAAAGATCACAGTATTTATTACATTGAATATCAATTAAGTATATTCTGTTATCTTTTAAAGATTACCATGTATAATTCAGGTATGAATGAAAGGATCTTATTAAAAAGAAGCATCAATTGACTAATTTGTCAAAATATTTCAATTATTACAGTAACTTTCAGATCTCAGGAAAGGATGTAACACCTTATATTTTGAAGAGAGTTGGTGAAATAACTGATGGAGCATCTGTTCACTTAAGTATCCTTATTTTTTGAATGTGTGGGCAGTTTTTTCTCATACATATATACATACATAACAAATGCATATATGTTTGTATATAGTAAAAACTTCAGTAATTTGGACTAATCAGGAAAGGGATAGCCAGAATTTGTGAAAAGTTCAAATTATAGAATATAATTGTATGTTAATATTTTCAGGTCCCAATTTATAAAAACAAGCAGATTTATTCACAGTCCAGAAATAATGTTAATTTAATTGGGAAAAAAAAATTATCAAAATATTTATGTTAAAAAAAATTAATAGGAGAGCTCAAAAAATAGAAAATTTTTAAAAAATAAAATTTAATTAATGATTAAACATTTGTAGTGGTTACCTACTCAATATGTTGTCTTATTTTAAGAAATTTTCTATTCAATAGAGGCCCTGTTATGTTACTGTTTCATAATGTTATTTTTTATTTTTTTGAGCATAAAAGTTCTCTTTGAGCATAAGAATATTTTGAACATTTTGAATATTTAATGAAAGTTGATAATTTTTTTTCGTTTTTTTTTTGTTACAAAGTAATTTTTTTTTACTTTGTGCCATGCATGTGTTGAAAGTGGAGAGGACAGAAGGTACTTCTTGACATTATACTTGAATTTCTGTAGATTTTAATTTTCAGGAAATACATGTGAACAAAGATCATTTCAGAAAGTATAAGTAGAAGAGATATATGAGAAAGAGGAAAAGTTGGTTTTGTCAGTTTGGAAAAGGAAACGAGAGAGAGAGAGAGAGAGAGAGAGAGAGAGAGAGAGAGAGAGAGAGAGGAGAGAGAGAGAGAGAGAGAGAGAGAGAGAGAGAGAGAGAGAGAGAGAGAAGAAACTTTTTAAAGAGAAAAATTATTAATTAACCTGACTGCCCTCTTTTGAATGAAATCCAGAATGTTGAGAATGGTTTTAGGGATGCCATCTCTGATGTCAAAACAATATTCCACGGCAGGGTGAATTTGAGATTTTTACAGAATGAGTATTTTTTTCAGAAGAAAAGTAAAATTAAGAATGAAAAAGAAAATCTTGTTTTTTTTTTTTTATGCAGAGGGTGCAGTGTTTGAGGTGTTTGCTATAAGAAATTAGAAGGCAGGGTAATCTCTAATAGAGATATGTGATCTCGTTTAGAAATCTGAGCAATGTCAAATTAAGCATACGACAGTGGCGTGCAAACTTATTTCGCTCACAACCCCCTTTATTAAATATAAAATTGATACGACCCCGCAATGTAAACCCCGAGGTAGGATGACCGGATTTTTAGAGAAGACAAATGGCATTTTATAAATTATATAGTAGAAAATTTTATTCCAGTACTGAGAAAGGAATAAAAAAATTGTTTCCATTTTAATTTACACATTAAAATAATTGTTTAATATTTTAATTAATTATAGCAAAAAACAACAAATCAAATTCTTATTCTTCAATTAAGATTACAAAACAATAAAAAAATGAACAATTAATGAGAAGGACGAGACTGGATAACCGATAATATTTGGTCCATATTTGGTGCAATGTTTGAAATTATTAATCTCATGTAATCTTCTGGATCAAGTCTGGAATGCTTTTTTGTTTTTATAGCTGTTAATTTTGAGAAACCAACCTCACATAAATATGTAGACCCAAAAGATAGCAATGTTTGTATCGCCATTTTCAATAATTCTGGATACTTGTCTCAAAGAGAAAACCAAAATTTTTCACAAGTTGTGGTCTTGAAAAGTGCACGTAATGCTTCGTCAGTGACAGGTCAATGAGATCTTCCTTTTGCTGGATGGTAATTTCGGGGCACGAAGAAATATCAAAAGAAAAGGGATCACGAATCCAATAACTTTTTTTTTATGGAGATACATTAAATCATTGGAAAAAATTCTTAATTAGCATTGTTAGGTGGATGGCAATGATATCCCTAAATTGTAAAATTTCAATATTATTACAAAATCAGAAAAGCATGGGAACATTTCAATATTATTACACTTAAATTCAGTTTTACAATGATTAAGCTTCCCTTTGAAAGTTTCTGTTTTATCACTGAATATTAATATATTTGTTCCCTGTCCTTGAAGACTTAAATTTAAATCATTAAGTTTTTAAAATATATCAGTAAGGGAACTAAGTTTTCCAAGCCATTTTTGATTTGTAAACAATTGAGCAAGGTTCTGATTTTTATCCGATAAAAACAATAAAACTTCATGTTTGAGGTCAAAAAACATCGCAACACTTTACCACTGGACAACGACCTTATATTCGTATATAAAAGAAGCGTTTCATCCCACTTCATTACAAAGCATTGTAAAAAGTCAGCTATTTAAGCTTCTACTATTTTTATAAAGTTGATCACACTTATCGCATCTTTCAAAACTTCGTGCAAATTAGTTTGCATTTCCTTTGCTGCTAATGCTTCCCTATGTACTGTACTGTACTGTACAATGCAATGATTCAAAACTATATTTGGAGCAATTTCCTTTACTTTGCCTTTTAAACCTTTATTGTATCTTGTTAATGCAGCCGCACCATCAGTACAAATCGCAAAGCAGTTGTTCCACGTTAGAGTATTTGTTCGAAAGAAAATATTTATAACATCAAAAATCTTCTTGCCTATCATTCTTCCTTCCAAAGCTTTGCAAAATAAATTCTCTAAAATATTTCCCTCATAGTATCTCGCATATACAATAAGTTGAGCAAGGTTTTAAATATCTGTGAATTCATTTAACTGTATTGCAAAAATTGAACTTTCTCTCAACCGATTAAATAAACTGAATTTTATGTTGTCTGTGATAACTGTAATGAACTGCGAGACTGTCTCTGGAAAGAAGAATGGTATTTAAATCGTTTCTGTACTTTTCTCCATGCATAATTGAAATTATTTTTATAGCAGCAGGGAGAACAAGAGATTCGGCAATAGTATGTGATTTCAAATTTTTCCTATTAAATATGAAACTTCCAACAATGCCTTTAAAGCTTTGCAAGGAACTGCCATATGTTTCTTCATGAAAGATTTCAGACCTTGTATGGCGTCGGCATGTCTTTTGAAAAGGATTCAGAATTTTTCATTAGCTATGGATGCTTCGTATGTAAGTGTCTTTTTCATTTAATAAGTTTCATGCTTTCGTTAGCCAGTTTTTCATAACTTATTACACACAAAGGACATTTCTCAGTATCAGTAACGTAACTAGAAAACGTAGGCCTCAATGCAAAGTTTAGTGTGGGCCCCCTGAAAAATAGGTGCAATAGTAATACTATACTGAATAATAATGACCTTTAATAAATGGGCTCCTATTTGATTTTGGTCCCCGCAGTCACAAATCTTTAAAAATTGCCCTGGAAGCAGCAGCTATGCTAATACCATTTCACCGCTATCCACTGCAGTTTTGCTTGTTCTGGGCAGCTGCCAACAGTAAACTTGCTCCACGTGAAAAAAATTATTGTTCATAGGCATAGTAAATTTTATCATAAACATAACTAAAAAACTTACATTTTTTACTCAATTAAATTTTTTTTTTTTGCCTGTTTCGAGCAGGAGGGCAGTAGGCCCCCTTTCGGTCATGGGTACCAATGCACTGCATTGGCATAATTACGCCACTGCTCATCATCAACAACATTGTAAGTAAAGCCGTACTTCATAAATTCTTCTTAATATTTTCTGTTATTTTTCATTCTTTTTGATTGGAATATGATGGCTCTCTACCAGAAATTGTTGGTTGCACTACACTTGAAATAACAGTGTCCAAATTTTCACATGATACATTTCTTACCCTTTCAGCTTCTGAAGTATCTGTAGCAACATTAGTTGTGGTCCAGGAGTGACAACATCTGTGTCATCACTCCTGGACCGTTTTGTTCTGATTACCCAATTGTCCATGATAAAATATATAAATTTTTTTTTTCTTCTTAAAAACGACGATAATACAAAAAGTAGCAGAAGAATGAAAAACACATCCAAGTTGAAGTAAAAGCACCAAATTACGAAGCAGAATAAAGTGTGCGTGCAACAGACATGCTATTTATTGGTCTTTCTTCTTCTTCTTCTTTCTTCTTCTTTGGTCCTTAGCTGGCAGCTGGGGGAGGCGGTTGGCCACGCAACCAGTATGCTGCTGTAGGTGCCGCAGGGTTTCAGACTTGCTCTGTGATGTTCTTCCATACCTTACGATCAATGGCGTCAGTCCTGGCCTGGTTAAGGTCGAGACGTCGGCTCTTCAAGTAATTTTCCACTTGCTTGGCCCACGTTTTCCTAGGCGCGGTCCGTTGGATGCTCCATTGGGTGGGTCGTTGTCTCCAAAGGAGTCTGGATGGTATTCTGTTCGTGCCCATTCTACATACGTGGCCAAACCATCTAAGCCTTCGCTTCTGGATTTGGTCGGCAATGGTCGGTTGCTGTTGGCATCTGGCGCGGATGGTATCATTAGTGATGCGGTCGCGAAGAGAGATGCCCAAGATCTGCCGCAGGCATCGCATTTGGAATACCTCAAGTTTGTTCAAATCTAACTTCAGACAAATCCATGTTTCCGATCCGTAAAGAAGAATGGGCAGAATCAAAGTCCGGAAGAGTCGGATTTTAGTCTTTGTGGAAATGTTGGTCCTCTTCCACAGACACCATTTGAGCGAGGCGAATGCAGTGGCCGCCTGTCCAATTCTGCTGTGGATTTCCATGGTGGATGCAACTTTCTTCTCCTGGACCAGCAACCCAAGGTATTTAAAGTCCTGCACTTGCTTGATCTGGACGCCTTCGAGATAGATGGTGGCTTGCGACCCATCTGTTGTCAGGGCCTTTGTCTTACCAGCATTGATCTTCAAACCGTATGGCCGGGCAATGCGGGCAATGTCGTAGAGGATGTCCGTGGCTTCAGCGTCGTTACTGGCAAGGATAGCACTATCATCAGCAAACATCAGGTCAGTCACATATTGATCCTTGTCATATTGTATGCCCTGTCTGTGTGTCCATAGCTAGTGAGAAAATTAAGCTGTATTACCCACAAAGACAATATGTAAGAAAGCCACCTGCATCACACGTGAAACCACCCTAAAAAATAAAGAATGGCAATAGGGTTCATTCGTATCTCTGACATCATTCGAATGGTAAGGTCTCTACACCCACAGTATCGAAAAAGTAATTTTAACAATAGGTTTTTTAGCTTTTATGTACACAATAACTAATTTTATTTAAAAATTGCCACATCCACTTTAATTTATCCCACGGCCCCACTGGGGTCGTGCCCCATAGTTTGTGCACCACTGGCATTAGCATTAGTAGAGGCATTTGATGCAAGAAAGCAAGCTTATGCAGCATCAGCCAAAAATAAAAAAAATAATAAAAAAAACGCTCCCATTTCACCCCTCATTTATTCCAAATACCTGTTCAGCTCAGCATTAAATTTATTTAGGCTATCAACTTTCACAACAAAGGATAGAAGTCTGTTCCACCAACCAACTACCCGCTGGCTAAAGGCAAACTTCCGCACATCTATCCTACAACGGTCTTTCCTCAATTTAAATTTATACCCTCTCAGGTGATTATTCTGAGCAAGAGGAAGAATCCCATCAGCATTGAGCATGCTCAAACCATTCAAGACTTTATACACCTCTATCAGATCACCTTGCCGGTTCCTAGTCTCCAGACACATAAATTTGCAAAACTTGAGCCTTTCTTTGCAAGAGCAACCCTTTGTTCCATTCACTAATCTTGTTGCTCTTCTCTGTACTTGTTCCAGCAGCTCTACATCCTTCTTAAAATGAGGCCTCCAGACCTGTATACAGTACTAGGTGTGGAACTGTATACTAGGTGTGGCCTGATCATTGCCTTATACAAGGGGATAACACCTCCTTATCCCTGCTAGAAAAATTCCTGTATATCATTGACAAGACACCATGAGCTACTCTTGCAGACCATCTGCTGCTCAGAAAACTTCATATCTGCCTACACAATTACCTTCAGGTCCTTCTCATTCTCTACCACTGTCAGTGTAGTACCACAGAGTTGATACGTTACTCTGAGGTTACTGCTTCCCATATGTAGTACTTTACATTTGTCAATGTTAAACTTCATTTGCCACCTCTTAGCCCATCTGCTCAACTTTTCTAGATCCTGTTGCAGCAGCAGCGTACTGTCATTAGTGTCCTTAACAACCCTGCCAACCTTCGTATCATCTGCAAACTTGGACATTAAGCTTCATATACCGTTATCAATATCATTAATGAATACAGAAAACAGCAATGGACCCAACACTGAAAGTGGTAATTAATGGACACTGTTCAGGATGAGCAGTGTCCATTAATTACCACTCTGTCTTCTCCCACTCAACCATTCCTTTATCCATAGCAGCAATTTGCCTCCAATGCTACACTGCTCCAATTTGTATAGTAGACTTCCATGTGCAACAGTATCAAAAGCCTTTCTAAGATCCAAATATATGATATCAAAGTTATTCCCTGCATCCAGTTCCTTTGTGACCCCATCATAGTATCCAATCAAATTGGTCAGGCAAGACTTTCCCTTAGCAAAACCATGCTGTGTTCGAGCTATAACTGAAGTCTTGTCTAGATGATCCTACAATGCTTCTTTAACCAGTGCCTCCATTAATTTTCCTGGAAGAGAAGTTAAACTAACAGGTTTATAATTACTTGTGACACCCTTTGATCCTCCTCTGTGAATTGGGGTCACATTTCCACATCTCCAGTCCATGGGTACCTCCTCTGAGTCCAAAGAAGCTCTCATAATTATGGCTAAATGTTTGCTTACTTCCTTTGCTGCTTCCTTTAATATAACTGGATAGATCCCATCCACCCTAGTTGACTTTCTTATGTTTATCTTCAACAATTTCTCCTCCATTTTCCTCTCAATTATTACAAAATCATCTAGCTCACTGCCAGAGTTTAGTTCACCTCTGCATTCCCCTCCCTGAATAACTCCTCATGTGTGAATGTAGATGCAAAATACTCATTTAGTTTGTTAGCCGCCTGAGCAGGATCATCAACAGTTGAACCATTGATATCCAGTGGACCAATCTGATTCATCCCCTTCCTTCTAGAGTTTACATAGGTAAAGAACTCTTTGCTGTTTTTCTTTGCATCCTTTGCCAAAGATTTCTCATAATCTGCCTTTGCCTGTCTAACCTCCTTTGTGACTTGGTTACAGACCAGCTGATATCTATCATAGGCCTCATGTCACTCATTGATTTATATGTATCCCATGCATTTTTCTTCTCTGCCACATGTCTCATTAGTTCATCTGACATCCATTTAGGCCTAATCCTTGAACAATATTTCTTAGTTGGTATGAAAAACTTAGTAGCTTCCAAGATTAATTCTTTGAATGCTTCCCATTTTGAGTTTGCTGTTGCTAACATCATCATTTGGTCCCACCGTATAGAATTTAAATACTGTCTCAGACCTCCGTAGTACGAACGCAAAAACCCTTCCCTTTACCCCTAATGGTAGTTACCTCTTTGAGTAAATGCCACTTCAGCAAACTGTGATCATTGCCACCTAGTGGTTCCTTTATCTGCAGATTCTTAATGCATGAAGAATCACTACTGATAATCAGATCAAGGGTATTACTCCCTCTAGTTGCCTTCTGAACCCGAGTGGGTAAAGTACCTGCCCGGCAACCCAAAGGTCGCGGGTTCGATTCCCGCCTCGGGCTTGGATCAAAGTACTGCAAAAACCTTGGGAGGTGCAATATGGCCACAGAAGCCGATGCGCCAACAACTACCAAATCAAAAAAAAAAAAATCAAAAAAAGCCTTCTGAACATGCTGATGTAGAAAGCAATCATCCAATAAATCCACAAAAGCCTTGCTAGTGTGTGAGTGACCAACCCACAAATTCCAGTCAATATCTGGGAAATTACAGTTGTTTATTATACTCATCAGAGTGATTAGGCCTATAACACACTCCTACTCTGAATTTTGCCTTTCCAGTGCTTATGTCACACCAAACTTTCTCGACACTGCAGTGTTCAGCCATGTCGACTGGCTGTACTTTCTTGGATTTTATCTGTTTCTTAACTAATAGCATAACCTCTCATCCCTTCCTATCCTGTCTATCCCTCCCATACATATTGTACTCCCCAAATGTCAGTTCCCATTCCTTATATCTGTGTGACACCACGTCTCAAAAATCTCAACAATATCTGCCTTTGATGTTTTGACCAACACCTCACATTCATCAAATTTATTTACCAGACTCATTTCATTGGTGTACACGCAAGTATACATGCACCTGTTCCTATTCTTAGCTAGCCTAACACAACCCATGTGTTTACTTGTATCCCAATGACTCCCAGCAATCTGTGAAATCCCCTGCATCTTGTTTTCCAGGTTGCTGCTCATTCCAATAGAAGCAGTGCAAGAATCACTTTCATCTCTGCCAGTGGCTACTGTTAATCTATTAGTCTGTGTATCCCCCCCAATCTGGCAGTTTTCCGACCCATCTACACTGCCTCAATAGCATCAGCAAATATTCTTGCACCCTTTCTATTTAAGTTCTATCTATCAAAGTTCTTTCTCTCAAACTTCAAAAAACATTGTTCATTTTTTGTGACATCAAATTCAAAATGAAATTGTTGAACTACTTTCTGATGCTATTAGCCAAAATATAATAGAAATGGTCAAAGATGCGAAATATTATTCCATTATTTTGGACACAATCCCTGATGTAAATTGCATCGAACAAATGGCAATTATAATCCGTTTCGTACATTATAATAAAGAAGGAAGCACAAATGAAATCAGAGAACATTTTTTAGGCTATTGTCCTGTTGGTGACAAAACTGGACAGGGATTGTATGAATTTATTTTAAGTCATATTTATAGACTAAAATTGAACATTCAAAATCTTTGCAGACAGGGATACGATAATGCCGCTAATATGAGGGGTAAATACATCGGGCTGCATCAAAAAATACTGGAAACTAACTCTAGAGCTTTTTATGTTTCTTGCTCAGCCCATAGTCTTAATTTAGTCATCAATGATGCTGCAAAAATTTCATTTGAAACTGTTAATTTCTTCAATGTAGTTCAAGAATTTTACAATTTCATTTCTGTATCTACGAAGTGATGGAGTATTTTACTTAAATATGTAAAAAAACTAACACTAAAACCATTATCTAATACGAGATGGGAAAGTCGAATCGAAGTGATTAGACCTTTAAAATTACAGCCCAAAGAAATATATCTTGCTTTAAAAGAAATTGCAAATGATTGAACAAAAGATATAGACACAAGAACACAAGATTTCAGGCTAACACATTGATATAAAAATTATCATCAATTAAATTTATTCATTCCATTATTGTGTGGCATAATATTTTGAGTAAAATTAATGTCATTAGCAAAATGCTAGTGTCCCAATTTTAACTTGAGCGAAGCTCTCAAAAATTAAAAAAAATTTAAATATGATTTAAACGAATTTAGAACAGATGTGAATCATTTGAATTTATCATAAGTTGTGCGATTCAAATTGCAGAAGACATAGATATCGAACCAGCGTTTCCTGTCAACACAAGACAAAGATGAAAGAAAAGATGTTTTGATTATGAATCAACAGAAGAATTTTTCATAGATCCAAAATTAAATTTTAAAACATCCTTTTTTTTGGTATTAATAGATTCTGCTTTAATGTCATTGTGTGAGCGTTTTAAACTTTTAGAAGAATATAATGACATGTTTAAAGTTATATCGAAATTAAGTACACTATCGGATTGGAATGAAAGTGAAATCCTAACACATTGTAAAGATTTACAACTAAAACTAACAGATTACTCAAATAGGAGCAGTAATATAGATGGTGTATCTCTATTCGAAGAAATAAAATTTTTGCGATGTTTCTTAAAGAAAAACATGACACCCAAGGATGTTTTGAATTTTATTTATAATAATCATTGGCGCCTCTGTAGCCAGGTAGGCAGGAGCAGCAGTGTGTAGCACACACCTCGTGATTAGACTGGAGTTTGAGCCCGTGCCCACAAAATGCGGAGGATGCAGAAAGGTCAGGGAATGACCACCGCATATCCCCGGAGCAATATGGCCTTAGTTGCTAATGCTCCTAAAAACCAAATAACAAAAAAAAAAAAAAAAAAAAAACACCTAATTGTCATCAAAATTTGTTGTGAAAAATTTTTTTTTTTTTTTTTGGAATACTGGTATCCTGGTTTCACAAATTAAAAATAAAGGTATTAAGATTTTGACCAGTATTGTGAGCTCTAAGGGGAGCATATATAATGAAGTTGAAAGTGGATTGCTGTTGAACAAATAAGCAAAAATTAGCTTTCAGCTAGAAAGTGATTGAGTGTTGTAACAAACTTTCCTAGTATTGTGGAAGTGGTAGTTAGAATAAATTTAAAGAAGGATTAGACAAATTATTAGGGAGAGGATGATGTGGGGTAGTTTCTCTTTTTTTTTTTTTTTTTTTGCTAATGCTTTTTAAGGTTGCTTCCTTCCATCATTTGTGTAGTGACTCATACTGATATCAAGTGTGAAAAAGTCAATACAGAATGGGTGTACTAGTTTTGAGAACAAGTGGGGGAATGCTATCAGGACCCGGAGCTAGCTTTCTTGGCATCAAGATTGTTCAGGATTCTTTTAACAGCCTTCTGTCAGAAGACAGGAGGCATTGAATGGAGGGTGTTGGGTATGGTAGGAGGTGATTTACCAAGATCATCATCATCATCATCATCATCATCAGCCATTTTCAATCCACTGCAGGATGAAGGCCTCTCCAGCAACTTTCCAGTTCCTTCTGTTTTGAGCGCTGGCCATCCATTTACTACTCAAAAACTCATGAATTTCATCTATCCATCTCCGCCTTTGTCTTCCAGGTTTTCTTCTGGCTCCTCTTGGGTACCATTCTGTTATTTTCTTAGTCCATCTGTCATCATGTCTTCGAACTATGTGTCCTGCCCAAGACCATTTTAGTTCTTTAGTTTTGATAAGAATGTCCTTTACTTGAGTTTGCTGCCTAATCCATGTGTTTCTCTTCTTATCTAACAGTCTGATTCCCAATATAATTTGTTCCATTCTTCGCTGTGTAGTTCTTAGCTTCTCTTCCATTCTTTTGGTGAGTGCCCAAGTTTCACTTCCATAAGTCATGGTGGGGAGTATACATTGATTCATTATTTTACGTTTCAGACAAACTGGGATATTGCTCTTCAGTATGTGACTATATTTCCTGAATGCTATCCATCCAAAATTTATTCTTCTCTTGACTTCCAGCCATTTATCATTATTACAGCTAATAACTTGTCCCAGATAAGTATATGACTCCACCTTTTCAATTACTGCTCCTTCAATCATTATTTCCCTTTCCGTGGCATACTTGTTCATCATTACTTTTGTTTTAGCCATATTCATCTTTAGTCCAAAATCCTTACTAACTGTGCATAACTGATTAAGATTTTCCTCCAATTCTTTGGGGGCGCCTCCGTAGCCAGGTGGGAAGGAGCAGCAGTGCGTAGCACACGCTTCTTGATTAGACCGGGGTTCGAGCCCGTCACCACCAAATATGGAGGATGCGGAAAGGCCAGGAAATGACCACCGCATATCCCGGAGCAATATGGCCTTAGTTGCTAATGCTCCTAAAAACCAAATAACAAACCAATTCTTTGGGATCATGGCTTATGACCACAATGTCATCTGCAAATCGTAAATGGTTTAGGTACTCTCCGTTCACACTGACTCCTTTCTGCGACCAGTCTAATCTTCTGAAAGCTTCCTCAAGGGCAGCAGTAAACAGCTTCGGAAATATTGTGTCTCCTTGTCGAACTCCTTTCTCGATTTTAAATTTGCTACTGTCTTTGTCTAGTCTAATAAAGGAGGTAGCACTCATATATTTTCTTCAAAATCATAATATATGGAGTATCTATGCCTTGTCTTTCCAGTGCCCGAAACATTGCCTTATGCTGTATGGAGTCAAACGCCTTTTCATAATCCACAAACGCCAGGCATAATGGTGTTTTATATTCATTTGCTTTCTCCATTGGCTGTGATATTACGTGAAGGTGATCCATAGTTGAGAATCCTGTCCTAAAGCCAGCTTGCTCTTTCGGTTGATTCTCATCAAGTATTCTTTCTAATCTGTTAGTAACGACCCTTGTGAACAACTTGTAGATATGGGATAGCAAGCTAATTGGTCTATAATTTCCAATTTCTGATTTATCTCCTTTCTTATGCAGCAAAACTATGATTGCATTATTCCACTGCTTAGGCATCACACTTTTTATAATGCGCTTTGTGAAGAGCCTTGCCAGTTTTTGTGTTATTTCCTCCCAATTTTAACAACTCTACGGTAACTTCATCTTCCCCCGGAGCTTTCTGATTCTTCATTTTCTTCAATGCATGTTCTACCTCATCAAGAAGAATATTGGTGTGTCGTATGTGTTGCTACCTTGCAATACACCTTCCCCACTGCTGGCATCATTCCCCTGCTCCTTGTATAATTCTCTATAGTAGTCTTCTGCTATTTGAATTATGCCTTCTCTGCTGTTTATAAGTACACCATTGCTATTCAGTTTCAGTATCATTTGTCTTTCTGTATTACTGCTCATGGCTGCTGATTTAAATCCTTTGTTTTCCCTTAATGCTTGTTCTACTTTTCTTGTGTTAAATCTTCTTATGTCCTCTCTGAGTCTCTTTCTAATGGCTTTGCATAACTCAGTATACTCAATTTTCTCCCTGTCAGTGTTTTTCTTGCTCTTCATTTGTCGTCTTTGGTTCATCATGACAAGTGTTTCTTGACTAATTTTTTCTTCTTTGGATTTCTGTTTCCCTATAGGTTTCTTGGGCTTTATCAGTTTCAGAAAGTTGTAATATTCCTCGTCAATATCTTGGTCCTGAGCAGTCTGCAGAAGCTCAAACTTGTTCTTAAGTTCCAGTACATACTGCTTTTTCTCCTCCTCTGTTATTTCAAAGACCTTTGTATTATTTACTCGAGTCAGTTTTTTCCTTTCCTACATCTATATCAAGTGTACATCTTACCATTCTGTGATCACTTCCAACATTTACCTTATTCAGGACGGTAACATCATTCACAATATATCTTCTGTTAGTGAGGATGAAGTCGATTTCATTAGTTGTTAATCCATTTGGACTCTTCCATGTCCACTTTCTGTTCACCCTTTTCTTGAAAAAAGTGTTCATTACTGACAGTCCTTGAGATTCTGCAAATTCCACAAGTCTTTCACCTCTTTTATTTCTTTCACCAATTCCAAAATTTCCTATAGTTACTTTTTCTGCACTGTTTTGCCTTTTTCCAACCTTAGCATTGAAGTCCCCCATAATAATAGTGTAGTGGGTTTTCTGCTCATCTAGAAGACTCTCAATTTCAGTGTACATTTCTTCAACCTCTTCATCATCATGGCTCGATGTTGGTGCATAAATCATTATAATCTTTAGCTTGTACCTCTTAGAAATCTTGAGTATTAGTTTTGACACCCTTGGTGATGTACTTTTGAATTCCAAAATGTTGTTTTTAAAATCTTTATGGACCAGGAACCCAACTCCACCTTCATTCCTTTCACTGTTTCCATTGGTGTACAGCAGATTTCCACTTGATAAACTTATAAGTGATTCATTTCTTCTTCTTGTTTCAGCCAAACCGATGATATTCCAATTCACATTTTCTAATTCCTTTTCCAGCTCTAATATCCTGTCTTCACCGATGAGTGATCGTACGTTATAACAGGCCAAGTTCAATTTCCGTGCATGGCAGCCTGGTCGTACCCAGAGATTCTTAGCACCCTCTGCTTCCACTCTGATCCTCTCGCTGCCGTAAGAGGGAGAGTGAAAGCTGCTGGGGACTGAGGGCCATTTGTATTGTTGTGCTCTCATTGCTGGAGGGTTTGGTCTTTTCCTCTTCACGCTGACCAGGCGTCTTGAAGAGAACCACTCTACACGTTCGTTGCCACCTAAGTGACGTAACAGGGCTTACCATCGAGAAGGTGTGCATGAGTGGATTTTAGGGAGGGAGGCAGCCAACCGGACTTCTCCTAAATCTTCTGTAATAGAGAGATATTGGATCCATCAGTGTTTTAGGCTGAGTGTCTGATAACACACAGGATACCTGTTCCCCTCTAAGCCTCTAATACCAAGATCAGTAATGTATAAATATAGTGCAAACGCATCAGATGGAAGATCAGTAATGTAAGAATTAGCAGCAAAGTAGGGATGCTAATAATTCAGTGTTATCTTTAGCTATGGATGAAATAGAATCATCAGGTTGTAACAGAGGTAGGGGTATGGACCGACAGATGTTGTGGCCAATAGCATTGATAAGAGATCAGAAAGCTTGACTATAGTTTGCACAAGATGGAAGTTTTTTACACTTAGTTCAGAATTGAGTTTGAATTGACTAATAGCTGTTTTACAATTATTGCAAGCTTTAGTGTGGGCAGAAAATGAAGTTGGGGATTTGGATATAAGCTATTTGAAATATGCTACATTCTTGTCTTGAATAGCTTTAGCATATTTATTGGTAAACCAAGGTTTTTTGTGCCTCTGTAGCCAGGTGGGCAGGAGCAGTAGTGTGTAGCACATACTTCTTGATTAGATCAGGGTTCGAGCCCGTGACCACCAAATACGGAGGATGTGGAAGGTCAGGGAATGACCACCGCATATCCCCAGCCCGGATAAAGGGTGAGGGTCGGCGTCAGGAAGGGCATCTGGCCGTAAAAATTGCATGCCAAAACAATAAAAACGCTGACCCCATATAAAAATTGGAAAAGACAAGGGAAAAAAAAAAAAAAAAGTAAACCAAGTTTAGAGATTTTTGGGTAGAATTGCATATAAACAAATTCATCCATAGAAGAATAATTTCACTAGGGTAATTTGAAGGTAAACATTTGGATTGGAAGATTTAAAACAGCATAGCTGCTAGCTCTTCAGATTTATGAAGGAAAATCCATTCCTGCTTTTATATTTGATTTGATCCTTCTCTGTCTCACCATTTCGTGACATACACTTTTTGGACATCTTTTTGCTAAGACTCCGTTTTTGGACACATTTTTTCTTTTTGCAAAAAATAATAAAATGATATTAAAATTGGAACATATTTTTCAAATTTTGTTGATTTCTGCCTATTTTCATTAGCAAATTTTTTGATTTGTTTTTTCATTAGCAAATTATTTGATTTGTTATTTCATTAGCAAATTATTTGATTTGTTATTTCATTAACAAATTATTTGATATCACATTTCTGTGCTGTGGTAGTCTACTTTTCAAAATAGAAGGGCTGGAGAATAGCATTATTCTCCTCTTGTGTTTAATAGTATTTATGTAGTGCAAAGTTAATTAACAGTATTTCTCAGTAAGATAGTAAAGAAATATTATGTAAAATTTCAGAGGATGTCTATACATCATTTTCTGTGTATTATAAAATCTTAAAAGGGTAACACATTTGCCTTGTATTAGATGATTTTTTAATTTAGCAACAGAAATGTGCAATACACACATTTGTTTGCAAATGTGTATGCAAATGTGCACATTTGCAAACAAATAAGCACAAGTGCAGTGCATAGAAAGAAATACAAAAATAGTTGTAGCATTTTATGGCGTTGTTGATATCATGTGTACCAAAATGTTTACTTGCATCATTTTGTGATTTTTTTTGATAAGAAAAGAAAGTGGAAAAGAAATTGAAGCTAAAAGTAAATGAGGCACCTGGGGCTGATGGAATCTATACAGTTATATTAAAAGAGGCATTTGCAGTATTACTATAATTGAATTATAAGACAAACCAAAGTTTGTACATTAGCCATTATTATTATAACATGTCATATCCTCCATAATGACTTTCCTTCTTTTTATATTTTGAATAAGTGATGCTTTCCCATTACAGAACTCTTACTTATTCTCAGTTGAGTATCCACCAGGATGGCATACACTTTCGAGGCTATCTGGCCTCTCATTGGTGAGCAGTTATGTTGCAACAGGGTCGTCAGCTCATATACCTCTGGCTACCTACCTGCCCACTGATTCAGTTTCGAAAGGAGAAAGAAATGAGGTTCAGTATTCCTAGGTTGAGGAACTGAAAAATATATAAGGAAGCTTGAAATATAAGAAATTATCCCAAGTCATTCTTGCCATTTTAAAAATTCCGCATAACAGTGCTTAGTGTGACAGGATTATTAGCTAGGTTAGAAAAACAAAAATTGAGTGAGTTCAGCTTTTCTCTTTTCCTGAAGCCCTCTGATAGTAGTTCAGTTCTGTGAATGAAAAAACTTTGATTCAGCATTTCTGATGAGGGCAAAGTCTGCAACAGTATCTGTCTTTCTAGAAGAAATCAAAATCAGTTGATGTCTAATAGAATATCCAAAAAAGAAATCCACATACAAAACAGTATAGTGTTAAACTAAACATTAGCTTACTTAAGATTTTTCCATCTGTCTTTTTTTGAAAACAAGCTGTACTGATAAAACAATTCTACCTGTAATTTTAATAAAAAATGTGTATTTTGTCAGTGCAATTTTTAATTTCTAATGCAGTGTGGACTTTAAAAAACCTCCCGCTTTTTCTGAAAAATCTAATTTTTCTTCTTTTTTTTTTTTTTTTGGCAGAAATGCTTTTTTTCAAACCGTTGTTTTGTCTGTTATATCCCAAAAATCTGCTGTTTTTCTCCTACTTACAAATGCCTTGTCTGCAGTTTTTTGTAAGTCAGTAGTTTGGCAGCTATGATCCAACTGTAATCCAACCAAGGTAGAGAATAGAAATCATGCAGAACATCCCATTTTGCTTTCCTGTAATGCCAAGTGACAAGAGGCTGCGAATAGCCATCAGAGAGAAGCCCATTGGAGAAGAGACCATCAGTATTCTGTGATTGAGTTGCCTAGAGGACCACCAACATTGACTGTGTACCTTGAAGGATTGCTAGAGAGGAAAAAATTGGGTGTGTGGTGTGGATTATTTTATATTCTGGTAAATGAACAAACTGTGTGAAGTCATTAGTAATAGCAAAAGCCTCAGCATCTTGGACACTCGGGTTCATGTAACTAGAACTCTGAAGCCAGCTACCATTGTGGATGTTAAAATCACCAAGGAATTAGTTAAATTAATTAATTAGTTAAATTAATGAAATTTAACTAATGTTACTTCCTTTGCTTTAGTCTTCATATTTTTTCTTCACTTCCCACTTCATTTAATACACTTCATTTTCTCCTTTGAACTACTATTATTATTGATTTTCTGTTACTATGTAATGTAATATTCAACCCATCTTCATCTTGTAGCCACATTGTTACAAGACTCCCTCAGATTAATATCTTTTTTACCGCTGTTATACAGCACATTTTGAAACTATTCATCTTTGATTCCATCTAAATTAATAGGAAAATCATTAACATTTAATAGCTTGTTTTGTGCACTGACTATAGTACTCTGCTTTACTTCATTCCAACAGTCATTTCCTTCAGTATAAATATTAAATTTCAGTATATTCATAACCAACCATTGACTCTCTTATCCATAGGCTGTGTATGGTTGAGGAGGGTATGGTTGGGAAGTAAAGCATTCAATATTGCTTCTGTCAGTTGGTAAAATTTTGTTGAATGTTCAGGTTCATTATCTAACAACAATAATCTAACAATAAGAATGCTGCAATGTTTTAATTTCCATTTAATTTTTATTTTGAATAATTTTTCTTCCTTTTCTAAGTGATTGTGAAACCATTCTGAAAAAAAGCTCAGAATTGAGGTTTAGGAATATATGAATTTAGGAATTAATTATGAATTATGAATTTAGGAATTAATTATGAATTATGAATTTATGAAGAATCTTCATTTTTCGTAAATAAAATACAAGTAGAAAAGAGAAGGCAGTCTGAATTATATATGTGGTCCATATTTGGTCTGAATATGTGAATTTGTGTGAATATATATGCGGTCTGAATTATATACGTGGTCCAGATATAAGCTAGTCTGTAATCGAGTCACAAAGGAGGTTAGGCAAGCGAAGGCTGATAACAAGAAATCCTAGGCAAAGGATGCAAAGAAAAACAACAAAAACTTCTTTACTTATGTAAACTCTAGAAAGAAAGGAGATGAATCAGTTTGGTCCACTTGATGTTGGTGCTTCGACTGTTGATGATCCTTCTCAGATAGCAGACAAACTGAATGACTATGTTGCATCTACATTCACACATGAGGAATTTTGCAAGGAAAGAGAGGACAGAAGTTTACTAAACTGCAGTAATGGTTCAGATACAACATGAGTTTGTTAAGGGGAAGTCTTGTCTGACTAATTTGATTGGATACTACAATGTGGTCGCAAAGGAACTGGATGCAAAAAATAATTTTAATATCATATACTTGGATTTTAGGAAAGCTTTGATACTGTTGCACATGGAAGACTACTGACAAATTGGAGCAGTATGGCATTAAGAGCAAGTTGCTGCAATGGATAAAGGGATGGTTGAGGGTGGTAATAAATTGACACTGCTCTACGTGGACTAATGTTATTAGTGGATTCCCCCAGGGTTCCATGCTGGACCCATTGTTGTTTTGTGTATTTATCAATGAAGGTATATCAGGCTTAATGTCCAGGTTTGCAGATGATATAAAGATTGGCAGGATGGTTGTTAATGACATTAAAGACAGTATGCTACTGCAACAGGATATAGAAAAGTTAGGCAGATGGGCCGAGAAATGGCAACTAAAGTTTAACAATGACAAATGCGAAGTACTGCATATGGGTAGCAGTAACTGAAGAGAAATGTACCGACTGTGTGGTACTACACTCAGAGAGTGGAGAATGAAAAAGACCAGGGGGTAATTGTGCATTCAGATATGAAGTTCTCTGAGCAGTGTAGTGCAGACCGGCTGCCAGAGCAGGTCGTGGAGTTTTGTCAATGATATATAGGAATTTTGCTAGCAGAGACAAGGAGATGATTATCCCCTTGTATAAGGCAATGGTCAGGCCACACCTTGAATGGCACCTCCATAGCCTGGTGGGCAGGAGCAGCAGTGCGTAGCACATGCTTCTTGATTAGACCGGGGTTCGACCCCATGACCACCAAATATGGAGGATGCGAAAAGGTTAGGGAATGACCACTGCATATCCCCGGAGCAATATGGCCTTAGTTGCTAATGCTCCTAAAAACCAAATAACAACAACAAGCCACACCTTGAGTACTGCACACAGGTCTGGAAGCCTCATTTTAGGAAGGATGTAGAGTTGCTAGAACGAGTACAGAGAATGGCAACAAGATTGGTGAGGGAACAAAAGGGTGCTCTTACCAAGGGAGGCATAAGTTCTGCAAGTTGCAGCATCTGGAGACTTGACACCTGTGAGGTGATCTGATTGAGGTATATAAGGCCTTGAATGGTTTGAGCAGGCTCAATGCTGATGGAATACTTCCGCTTGCTCAGATTAAGAAACCGAGGGGGCATAGATTCAAAATAGATGTGTGGAAGTTTGCCTTTAGCCAGCGGGTAGTTGTTTGCTGGAACAGACTTTAATCTGTTGTTGTGGAAGTTTATAGCTTACATAAATTTAAGGCTGAACTAGACAAACATTTGGAGTGACTGGATGGGTTAAATGGGAAGGGCTTTTTTTTTTTTTGGCTGATGCTATATAAGCTTGCTTTCTTGCATCATATACCTCTGCTAATGCTAATGAAATTAGCTTTGAGAAGAAGAATGATTTTTCTTGTGTGATTAGCAGATAAAAGAAAGAATTGAAGTTGGTGGGAGGGGGAAGAATAATTGCTTGACTCTGTCTAACAAAACTAAATACAACTTAAATTGAAAAAAAAAAAAGCAATCCTAAAAGGCAAACTTTTTAATATGCATACAAAATATTGCAGTGATTTTCAACTCCAGAAAAGTTTGTAAGCTTTTCCTAAATTTTTGAATTTTTGTTTTCCATTCGATTATGCTTGAAAATACTATAAGATAAAATATTTCATCTTACAGTATTTTTTTGCATTGATCAGTAGCTTTGTTTAGTTTTTAAATCAAGCAAATATTTCAGCAATTATACTTGTTTGAATAAACAGCCATTGCTAATGGTAACGTTTAGCATTAAACCCCACTGTCATAGGTAAGAATTTCTTTGTTGAATAATAGAGAATACATCTGATCAAATCCAAATAGTACTATAAGTAATATTGTAAGTATTTCAATACAAACTGTAATTTAGTAGTATTTACCAGTGATGGTTAGAGAGTGAGTGATTTGCTTCAGTGATTCAAATCACCTGGCTTAATGATGGACATGAGTCTTCATTAATCTAGACTTCGGACTAGATTTTAATTCAGCTCAATGACTTTAGTCATTGAGCTGAATTAAACTGTCTTTAAATTGTCTAAACTGCCACCTAACTGTCTTTGCGTTGATATCAACAGCTTATATGCAGTGTGTTCCTCTTAACACAGTGATATATTTGAATTTTTACATAATCCCAAGCTCAAATGTTCTGTTGGCATTCATAGTGAGCAGACGTGTTTTCATATTGCTCTGAGATTAAGTGTAGATTAAGAGAGCATAGTGATTAGAGAGGTTAGATAATTGCATTTAGTTAATTTCTTTAATATATTGTAAAGTTTTTTTTTTTTCTGTAAATTTACTTTTTATAATATTATAAATATAATTCTTTAAAAGTTACTTTCTGTAATATTTAGTACATTTAAACAATGGTTGTGATAAGATCCACCTTGAACACTTCGTCAGAAGGTATCATGGCTCATATGGAAATAGCCGATGGCGATTTCTGGATGAGTCGTGATTTTATTGTTTGCAGCACCTGTGCATGTATTCCAAGGTCGACCTAGTGGATAATCATAGCTCACCTGGCAATTCTTTTCTTTGTCCCATTGTGTGGAGTGTATTGACCAATGTAAAGTTAAAATTCAAATTGCTAGAAGAATTTGAGTCACTGAAAAAATGGGCGCTTGCCCTCGAGAATAATGTAACTGGGAGCTTGTCAGGGACTTAAGATTCTAGTAACTCACCAAGTTATGCACTCCTGATTCAGGGCCCCAAAACAGAATAATCAAGTGCAAACCTCTGGTTCAAAAAGGACTTAGTTCTATTAGGAGACTCCATTGTCAGGGAAACGGGAAATATTTTTTGTTATAAGGATAGGTAGACTAGAACTTGGGTATGTCTGCTGGGAGCAACAATTGATATCACCAACAGATTGTTAGATTTTAAGGGGGATAAAGAGAATATTATTGTTTGTGTGAGGATTAAGGATGTTAAGCACACATGATCTGACATTTTGTTAGACGAATATAGGACCATGCTGTGAGTTAGGTCAGAATGCCTATGTGTCTGCAATTCTGCCCAAGGATGATAGTAGGGATTATATGTTGAAAGCCTTGTGGATTAACTTTTTTTTGGGGGAGAAATTTTAATCAGCTTCGTCTGCACTTGTAGGTAGAAGGAATCTGTTTTGCAGAGACAGGATACATTTAAGCAAAGGTGATGCAAAGGTTTTTGCCCGTATCATTGAGAATACCTTAAAAGTTCAGGGAAACTGCTATTTGGTGGGGGGGGGGGATAAGGATAATTTGGATACGTGTTTATCTAATGATATTGGTCAAAGTAATGCTTGCATAAACCTTAAGCATTGTTGTTTGTTACCACAACAGATCATATTAGCAAGATGTTCTGAGGGCAGAAACATTTCAAATGAGCCAGTAGCTAATGCCAGGGAAGCAAACTTAAATAACTTCAAAGGAGTGTCAGGGTAGTTAACTATACAAGACCACTAAGTCTTAATTGTTTATTTAGTAATGTCAGAAGTGTCATCAATAAGATGAGTGAATTCAAACTGCTGGTTAGGACAAATAATGCTGACATAATAAGGTTTATAGAAACGTGGTGCCACCTGGAAATAGGGGATGATGAGATTTATAACAGTAATCTAACCAAGGAAAAGAAAGAAAGAAATCTCACAGATCATCCAATTTTGCATTCCTGTAATGCTAAACAACACAAGGTTCAGAATGGCCAAGAGAGAAAGGCTCCTTTGCAGAAGAGACATCACCAAATTGTGATCTGAGGTGCCAAGAGGACCATTCACCTTGAAATTGGAAGGGTTGTTTGTGAGAACTAGATAGTGTTGGCTGTGTGGTTAGGATTGTCTGGTATTCTAGTATCTAAATGAACAATCTGTGTGAGGTTGTTATAATTGCAGAAGCCTCAGCTTTTCAACCATCTGGATATGTGTGATTACAAAACGGAAGCCAGCTGGAGTTGTGAACATTAAAATCATCAAGGAAAATTACTTCACTGTTAGTAAAGATGGACTGGAGATAGTCAGAGTTCCAAGTGATTGGAGAAGTTGGGAGAATGATAGAGGCTGCAGATGAATTTGACAGAATGGGATAAAGAGATTTTAAGTCAGAGAAGATTGAAAAGCTGGAATTCCAAATTACCAAGTCTCTGATGGAATATCAGAGTGGATATGTGCACAAGTACCACCTGGAAGCAAAAAGAATCATACAGCAAATAATGAAGACAACTGAGTTGAGCAGTGGTTGAATCAACTGATAATTGGGGGTTTGGCTGACTATAACTGGAAATGGACATCATTGAGATTGGAACTGAGACCACATATTTGTGGGCCCCGGGTGCCAAGCGTTATAGTGATCAAGCAATTTCCTGAGTGATTATTAGAGCGTCTTCTCAAAGATATAGTTCTGTTTCAGTTATAAAAGTTTTCTTACTTTCCTATTATTAGGCAACTTAGTCTTACAAATCGTAAGCTAGTTTAAGAAAGGAAAAACACCTTTCTTCTTTTTTCCTTAAATTAACGTACTAACTTTTATACCGCTTGGTCACTCTAGCGGCACTGCTCCTGCCTCCCTGTGGCGGGGCCGGTAACCTGGGAGAAGAAATCCACTCTCCCAGGGCTGAAAGGACAAAGATGGATAAAAATATGTATCCACCTTTAGAGCCATTGAGCTCAAGACGAGAGAACATAAATGATAATGATAATGACTTCTCTCAACCCAAGAGGCTGAGAACAACCCCTCAAGAGGAGATACCATCATTCCTCATTCTACACTCTCTCTCAGAGCAGCCTCTGAGTAAGTTATCGCCGTTCCTTATACAAAAATGTATTGAGTCTGCTGCAGGTTCACCGAAAACGGTAAGGCGACTTCAGTCCGGGGATATTCTTGTAGAGACTAGTAACTCTCAACATTCTGCAAAATTATTAAAGCTGACTACCTTTGGTGGACAATCAATAAAGGTCACTCCCCATGCCACCCTAAACTCCTCGAAGGGGGTAATTGCAGAATGGGACCTATTAAATGTATCAGAAGAGGAAATAGTCCAAGAACTTCGAGAACAAAAAGTAATCCAAGCAAGGAGAATTCTGACTCGGAAAGATGGTATCCTTGTTCCCACAAGGAGTATAATCCTCACTTTTAGTTCTCCTATCCTACCAACATCTGTTAAAGCCGGCTATCTTCATTGCCGTGTGCGTCCTTATATCCCGAATCCAGTCAGGTGCTATAAGTGCCAAAAATACGGACACTCCCAAACTGCATGTAGAGGTGAGGCAATATGTCCAAATTGTGGATCAAAGAATCATAATCAATCTGAATGCTCTGCTACTTCTCACTGCCCAAACTGTAAAGGTAATCACCCGGCTTTTTCGAAAATATGCGAATTATGGAAACAAGGGAAAAAAATCCAAAAATATAAAGTCGAGAATAAAGTCACATACTCAGAGGCAAGAAGAGAAATACTCAAAACAGAACCAAAGCGTACATATGCCACTGCTGCCAAACAATTTCAGTCAGTAGGTATTCAAACAGATGTTACAGTTCCTCCAAATCTATTCATCTCTGATTGGGCACGTTCTTTGCTCTCTGCTTCCAAACAGTGTCCTCCTCAACAAAAAATTGAACAAGCCAGTAACACCCCAATTACCATTCCAACCGACGTGCCTCAAACAGCAAAACCAAAAGTGGCAGAAACTAAAGTTCTGAACCCACCAGTTGCTACGGGCATGGATGTTGACCAACGCAGTGAATCAGATGATGGTATATTAGAACTGCATGCGACTGATGAGATGGATGTCACACGTCCCTACTTTCCAAAAAAAGAGAAAGGGAAATTGGATCGATCTAAGCAAGTTTCAACTAAAAAGCAGTCAGAAACAAAAATAAACAACAAAACCACTTAATGGAAAGATTCCTCCAATGGAATTGTAGAGGCTTTCGCAATGCAAAAGACGATTTATATGATCTCATCGACCGGTATGATCTAGCAGGCATAGCCCTACAGGAAACCTACTTAAATGCACGAGTGTGTCCCACCATTAAAAATTACACCATCTTCAGACGAGATAGGAGAATAGACTCGCCAGCCCGTGGAGGAGTGGCAATTCTAGTCAGAAACAACGTTCCATCGAAACATATTGCTCTCCAGACCCCTTTTGAAGCAGTGGCAGTGCGTATTGAAATTGGCATCACTCTTACAATAGCGTCAATATATATCCCTCCTAATTTCTTATTCACTTCAGACGACCTAGAAAATCTAATAGACCAGCTACCATCTCCGTTCTGCTTGCTTGGAGACTTCAATGCACATCATTCACTGTGGGGATCTCCAACAATTGACAAGAGAGGTAAGCTAATAGAATCCTTTCTTGATGCTTATCAACTCACCATTTTAAATACTGGCGAGCCAACCTACATTCATTTTTCGACTGGATCCATGAGTTCAATAGACCTCTCGATCTGTTCTCCCTCCTTATATACTATTATGGAGTGGTCTGTTCTTGAGAATCCAATGAACAGTGATCACCTGCCAATTCTCTGCAAACTCCAAACACGAGCAAACTCCCCTTCCCCACGTCGCTCCATTTGGATATTCCGTAGGGCACACTGGAGTGAATGTGCCTCTCATGTTCAATTAGATGATAAAATTATACAATCTCAGACCATAGAAAATGTCATGGAACACATTACTACTCAAATATTACTAGCTGCCACCATTGCAATACCAAAATCTTTACCGGGGAAACGGAAACACAGTAACTACTGGTGGAACCAAGATTGTACGCATGCGAAATGGGAAAAAAACAGATCTTGGAATTTATTTCGTAAATTCCCCACAACTAGTAACCTAATTAACTTCAAAAGACTAAGAGCCAAGTTCCGCAAAATAAGAAGAAATGCAAAGAAAGAAGCCTGGATCAGCTTCTCCTCAAGTATAAATAACGACACAGATAGTAGAATCATTTGGAGGAAAATTCAAACGCTCAATGGCAAATATGTCCAGTCCCCAGCTACAATACTAAATTGGGAAGGGAAGGAGTTGTCATCACCAGCAGAAATAGCAAATGCCTTAGCGGAATCATTTGCCAGCATATCAGCAATATCCACCTTTAACCCAACCTTTCAAAGAATTAAAGAATCTGCAGAAAAGCGTAAGATTAATTTTTCTACGGCAGTTTCACATCCATACAACCATCCATTCACATTAGCAGAATTAGTAGGGGCACTCAATAAAACACCAAATAGTGCTGCTGGTCCAGATGGGGTCTATTATATAATGTTAAAGCAACTTGATAACAGAGCAAAAACAACATTGTTAAAATATTATAACCGTATTTTCTTAGAAAATACCTACCCACTCTCCTGGCGGCACTCAATTGTTCTAGCCTTCCCTAAGCCAGGAAAGGATCGTACCTTTCCGCATAACTATAGGCCAATTTCACTGACTAGTTGTCTAGGAAAAGTCCTTGAAAAAATGGTTCACAGGCGGCTAACGTGGTTCCTGGAAGCAAACAACCTACTAAACAGCAGCCAGTATGGATTTCGAAAGAACCGGTCCACGCTAGATGTGATGATAAAAGCTGAGGCAAACATCCGAAATGCCTTTATAAGGAGAGAACATCTAGTCATGATTAATCTCGATATTGAGAAAGCCTTCGATACCACCTGGCGATATGGTGTTCTAAAAGATCTCCATTCTTTTGGCTTGAGAGGTCAGTTACCTCAATTCATACAAAATTTTCTATGCAACAGAACGTTTCAGGTAAGGTATATGAACAATTTATCCAAATCATTTGAACAAGAGGAGGGCGTACCGCAGGGTTCTATTCTAAGTCCAACATTATTTGCAGTAAGAATTACAAACATGACACAGGAAGTACCAAATACAGTAGAATCGTACATGTTTGCCGATGACCTCATTATCTCCTGTCAATCCCAAACTATGAACATCATTGAAAGACAACTTCAAATTTCCATAGCTAAAATAGAATCATGGGCACTGCGGAATGGTTATTCTTTAGCCGAAAAAAAATCCACTGCAATTCACTTTTGTAAAAAACGAAAACTCCACCCGGATCCAGAAATATTTTTAAAAAACAGCCTGATACCTGTCACTAACAATTTTCGTCTGTTGGGGCTACATTTAGATAATAAACTTAATTTTGCTTCCCATATATCTTACCTTCGAACCACGTGTCTTAAAAAACTGAACATCCTAAGAGCCGTTTCCGCCATGTCCTGGGGTGCTGACAGAAGCTCTCTTCTTCAACTCTATAGAGCTTTAATAAGATCACGCTTAGATTATGGATCACCTGTCTATGACTCCGCTAGGAACAGTTCCCTATTACGTCTGAACACCATACAGCATAGTGCCCTTAGGATAGCTGTGGGAGCCTTTAGAACATCTCCGATCCACAGCCTGTATATTGAGGCAAATGAACCTCCACTGCACCTAAGGAGAAAATCCTTATTATGTAACTATGCACTAAAGATTAAGAGTATTCCATCACATCCTAGCTGGCAGCACTTGTTCGACCCTAAATACACCATGCTATATCAAAATAAACCTAATGAGAATCGCCCAGCAGGGCTTCGACTGCAAGAGCTCCTGATCAGTTGGAACATTAATTTTCAGAATGTCTTCCAAGACCTTTGTACTCCCGAACCTCCCTGGACTGAATTCGTACCTCTCTGTGACAATATCTTTTTAAGATGGGGGAAGACATCCCTGGCTAATACAAATTTTCAACAGCCCCATAAATCGCATTCCTTGGAAAACTCAGCAAAAGTACATATCTATACTGATGGCTCCAAAACGGATACAGCCGTAGGTGCTGCAGCAGTCTCTTCCAACTTCTCAGTAGCTGTTTCTCTTCCCACTGAATGCAGTATTTATTCTGCAGAATTATTCGCAATAAAACTGGCTCTAGATAATATAAAGAAGTACCATATCAAGGAATCCTTGATATATTCAGACTCCTTAAGCACAATCACTGCCATTCAATCTACTTTTTGTCCCTCTCACCCCATTCTTAAAGAGATCCGATCTAAGTTATTTCACTATGAAACAGTCAATCAGAAGGTTACCTTCTGCTGGATCCCTGGTCATGTTGGCATCTCAGGCAATGAACATGCGGATGCTGCTGCAAAGCATCCCGACGCTGGATCTTCCAGACAAATAAAAGTTCCCTACACCGATCACAAATCTGTCATTAAAACAACATGCAGGAAACAATGGTCTCTCCTTTGGAAAACTCAAACCAATAATAAACTACTGCAGATAAAAAAAGAGCCACAACTGTGGACATCTAGTTGCAGGAGAAGCAGGCGACAAGAAGTGATTTTAGCAAGGCTCCGCATCGGCCATTCGCACCCAACTCACCTGTTTTTGCTTATGGGAGAGAATCCTCCTCAGTGTTTCTTTTGTCAGTCGCAGCTAACAATAAAACACATCCTCATAGAATGTCCCCAACTTTCAACAGTCAGAAAATCAAGCTTTAGCTCCCTGTCCAACTTAAAGGAACCATTAACCTTATTTCATATTCTTGGCAATGAAGCAAATTTCGAGGAACTGTTTAATTATTTGAAGCACATAAATCTGTATGATAGACTGTGATCAAAGTGACAAACAAATCCTGAACAGGCACAATATGGCCCAAGAGGCCCTTGTGCCAAAAAACCCCAATACAACAACAACAACAACATATTTGTGAAATGAATGAGGAAGTATTTGAGAGGTTTAGATATTTTCACAGATAAGTTTGTTCTGTTAGTTTGAATGTTCGTGATGTAGTTAAAACTTCAGTAATAAGAAAAGGCGGGAGGACATGCTGTATAAAGTAATGAAATTTTTTGATATGGGCATACACAAGACAAGCATATACCCAGCTGCTTGACATAATGTCCCTTCAACAATGCCCTCCACATACACACTACTTGGACTCCCTCCAGTCATCATCTGTTAGAATAGAGGCAGCGAGATTATACACTAGCTGATTCGGAAGTCTCCTAGAGAGTTACCTTTAGGTTCAGTCCGGTGGCCAACCTGGAAACACGGTTTTAGAGCTGTACCCTTGAAATGTAGGGAAGATTGGATCTCACCATGATGGCCATCATAACCTCAAAAGACATCATTCATACTGCATGATAGAAGAGATGGGGGAAGGGGTTGCCTTAGCTTTGCACTGGAGATTGTTAAAAAAGAAACTTGATGCAAAGAATAATCTTAGCATCGTATACTTAGGTTCCTTTTTTTTTTTTTTTTTGAGTAATTTAGTATGTGCTTGCTTCCATGTATTATTTTATCAGCACTTTTTATTTTATTAAATTAACATTTTACTTTATTTTATCAGTATACTTGTATATTTTTTTCTCAATATGTGTACCAATGACTGCAGAAAAATTAAAACTTCAGAAAATATTTGGAATAGAGCATTTTAAATTTTATGGTTCTCCAACTACCTGTTGGCAGGCTAAAATCCTTATAGCACAAGTGAAGTGGATACCACATAAAGGATTTCTCAGGCTACCAAATGATACTAGTAAAAGCGGTTGCAAAACTTTTGTCAAATCATTCTCCATTTTTAAATGAAGTTATTAACAATCCTTTGTATAAGAAATGTGAAATAGAAGAAGACACAAGTCACTTTTTTTTCTATATGTGTGTTTTTCTTCACAAAAGTGACACCACATTTGAACATATGAACCATGCATACATATGAACATACATATGAACCATGCATAACTTTCTAAAGCTGACAATACTGCATTTAAACTACATATGATCTATGAATTTCTCTTTTACATACAAATTGTATGGAAAAAATAAATATAAATTTCTGCATTTCTATTTGTTTGATTTTAATGAAATTTGGGATGTTGTGACAAATCTATGTGAAAGAACTAAATATAAAATTTCATGAAAATTCCTCCACTCAAAGTCCAGATGTATATATGGGTGGATTGGACAGGTGGTTGAGCTATGTGAAGATTTTAGGTGCTTATGCACATATTTATGTGTTGTTATTGTTGTAGTAGGGTTTTGGGAATCGGCAACTAAGGCCATATTCATCATCATCTATTTTCAATCCACTGCAGGATGAAGGCCTCTCCAGCAACTTTCCAGTTCTTTCTGTTTTGTGCAATGGCCATCCATTTACTACCCACAAACTCATGAATTTCATCTATCCACCTCCGCCCTTGTCTTCCAGGTGGCGCCGCCGTAGCCAGGTGGGAAGGAGCAGCAGTGTGCAGCACACGCTTCTTGATTAGACCGGGGTTCGAGCCCGCACCACCAAATATGGAGGATGTGGAAAAGTCAGGGAATGACCACCGCATATCCCGGAGCAATATGGCCTTAATTGCTAATGCTCCTAAATAACAAACAAACAAACATAGTCTTCCAGGTTTTCTTCTAGCTCCTCTTGGGTACTATTCTGTTATTTTCTTAGTCCATCTGTCATGTCTTCGAGCTGTGTATCCTGCCCAAGACCATTTTAGTTTTGAAAAGAATGTCCTTTACTTGAGTTTTCTGCCTAATCCATGTGTTTCTCTTCTTATCTGACAGTCTGATTCCCAATATAATTTGTTCCATTCTTCGCTGTGTAGTTCTCAGCTTCTCTTCCATTCTTTTTGGTGAGTGCCCAAGTTTCACTTCCATAAGTCATGGTGGGGAGTATACATTGGTTCATTATTTTACATTTCAGACAAACTGGGATATTGCTCTTCAGTATGTGACTATATTTCCTGAATGCTATCCATCCAAAATTTATTCTTCTCTTGACTTCCAGCTATTTATCATTATTACAGCTAATAACTTGTCCCAGATAAGTATATGACTCCACCTTTTCAATTGCTGCTCCTTCAATCATTATGTCCCATTCTGTGGCATACTTGTTCATCATTACTTTTGTTTTAGCCATATTCATCTTTAGTCCAAAATCCTTACTAACTGTGCATAACTGATTAAGATTTTCCTCCAATTCTTTGGGATCATGGCTTATGACCACAATGTCATCTGCAAATCATAAATGGTTTAGGTACTCTCCATTCACATTGACTCCTTTCTGCAACCAGTCTAATCTTCTGAAGGCTTCCTCAAGGGCAGCAGTAAACAGCTTCGGAGATATTGTGTCTCCTTGTCGAACTCCTTTCTCGATTTTTAATTTGCTGCTGTTTTTGTCTAGTCTGATAAAGGAGGTAGCGTTCTCATATATTTACTTCAAAATCATAATATATGTGGTATCTATGCCTTGTCTTTCCAGTGCCCGAATTGTCTTGGCGCATTATGGCCTTAGCTGCCAATGCGCCATTAAAAACCAACCAACCAACCATTGCCTTATGTTGTATGGAGTCAAATGCTTTTTCATAACCCACAAATGCCAGGCATAATGGTGTTTTATATTCATTTGCTTTCTCCATTAGCTGTGATATTACATGAAGGTGATTCATAGTTGAGAATCCTGTCCTAAAGCCAGCTTGCTCTTTTGGTTGATTCTCATCAAGTATTTTTTCTAATCTGTTAGTAATGACCCTTGTGAACAATTTGTAGGTGGGATAACAAGCTAATTGGTCTATAATTTCCAATTTCTGATTTATCTCCTTTCTTGTGCAGCAAAACTATGATTGCATTATTCCACTCCTTAGGCATTACACCTTTTCTAATGCATTTTGTGAAGATCCTTGCCAGTTTTTGTGTTATGTCTTTTCCTCCCAATTTTAACAACTCTACAATAACTTCATCTTCCCCCGGAGCTTTCTGTTTCTTCATTTTCTTCAACGCATGTTCTACCTCATCAGGAAGAATATCGGGTATGTTGTATATGTTGCTAATTTGCGATCCATCTTTCCCACTGCTGGCGTCATTCCCTCGCTCTTTGTGTAATTCTCTATAGTAGTCTTCTGCTATTTGAATTATGCCTTCTCTGCTATTTATAAGTACACCATCACTATTCTTCAGTTTCAGTATCATTTGTTTTTCTGTATTACTGCTCATGGCTGCTGATTTAAGTCCTTTGTTTTCCCTTAATGCTTGTTCTACTTTTCTTGTGTTAAAGTGTGCCTCCGTAGCCAGGTGGGCAGGAGCAGCAGTGCGTAGCACATGCTTCTTGATTAGACCGGGGATCGAGCCCGTGAGCCAACAAATACAGAGGATGCGGAAAGGTCAGGGAGTGACCACCGCATATCCCCAGAGCAATATGGCCTTAGTTGCTAATGCTCCTAAATAATAACAACAACAACAACATAACATCTTGTGTTAAATCTTCTTGTGTCCTCTCTGAGTCTCTTTCTAATGGCTTTGCATAACTCAGTATATTCAATTTTCTCCTTGTCAGTGTTTATCATGCTCTTCATTTGTCACTTTTGGTTCATCATAACAAGTGTTTCTTGACTAATTTTTTCTTCTTTGGATTTCTTTTTCTGTATAGGTTTTTTGGGCTTTCACTTTCAGAAAGTTGTAATATTCCTCATCGATATCTTGGTCCTGAGCAGTCTGCAGAAACCTGTTCTTAAGTTCCAGTACATACTACTCTTTCTCCTCTTCTGTTATCTCAAAGACCTTGGTATTATTTACTCGAGTCAGTTTTTTCCTTTCCTTTCCTACATCTATATCAAGTGTGCATCTTACCATTCTGTGATCACTTCCAACATTTACCTTATTCAGGATGTTAACATCATTCGCGATATATCTTCTGTTAGTGAGGATGAAGTCAATTCATTAGTTGTTAATCCATTTGGACTCTTCCATGTCCACTTTCTGTTCACCCTTTTCTTGAAAAAAGTGTTCATTACTGACAATTCTTGAGATTCTGTAAATTCCACAAGTTTTTCACCTCTTTCATTTCTTTCACCAATTCCAAAATTTCCTATAGTTCCCCTTTCTGTGCTGTTTTATCTTTTTCCAACCTTAGCATTGAAGTCCCCCATAATAATAGTGTAGTGGGTTTTCTGCTCATCTAGAAGACTCTCAGTGTACATTTCTTCAACCTCTTCATCATTGTGGCTGGATGTTTGTGCATAAATCATTATAATCTTGAGTATTAGTCTTGACACCCTTGGTGATGTACTTTTGAATTCCAAAACATTGTTTTTAATATCTTTATGAACCAGAAACCCAACTCCACCTTCACTCCTTTCACTGTTTCCATTGGTGTACAGCTGATTTCCACTTGATAAACTTAAGTGATTCATTTCTTCTTGTTTCAGCCAAACTGATGATATTCCAATTACTTGGCTTGTTACAGCGATCTTATGCTGTAACAGGCCAAGTTCATTTTCTGTGCATGGCATCCTGGTCATACCCAGAGATTCTTAGCACCCTCTGCTTCCACTCTTATCCTCTTGCTGCTGTAAGAGGAGGAGTGAAAGCTGCTGGTTACTGAGGGCCATTTGTTTCGTCGTTCTGTCATGTGCTGGAGGGTTTGGTCTTTTCCTCTTCACACTGACGAGACATCTTTAAGAGAACCACTCTACACATTTGTTACCACCTACATTATGTAACAGGGCTTACCATCGAGAAGGTGTGCATGAGTGGATTTAGGGAGGCAGGCCAACCGGACTTCTCCTAAATCTTCTGTAATAGAAAGATATTGGATCCATCAGTGTTTTAGACTGAGTGTCTGATAACACACAGAATACCTGTTCCCCTCTAAGGCCATATTGCTCTGTGTATATTGTCTGTAAATTGCATGTGTTCTGTGATTGATTTTCAGCTTGCTAGCTGAAAAACCAGAGTTTCGGGGAAAAAATACCATGCTATTCTTGCCTGAAACCAACTAACTTAGGCATGTTGTGAAAAGGGCCCATAAAAATTCCTCATGTCATTGACGAGACTTGAACTCGTGTCTTTTCCATCTGGTGTGGGAAGATGGCGATTCTGCCAGTTGTGCTACCCATGAGGTCATATATATGTGAACACACATACATACTTGCCAACTCAATAAAAAGATTAAGAAAAATAGGTGTTGTGGGAGAAGGCTTTTAATTTTTTATTTATATTTTTGAAAAATTCCTTATCTATACTTAAAGATGTTGCCCTTATTAAGAATAATGCAGCAATAGGAGCCCAAATTGCAGCAGAGCTTTCAAAGTTATTCAGAAACAATCAGATTGATGGAAAGAGTAAAATTTCAGGTAGAACTGACGAATTATCCAGTCGGATGCCAGTTATAAATTCTTTACAAGAGAAAAATATTTATAATGGAAGACCAGTAAGTAATATTTTGATAATTTTTTTGTATTTCTTTAGTTCACTTTTCCTTATTCACATAACAGTTAGTATTCAAATGTCTTTTTCTAAGTAATACACTGTTTCAAAATTCTTTCTTCACTCTTTCATTGTATATATATTATTTTTCACTTTATCCCACATATATTGAGAAGTGTTTTTAAAGTTAACCAGGGAGGGGTTGTTTGAGTTTAAATTGAGGAATTTGTGAAAAGAACGTTTTAAGAATTTATTATTTTTCTTAGTAAAATGCTCTTTCACTCTACTCCTTACTCTAAACTCAAATGACTGTTCTTAGTCAATCTTAAACTGTGATTCTATCAAAATTCAAAGATGATATAAAAGATAATGGGAAATATAATAACAGATAGTGGACATCAAATTTTAAGCTTTTGATTTTTTTCCTCCCAAAATGTACATCTTAAGAATTTTGAAGAGCTCAGTGCAGATATTAACCCACAGATGCAGATAGGACTGCAGGTAATGATTATAAAATTTTAATAAGCAATATAATAAATGGTGTAAAAATAAATTTTTTATTTCTTTTTCTTTTGAATTGATTATGAGTCTCCCTAATCAATGTCCATCAGTAGTCTTCTGGGATAGGATACTGGGCTTCCACCTTCCTAGGTAATGTTTCTCCATAATAGTGATATCGTGATGACAACACATTTCCAACAACCATCCTCCTTCAAAAATTTATGTCCCCTTATCCATTTTATTGAGAATGAGTAAGGATGTCAACAGCATTTTTTGTTTCCTAATTTCATTTAAAGCTTTACACACTTCACAGGAGTCTAGTTCTGAGAAGTTGCAATTTGCAGAGATGAAGTGTTTTTTGTTAAGAAAATCCATTTGGCCCCTGACTAATCTTGTTGCTCTTCTCTGCACCAGTTCCAACAGATCTCCATCTTTCCTAAAAAGTGGCTTCCCAAGCCTATATGCAGTACTCAAGGTGTGCCCTAATCATTCCCTTATACAGTGAGATAAACACCTTATTGCTCCTGGCAAAGTGATTATTGGAACAATCTTTGATCTGGTGTTGTAGAAGTGAGTAGTTTTAGTAAATTTAAGGAAGGATTACACAAATTATTAGAGGGGATGGACAGATGATATGGATAACTCCCTTTCTTTTCATTCTTTCTTTCATTTTCTTTTGGCTGACGATTGTTAAGCTTGCTTTCTTGCATTATTGTCCTGCTAATACCAACAAACAACCTGACATAGCTGAGTGCAGTATCATATGCTCTTTTAGTAGACTGTGGTTCAAGCCTGTGAGTGCTAAATATGATTAATAATTGTATTCATGATTTAGTGCAAACTCCACTGACCCAGTGGTCATGCCAGATTATAAGAACAAGAACATAACTGTTTAATTCTTTTGTAGATAAGGCTCAATTTTAAGGATTTTAAAATCATTATAAAATTTCCCCACAATTAATAAAATAAAAAAGAAAAAAAGATATTGGTTCCACAAAAACTAGGGTACAAATAAACTGCTATGGTTCTGATATAATAATAATAATCAATTTGTAATACAATTTCAACCATGTTCAATTAACAAATAATGTGCACAGAATATTCTGTATTGTATTCAAAAAGGGTTTACCAACCCTCACTATATATGTTTATGATTATTAGTAAATTAATAAGAGGAGTTTACCTCAATATAGTACGTGGAACACTTCCATTGATAATAATATTAGTAAATTAATAATATTAATTTACTAATATTATTATCAACGTAGAACATATTGAGTATTACAGCTCTGATTCATACTATCTAATATGTTTATGATGTATTGCTTAGCTGTGAGATTTGTGTACTTATCTTTTCTTTCTTTTTTTTTTTTAGTGTAAGTATTAGTAGGGCAAATGATGCAAGAAAACAGGCTTATGCAGCATAAGCAAAACAAAAAACTTTCCCATTTCACCTGTTCAACCCCACTAATAATTTGCTTAGTTTGTCCTTACATTTATAACTACCAACTTCCACAACACCCAAGGGAATTTTTTTCTACCAATTAATTTCTCTCTGGTTGAAAGCAACTTTTTGCACATCTATCCTGCAACTATACTTCTTCAATTTAAATTCAGATCTCTTGGTATCTAGTTTTGAGATGATGCTGCATTTTTCAGAAGTGACGTGTTTCTTGGTAAGGGTACCCTCATGTTCACCTCACTATTTTGGGTGTGTACATAAGGCGATATGGGATAACCTGTTGGCATGATATTTGGTAAAACGGTTCTGAAATTTTGAAAGGATCAGCACCTGTTCTAACTTTATTATAGTGTTTATGTGGAGGGGGAAGGAGATATGAAGTCAGAATTAGACCTCTGCAGGGACCACCAACATGATGAAAATTTGGTGTTGATCTGACTTTTCCACCTTGAGTTATATATATATATATATATATATATATAGTTATATATATTACAAATATATACTTTATTATTTCTTATTTTATTTTATTTTTTTGCTACTACAACAAATTAACCTTATTTATTTTGTTTTTGATTTTTAAGTTGGTGCTATTGATGATACCCTAGTAAGATATATATATATATATATATAAGATATACAGGCAACCCCCATATAACACGATACTTCTACAACATAGTTTTGCTCTAACACGATTGATAAATTGCGGAAATCTTTGCACAACACGGTACTTCTACAACAAAGTTTCACTCTAACACAGTTTGAGAATTGCTGGAATTCTCGCATAACATGGTATTTTTGAGCTTTTGTGCTGGGAAAACTCTGCTGTTATGTTAGATGTAATTTTTAACATTTCCATTCCTTTTTATGAATCCCCGCTGTTGATGCTCTAGTCGTTATTGCCTTCGTGATATTTTTCTAAAGCACATTTCTGGAGGTCACTACCATAAAACAATAAAAACAATTTGCAGTTTCCGGTTTATTGGGCTTTTCTGTTAGTGTAATAAATTATAAATGGCTAGTAAACTAAATTTTCTTGCATTTGCTATAGTACCGATAGCTGGAATTCTGTGGATTTTCATGTTATTATGATGAAATGTATTTCTCCTTCCATGAAATATTCAATCATATAAAAAACATAAATACATTTTCAGAAACTCATTACTCTATATCTCACTTGTGTGTATCATGTTTGTTACAACTTGTGCGTGCCGTGTTCTTTGTTATAATTTTTGCTTATCATTTTTACTGTTTTAAATATTTACAATAAAAAAAAAAAAAAAGTCTCAACAGAAATATCAATTAGTATGTACATATTACTGTACATATTAATTAAGCTATGCATGTAAGCATAAATTTATTTTTATTTTGCTAACTGGAAAATATTCTTCAGATTTTCACGTATCATTTAAAGCGAGGGTGCACTGTATTTTGTTGGGAGATCCCTGGATTAGATTCTGTGCTATTGAACTTGTGCTTGTTTGAGACCATAAAAAATAATTGTGACGTTTAATAAAGAGAGCAGAAGGTATGTTAAATCTAGATTCTGCAAACAAGATTGTGCTTAGCATCGACGAAGAGGAAGAAAATTAAATGAACGTACATTATCTTACATATAAGTATCACAGTTTGTAAGGTAAGACATTTGTTCAGTTATTTCTATTTAAATTACTACTGTTTTAAAAATAAAGTTAAAATATTAAATTATTACTACTATAAAAATTAAGTTTCTGATAGTGATAAAAAAAAAAAAAAAGTGGTGTATTTTGTTAGCTTTTGGAACATAACTCCCCTTTTTGTACTGGTTCTTAGTCCTCTATTACACTGTTTTGCATTACATGAGATTTTGTAGGAACGAAACTATCATGTTATACAAGGGTTACCTGTATATATATATATATATATATATATATATATGTGATAAATCCTCTGATTTGCCTGTTCACACTTTGGTAAAAGCCCAAAATAAAAACATGTTTCACTTTATTTTGGACCGTTACCAAATTAATACAAGTAAATCCTATTATTCAATGGTTCTTGTTGGTAATTATTAGCCATATGGTGCAAAGGAAGAATGAGGCTTTTGCTGCACCAGCCAAAAAAAAATTTCTGAGTTACCATGAGAGAGAGAGAGAGAGAAGTAGAAGGGAATTACCAAGAAAGAGAAGAATGATGATATCCAGTTTAGGACCATGGGTGTGCCTAGCCTACAAACCAGATGTGAGCCCCCGGGGTTAATTTGTGGGGATAGGAGATACATAATTATCACCTTCATCCATGCCTTTCTTTAAAATTGCAAAGTTAATTTAGCAGGAAATTATCATTGCTTGCTTTTGCACACTGATTATCACTTTTCTGATTTTTAAACAAGGGTATAGGGAGAACACATTCCTTAGCCTCAAAAGATGGGATACACTTAAATATAAAGGGTGCAAGAATATTTGCTAATGCTATTAAGGCAATGTTAGGTGGGTTGGAAAACAGCTAGTTTGGGGGATTCACAGACTAAGATTAACAGTAGCCGCAGCCAGAGTTTGAAGAGATTCTTGCACTACTTCTATTGGAATGAGCAGCAGCCTGCAAAGCTAAGTACTGCGGATTTCAAGGACTGCTGGGAGTCATCATGGAACAAGTAAATACATGGGTTGTTTAAGGGTAACTAAGAGCACCAATGCTAGGAGTATAGTAAATAAATTTGTTAAATTTGAAGTGCTGGTGAAGGTATCAAAAGCGAGTATTGTTGGGATATCAGAGATGTGGTGCCACACAGATATAAGCATTGCAGAATTGGAATTTGGGGAGTACAATGTGTACAGAAAGGATAGACAAACAGGACAGGAAGGGAGGGGTGGTTATGCCGTTAGTTAAAAAACTCATAAAATCTAAGGAAGTGCATCAAAATGACATTGGTGGACAATGCAATGTTGAATCAGTGTGGTGCGACATAAGTACTGGGAAAGGGAAAATGGGAGTAGGAGTGTGGCATAGGCATAATGAATCTGATGAGTATAATGAGCAATTGTGCAGAGATATAGGGTGGGCCAGTAAATCAGAATGTCTTATAATGGGGTATTTTAACTTTCCAGATATTGACTTGAACTTGTGGATTGGTCACTCGCACACTAGCAAGGCTTTTGTGGATTTATTGGATGACTTTTCTTCAGCAACATGTTCGAGAGGCAACCAGAGGGAGTAATACTCTTGATCTGATTATCAGCACTGATTCTTCATGCATTAAGAATCTGCAGATAAAGGAACCGCTAGGTGGCAGTGATCGCTGTGTACTGATATGGGATTTACTTAAAGGTGTAACTACCATCAGGGGGCGCCTCCGTAGCCAGGTGGGAAGGAGCAGTAGTGCGTAGCACACGCTTCTTGATTAGACCGTGGTTCGAGCCCGTCATCACCAAATACAGAGGATGTGGAAAGGTCAGGAAATGACCACCGCATATCTCGGAGCAATATGGCCTTAGTTGCTAATGCTCCTAAAAACCAAATAACAAACAAACAAACTACCATCAGGGGTAAGGGGAAGGGTTTTTGCTTTCGTAAAGGTGACTACAGTGGTCTCAGAGAGTTTTTAAATTCTATACAGTGGGATCAATTGATGATGTTACTAATGGTGAATTCAGGGACTTAATCTTGGAGGGTACTAGGCTTTTCATACCATCTAAGAAATACCGTTCAAGGTTTAGGCCTAAATGGATATCAGATGAATTAATGTGGCTTGTGGCAGAGAAAAAAAATGCATGGGATGCGTATAAATTATAAGGTGACACAGAAGCCTATGGCAGATATAAGCTAGTCTGTAATCAAGTCACAAAGGAGGCTAGGCAGGGGAAGGCAGATTACAAGAAATCTTTGGCAAAGGATGCAAAGAGTGCTTTACTTATGTAAACTCTAGAAGGAAAGGGATGAATCAGATTGGTCCACTTAACATAGATGGTTTGACTGTTGATGATCATGCTCAGGTAGCTGATAAACTGAATGAGTATTTTGCATCTACATTCATGCATGAGGAGTTATTCAAGGAGGGGAATGCCAGAAGTTTATCAACCTCTATAGGGGGCTAAGTGATTTTGTAATAACTGAGAGCAAAGAGAAGGAGAAATTGTTGAAATTAAGCATAAGGAAGGCACCTGGGATGGATGTGATCTATCTAGTTATATTACAGGAGGCAGCAAAGGAAGTAAGCAAACGCTTAGCCATAATTATGAAAGCTTCCTTGGACTCAGGGAGGTCCTCATGAACTGGAGATGTGCAAATGTGTCCCCAATTTACAAAGGGGGATCAAAGGGTGACACTGGTAATTACAGATCTGTTAGTTTAACTTCTATTGCATGGAAAATAATGGAGTCACTGGTTAATGAAGTGATGCAGGATCATCTAGACAAGACTGCAGTTATAGTTCAGACACAGCATGGATTTGTTATGGGGAAGTCTTGTCTGACAAACTTGATTGGATACTATGATGTGGTCACAAAGGAATTGGATGCAAAGAATAATTTAATTTTGATATCATTTACCAGGTGGTTTTGAAATAAGGAGCCCCTAGTGTCAAAACGGTTAGAGTTACCCCTATAAAAATTGGTGGGTATGTCATTTAGGGTATGGGGAAGTGATTTGTAGAAGAAAAAAAATTAGTTAATTTCTGCCACCAGGGAAAAAGGCGCTGCACATATGTAAACTTTGTTATTTACGTAAAGACACACTGCTTATGCAAATGACATGCTGTTAGATGAAAACAGAAAGGCCAATGCCACCGTCAATAACCATCACAGTTCCTACAAAATAGGAATGTGCTCTTTTAGTAAAACTTTTCTACCAGAATAATAGTAATGCTAATGCAGCACTACTTGAATATTGGATACTTAAAGGTTTGCATAAAGCACCTTTGACATTGTTAATGGAGTTTTAAAACTAATAAAGAAATTTGAAGCGACCAGGGAGTTAAGTGTAATTCCAGGCAGGGGACGAACACGTATCGAAACAGAGATAGTGGATGAAGTTTACTGGTAGTGTTTCGCATTCTGACCATTGCAGCTGCCAGCTGCAATGGTCAGAATGTGAAATACTACCAGTAAATAGTGCCAGAAGTGTGTCAAGTGACTTGAATCTTCCTTGGTTACTATACAATATAGTGCTTCAATTAACTTCACGCTGGTTCCCGTACAGAGTTCACACAGTGCAAGAACTAAAGTCTTGTGATCAGCAACAACGAATAGACTTTGCTCTACAATTTCTGGCTCGTATGGAACTTGATGATACATGTTCTCAAATGATCTTGTGGTCTGATGAGGCACATTTCACTTTTCGTGGGGCTGTAAATGCACAACACTATCGAATATGGGGAACTTCTCATCCATCTGCTGTGCATGAAAGACCACTACAAAGTCCATATGTTACAGTATGGTGTGGATTTGCAGCAGAGTTTATAATCGGACCATTTTTCTTTGAAAAGTCTATGCCTCATGGCCCCTTGCTTAGTAGCATGAATTAAGAGCCAAACAATTGCCTCAATTGCCTGTTGATGAGAGGTTTGAACAATCCCTCCTGTAAGGTGTATGGTAACTAGTGCATGGTACCATGTTCTGGCCAGCCCCAATCACCAGATCTCAATTGCTCTGATTTTTGGCTATGGGGATACCTGAAAGACAGAGTTTACCGTGGTGGCATACAGGCGCTTGTTGATTTGAAAATAAGCATTAAACAGCATGTGGCCAACATCCCCAATGAAATGCTATGTGAAACTGTGTTGCACGCAGACCTCCGCTTTCAGAATGTAATTTCAAGTGAAGGAAAGCACATAGAACAATATCTGTAGATTTCTAAGTTCTAATATTAAAATCTAATCCTAAATTAAGTATTCCATCTCATGTTTACAGTGCCAATTTCTCCCCTGGTAGTGGAAATTTGAACTAAATTTTTTTTCTACAAATCACTTCCCCACACCCTAATGACATACCCACCGATTTTCACAGCACTATCTCTAACCATTTTGACACTAGGGTCTCCTGAATAAGGAAACTTATTTTATAACCACCTGGTACTTGGATTTTGGGAAACTTTTGATACTGTTGCACATGGAAGACTACTGTACAAATTGGAGCAGTATGGCATTTAGGGAAAGTTGCTACAATGGATAAAAGGATGGTTGAGTGGGAGAAAACAGAGAGTACTTATCAATAGACACTGCTTTTCATGGACTAATATTATTAGTGGAGTCCCCCAGGGTTTAGTGTATGGCCCATTCTTGTTTTCGATATTTATTTATCAATGATATTGCTGAAGGTATATCAGGGTTAATGTCTAAGTTTGCAGATGATACAAAGGTTGGCAGGATTGTTAATGACAGTAATGATAGTATGATACTGCAACAGGATCTGGAAAAGTTGAGCAGATGGGCTGAGAAGTGGCAACTGAAGTTTAACATTGACAAATGTAAAGTACTGCATATGGGTAGCAGTAACCCCAGAGTAATGTATAAACTAGGTTGTACTACATTCAGGGTAGTGGAGAATGAAAAGAACCTAGGGGTAATTGTGCAGTCAGATATGAAGTTTTCTGAGCAGTGCAAAAAGGCTGAAAGAGTAGCTTATGGTGCCTTATCAATATGTCAGTGGTCAGGCCACACCTTCAGTACTGTATACAGGTCTGGAGGCCTCATTTTAGGAAAGATGTAGATCTGCTTTAACAAGTACAGAGAAAGGCAACAAGATTGGTGAGTGAAACAAAGGGTTAGTGTTATCAAGAAAGGCTTAAGTTCTGCAAATTGCAGCTTCTGGAGACTAGGCAACTGCGAGGAGATCTGATTGAGGTATTTAAGCTTTTTAATGGATTGAATAAGCTAATTTCTTTGAAAAAAAAATACAGGGAAAATCAGTTTAAATTGAGGGAGGATGGTTGTAGGATAAATGCGCAGAAATTTCCTTTCAGCCAGAGAGGTAATTAATTGTTGAAAAAATTTTCATCTGATGTTACGGAAGTGGGTAATTTGAATAAATTAAAGGAGGAATTAAACATTATTAGAGGGGAAGAACAGGTGATGTTGGAAATATTTTTATTTATTTTTTTGTCTGACATTGTATATTGTCTGACTAGCATCTTTGCATCATTTACTAATACTACTTCCCATGTCACCACCCCGTTTAACATTAATCTCAGTAACTGATGCCAGTATCCCACCTGTGGATAAGTAGGTAATTATTATATATATATATATATATATTATTATTCTTTTGTATTATCATTCTATTGTGGTTTAATTCGTCTTTGTTCATCATTAATGTCATTGTTTTACGCCATGATGGCTAATTAAACATTATCCGTGCCGGTGTTTTTTACCTATAGATATTATAGTTAATACATTACTGGTCTTTAAGCTAGCCTATTCTCGGTTATCTTAATTTCCCGTGGCCTATACATTTAGGATTTTGCAACTTGTTGCGTATTGCTAAAGAAATTGTCATAACACTTATTGATGAAAAACTGTAGCAATAGGCAAAATATCAATACTATTTTATAACTATATAATATAATTTATACATTTTTATACATTTTTGTATTACATCACATGGACGTCAATCCCCTACTTCATCGGGGGCTTTGAGTGGATTGATGGCCCATTCGATGTAATGCATTTTTTACTTACCCGTTTCTGTTTGCAGCTATCACAGCTTTGCTATTTAATTAATTCTAAATTCTAAGGTTCTTTTTGAATTTTTTTTTTTTTTTTTTTTTTTGGACTTATGTTTATAGAATAGGTTAGATTATAGAGAATAGGCTAGCTTAAAGACCAGTAATGTATTAACTATAATATCTATAGGTAAAAAACACCGGCACGGATAATGTTTAATTAGCCATCATGGCGTAAAACAATGACATTAATGATGAACAAAGACGAATTAAACCACAATAGAATGATAATACAAAAGAATAATAATAGGTACTCTGTTCGTACCCATGCATTGCTAAAACAGCTAATGGGACAACAGAAAAAGCTAGAAAGAAATTAAATAAAACTACTATAATAGAATATTAATAATAAAATGTGAATTGAACCATCATAATACAAAAGAATAATTATATATATATATATGCATCTTATATTTTATCACTGGCCTAGCAAGTTATCTGAAATCTAATGATGGATTCAGATGATGTCATTTGAGTTTGTAGTTGAATGCTCTGGGTAGCACCCTTATAGAATTCTTTGTAGCTAATTCTGTTGAATCTAGACTCATGAAGCAGCTTTGCATTTGATGATTTTCGCATGTATTGAGTCTGATTTTTAATATCTATTGAACAATTTTTTTTTAATGAAACATTTTTGCTTTTAGTAACTTTTGAGCTGCAAAAACTACAGGAGCTGTGAGGCTTGCTTAACTACTAAAAATCACAGGAGTTGTGAGGTTAAGCAAACTTAATTTCCGACATAGTATCCCTTACTCTGAATATATTTTTTCAGCCTTACAGTACAAATAAACAGTACTGCACCCTAAGAAGAACTTGCATTGCTATTTATTTTTAATGCATGGCGCTAGAATTAATTATTCTTTCATTGGCAGTTGACTAGGTACTATCAGTGCAATACATTATAACCGAGTCATGATATATTTGCACAATATGAGAGATATCAAAAGTTGTGGATATTTATGTTCTAAGTAACTGTAATATGATATACTTCAGTCTGTAGGAGCTATATGACATAGCTGTATAATAAAGCATATGAACGTCGTGGCGAGATCCAATATTCCTTACATTTCGAGGGTACAGCTCTAAAACGATGTTCACAGGCTGGCCGCTAGTTAGTACACTGGACCGAACCTATTGGTAACTCTCCAGGAGGCTTCAGGATCAGCTAGTGTATAATCTTGCTACCTCTACTCTGCCAGATAGTGACTGGAGGGAGTCCGAGTAGTGTGTATGCGGGTAGCATTGTCGAGGCCACGTTATGTCAAGGATCTGGGTATATTCTTACCACGTGTATGCCATATCCAAAAATTTCATTACTTCATACAGCATGTCCCACCCACTTTTTCTTACTATTGAATACACCATGAATTGTCAAACTAATAGAGCAAGCTTATCTGCGGAAAGATCTAAACCTCCCAAGGACTTCCTAATTCATTTCACAAATATCGTGGTCTCAATTCTAATCTCAACGATGTCCATTTCCACTTGCAGTCTGCCAAACCTCATGTACTTTTTCTGACAGAATCTCAGTTATCGGTTGATTCAACTACTGCTCATCTCAGATGCCCAAATTATTCGCTGTATGATTCCTTTCACCTCAAAGGTGGTACTTGTGCATATGTCCGTTCTGATATTCCCTGTCAGAGACTTGGCAATTTGGAATCTCCTCTCTTTGATCTTCTCTGGCTTAAAATCTCTCTACCTCATTGTGTCAAATTCATCTGTTGTCTCTATCATTCTCCCAACTCGACAAATCACTTGGAGCTCTTTGACTTCCTCTCGTTGCAACTTGACTTTCTCCAGTCCAACTCTCCTAACAGTGAGGTAATTTTCCTTGGTGATTTTAATGTTCACAACCCCAGCTGGCTTCCGTTTTCTAGTCACACCGACCCAGCAGGTCGAGATGCTGAGGCTTTTGCAATTACTAATGACCTAGCACAGATTGTTCATTTACCTACAAGAATACCGGACAATCCTAATCGTACAGCCAATACGCTTGATCTTTTTCTCACAAACAACCCTTCTAAGTACACGGTTGAAGTGAGAGCTCCTTTAGGCACTTCAGGTCACAACTTGGTGATTGTCTCTTCTCCAATGGAACCTTTATCTCATGGCTATTCCCAACCTCGTGTTGTTTGGCATTACAAGAATGCAAAATGGGATGACCTGCGAGACTTCTTTTCTTCTTTTCCTTGGTCGGATTACTGTTTCAAAAGTTCTGATGTCAACGTTTGCTCAGATCGTGTCAGTGAAATTATTCTTGCAGGAATGGAATCCTTTATCCCACACTCCACTTTAAAATCTTGTCCTTTATCTAAACCTTGGTTTTCCAACTAATGTGCTAAGGCTGTCCAAGAGGAGAATGTTGCATATCGTAATTGGCTTGTTTCTAATTCTTCAGTTTCATTTTCTGCCTACACCAAAGCTCGCAACAATTGTAAAACAGTTATTAATCAGTCCAAACTAGAGTTTGAACAGGCTAAGAGTAAAAAACTTGCTTCTTGCCCTAATGGTAGCCGAGCATTCTGGTCTCTTGCCAAAGCTATTGGCCGCAACTTTTGCCCATCTCTGCTCCCACCTCTGTCCAAACCAGATGGTTCTGTTGTCACTTCAGCCAAGGACAAAGCTGACCTGCTAGCATCCCATTTTTCTTCCAGCTCATGTATTAATGATCTTGGTAAAACACCTCCCACCATTCCCAACACACTCCATTCAATGCCTCCTGTGGTCTTCCGTCAAAAGGATATCAGAAGGATTTTGATGAATCTCGATGCTAAGAAAGCTCCAGGTCCTGATGGTATTTCTCCACTTGTTCTCAAAACATGTGCTCCTGAACTTACTCCTATTTTTTGCCACCTTTTTTCACTTTCTTATTCTAAAGGTGTTTTTCCTTCTGCTTGGAAATTTGCTCATATCCAGCCAGTTCCTAAAAAGGGTGACAAATCCCTCCCATCCAATTATCGTCCCATTGCAATTACTTCTACTCTTTCTAAAGTAATGGAGAAATCAATTAACCGCCAACTCTTAAACTACCTAGAAACCTTCCGTCTGATCAACGATCACCAGTATGGATTCCGTCAGTGTCGATCCACTGGTGATATTCTGGCTTATGTTACCCATTTATGGACTAATTCAATGGAAAGGTTTGGGGAAACACAAGTAGTTGCTCTTGACATCTCAAAGGATTTTGATCGTGTTTGGTGTAAAGGTCTTCTAAACAAGCTTCCATCTTATGGTTTGCCAACTGTTTTTAGTAATTGGTTATCCAGTTTTCTCTCTGATCGCTCACTGAGGGTGATGGTTGATGGCTCTCTGTCTTCTAACTTCTCCACTAATGCCGGTGTCCCCCAAGGTTCAGTTCTTTCCCCCACTCTTTTCCTCTTGTATATCAATGACCTTCTTCCATTGACTGGAAATCCTATCCATAGTTTTGCCGATGATAGCACATTGCATTCAACTTTCCATTTTGAGAAACCTTGTCCTGCTCAATCAGCTTCAACTTCTCGAAAATCTGCTACCAATTCCTTAAATGCCGATCTTCAGGTAATTCTCCAGTGGGGCAAAGACAACTTAGTTGATTTCAACCCTTCTAAAACTCAGTCTTGTCTTATATCTCGCAAAAAGGATTCTTCTGCTCCTATGCTTATCTTTAGTGACACTCCAATTTCTAGGCAAAAGGATATATCTCTTTTGGGGATTACCCTGACTTCTAATCTCTCTTGGCACAAGCACATTACAAATATTGCTTCCTCTGCATCTAAAAAACTTGGTTTTCTCTTTCGCTCTCAGTGTTACTTTTCTTCCAAACAGCTGCTCACTCTGTATAAATCGCAAATCCGCCCTGCCATGGAATATTGTTCCCACCTCTGGGGTGGTGCCCCCAAAACCTCTCTCAGGCTTCTTGATTCCATTCAGAAGAGGGCAGTTAGGTTAATTAATGATTCATCTCTAACAGTCTCTCCACTCGCTGTCTAATAGACGCACTGTTTCTGCTGCATGGCTCTTCTACAGATACTTCCATGGGTACTGTTCTTCTGAATTAGCTTCTATAATTCCCGCTCTCTCTTTCAAAACAGTCCGAACACGTGCCGCCACCAGCCAACATCCATCTACTGTCCAACTTCAAACCCACATAACCAACTTTTCATCTTCCTCATTTATTCATTCAACTGCCGTTTTCTGGAACAACCTTCCTTCATACGTATTTCCTGAAAATTACAATCTACAGAAGTTCAAGTCCAATGTCAACAAATATCTTCTTTCGTCTTTTCAACCTCCAACCCAAGCACGGTACTAAGTACTATAGGTTCTAATTCCTCTCGTGTTTGGGGTTCACATAAAAAAAAAAAAAAAAAAATATATAATATGAGGTATGTTCAAAAAGTTTCCAGAATTTTACCATAAAAACTTATTGAGTGAACAGTTTGGCTTGCTAACCTAATCACCTTCAAAGTATCTTCCTTTTACTCATACACTTGCTCTGTCAGTCTTCCCAACCTTTGAAATATTCTTTAAAATCATGTTTTTTTTAGTGCACATAGGGTTGCTTTGGTATTTTCTTTGATGTTATCCACCATAAGTGTAAAGTGTATTCGTGTCTAGCGGCACCGGAGGTTTCCCCCAACTCCGCGTTGCTTTCATTGTAGGTGTAACAGTTCACTGTAAAAGCCAGAGATTTAAAAGTGTATGGATTTTGTAAGTGTAGTGTTGTGTTTTGTTTTTCTTCTGGCCATTTAGCTGCTAGACCCCTGCTGGGGCCCAACGTTGTCCACACTTAGCCTCGTGGAGGCAGACCAGGTACCCAGTAATTGATATTTTACTCTGGCAGGCCCTGCCACCTAGTTTCCTGAGATTTCAGTGGCTAGGGCCTTAAAAAAAAAAAATAAATAAATAAATAAAATAAAATAATCGCTGCAAAAGGTTTAAGCCGAAAGAGTTTTGCGTGCGCGGTTTGAATTTGGACATATTTTAATTTTTAACATTGTGTGGGACGTTCGCTGGTGTATAGACAGAGTAGGGGAGGGAGACTAAAGACTGGGGAGAAAAGCCAGAAGTATGGGGATAATAGAGTAGGTGTCCCCAAAAGCAGTGGGGCAGGCCCATGCCCCACCAGAGGTATAGAAAAGGGGGAGTGGCAGGGGGGAAACAGGAAACCGTCTCCCCCCTTCCTGGGGATTGGGAATTAAAGGTGAATAGGACTAGGGAGTCCTATTCAGACCGCCATATGGCGTAATGCAAGTAAATAATTTTAAATAAATTTTGTATTTATACTCCGGGACGACCAAACGGTCAGAGGAGTTCACAAGATAGACAGAATACAAGAAACAGCACCGTATTCAGTAGTCACGGGCTTGAACCCCGGTCACTCAAGGCACGTGTACTTATGCACCCGCGCACCTGACCACTAGGCTACGGCGGCCTTTCTAGTTCCTGCATTTATGTCCAGTCCGGGCTTTTTGTCACTTGGTTTGTTTGCATGTAATCATCTTTGTCGGTTTGTTCCTATGGCAGTGTCTGACCAGGTTCCATGTCTCTTTGCTATTTTCTTGATCTTTGTAGGGTCCTGTTGGGTCCTTTCATCCATTTATGGCCTCACTTTGGTCGGGGTTGTCTTCTTCCATGCTCATTTTGATTTCCTCTTACTCTTTGCAGTCTTGTGGGGTGGTCAATTTTCTTCGAGCATGTAATTTACTTTCATTCATTGTGGATGGCAATTTCCGTTCTTCTTCGGTTGAAGACTTCTCATGCAAATTGGCTGAAAGCCGCGTAGTCGTCTTCTGTATCCAAGAGATGGAGTATTCTGTTATCCACCATAGTGAAATGATGACCCCAAAGCCCCATTTTCAGTTTAGAGATTGGCCCGAAGCCAGACTGTACAAGGTCAGGGTAGTAGGGAGGCTGCTGCATGACTGATTTTTTTTTTTTTTTTTCTTGCAGCCAAGAACTGCTATCATTGTGTGACTGGGCATTTTCATTTCATGGTTCAGAATCCAGCCATCTTCCATTTTTGAGTTCATCTTTGCCTCACATTCTCACACAAATGTGCCAAAACAAAAGTCACAGGTTCATAGTGCTCTATATGGTCATCATCAAAAAAAATTATCAGCATGACTTTGTTGGATTTTGTTGCACAAGGCATCTTGATTTGTGGGGATATTTTTGCATCCTCACGCAGCATCTTTTATCAGAATTATGTGTACTGAGCCTACAGACAGTCTGACTTCATGAGCAAAATCAACAACAGTCATTTGTCTATCATTTCGCATGAGTTCCTTTACTTTCGTGACAAAATAAACAGTACATTTTTGTAATTTCGGGACATTGATGGGTTTGCGAGGTTCATCTTTCAATGTTTCCTGTTTGGTTTTAAACCAATTAAATCATTTGTAAACCACTATTTTCCTCAAAGCATCATCTCCATAAACTTTCTGTAATGTTTGCAGCATCTCACTAGCACTTTTCCCAATTTTAAAAAAACTGATGTTACCGCATTGTTCAAACTGTGACATCCAAATGAAGTGGATGAGTCAGTTTCCACCTCGCATGCATGCTCACCAAGGTCAGTGTCAATGCCCCACAAATCCTTATGGCCATAGCGCAAACCATTTAAATACCAGTGTGCGATTCTGTAACTTTCTGAATGTATTGTGTATAATACAAATGCATAATTTTTGTGACACAGTTTCCTTTTTATCCAGAAAACTACGAAGGCATCTCAAATTGTGAAGCAAATCCCCCACAGGTTGCCTCAGGCTTAGGCTACAAATAATAAAGTTTATTGCTGTTTATTTGTAATGTGTGCCTCTACTATTGTATTAGTAGTATTAACCAGGGCTGGATTCAAGCATGTTGAGGCCCTTAACCAAAGCATTCAAGTTCAAAAAGGCACTGATATATGTAATTATAGGTTTTTATCTGTATTTTTTATCCCCTCAAAAGGAAACACGGTGGCCCTCTCAGATAATAAGACTCCAACCCATCGCCTGGCTTATACCTAAATTTGCCACACCATGGATTTCACAACTTTTGCTAAACTAAGAAAGATGTACCTTAGGTAACTGGATCATAAATTAAGGTTACAAGCTTTGGAACTAATTTTCTGCATTGTTGTTACCTGCACAGTATGACTCATCTTTCTCCATTGTAGGATTATAGTTATTATTGCAAGAGTCCAGATATATTGTTTCTGTAAAAAGTAATCTGTTTTGTAGGAATTTCAGAGTTTTCCATTTATTTTTCATGATCAAATACGCTTATGAAAGTAGTCCATGCAAATAAATTAAGCAACTGTGGATAAAAAAAAAGAAAGCTTTAATATGATTAAAAAGACTTTTGAAACAAGCCAAATAAAAAAAAATAATAATAATAAAATAAACTGAACTGCCTGCTTTAGTTTATTTTATTTCATTATGTTGTTTTTAGTAAATGCTTTAAGATTGCTTTATTACAATTATTGTTTTTTACAAATTTGTTTCGTACTTGTTATAGGAGTAGTTTTATCTGGTATACTGGACATCTTAGATTATCTCAATCATGTTGATTTTTGTTTTGTAAATATTATAGGTCATTATAGGAGGTTCTGTTTTAGATGTTATATCAGTTGTTCAGACAGAAAAAATTGAGGTAAGATTTAAAGTAGCATTCTAATTTCTTTCCTTAGAATATATTTTTATTATTTTAACTGGTGATATTAAACAAGGTGCTATTGTAGATGTGAATTATAATTGTTCATGGGCCAATTTGCTTAAACTTGTCTGTAGGTCAGGCGTGGTAATTTTTTTTTTCTTTCTCTTTTGTTTTTTATATACAGTGAGCCTACTGAGTAATAGGAAAAAAATATCTGGACTGAAAAAATTGCTTTTATTACAAAATAGACTATAAACTATATTAAAAAAAAATCTTTATATTATGAAATAAATTGTGTTTCTGTATTACCTTATATTTATTACATGATTAAACTGACATTTAGAATATTCAAATAGGTATGATTCAAGCCTTTTATTAGTCAGTTTTTTTGGGAAAAAAAGCAAGAAATAGTTTAAAAGGGAGAGCATTCAAAATTTATTTTTCATTCTGACATTGTATTATATAATACAATAAAATACAATGTATTATATTATATTATATTGTATTGTATAATTAGATCAGAAAATATCACTAGACACAACAGTCTTGTTATACAAGCAAAAAATAATCCCCAGTCAACTGGGGATAGTGAGTGGTTAGAAAAGGAAGGAAATGAAACTCTACGGAAAGTTTCCATAGCAACAGGTGTTTTTTTAACATGCATGGTGCCATAAAGAATATTTCTATGGCTAAACTTTTCCATTTAAAAATAATACTGGGAAATGACAAGTAAATGATAGGTGGAACAGGACCAGGGAATGGTTGATGACGTAGAGCAGATATCATCTTTTAAGGACACAAAGTGTGATATTGTTGTACACGTTGGAATCAATGATATTAAGAGTAGGGCACCAGCGGAATTACTTAATAAGTACAGGTCAACGTTGAAAAAAAGCTGTGAGTTGGGGTTGAATTTGAAAGTGTCTGCAATTCTGCCCAGACACGATAGGAGGGAGTATATGATGAGAACCTTGTTGATCAATTCAGCCCTGGAGAGATTGTGCAAGGCTCAAGGGGTAGAATTTTTCTCAGCCTGATCTATGATTGTTAACAGGAGAGACTGCTTCTACATGGATAGGATACACTTAAATAGAAAGTGTGCAAGAATATTTGCCGACGCTATCAAGGCAGAGTTAGCTGGCTCGGAAAACTGCTAGCTTGGGGGGATACATGGACTAATAGATTAACAGTAGCTGCTGGCAGAGGTGAAAGCAATTCTTGTACTGCTTCTATTGAAATGAGCAGCAGCATGGAAAACAAGGTGCAGGGGATTCCAATGCTAGGAGTTTGGTAAATAAATTTGATGAATTTGAGGTGTTGGTCAAAACATCAAAGGCAGATATTGTTGGGATGTCAGAAATGTGGTATCACACAGATATAAGGAATGCAGAACTGGAATTTGGGGAGTACAATGTGTAGAGGAAGGATAGACAGGATAGGAAGGGAGGAGGGGTTCTTCTATTGGTTAAGAAACACATAAAATCCAAGGAAGTACAGCCAGTCGACATGGCTGGATAGTGCAGTGTCGAGTCAGTTTGGTGTGACATAAGCACTGGAAAGGCAAAATTGAGAGTAGGAGTGTGTTATAGGCCTAATGACTCTGATGAGTATAATAAACAACTATACAGAGAAATAGAGTGGGCCAGTAAATCAGAGTGGGAGATTTTAATTTCCCAGATATTGACTGTAATTTGTGGGTTTGTCACTCACACACTAGCAAGGCTTTTGTGGATTTATTGGATGATTGTTTTCTACAGCAGCATGTTCGGGAGGCAACTAGAGGGAATAATACTCTTGATCTGATTATCAGTAGTGATTCCTCATGTATTAAGAATCTCCAGATAAAGGAACCACTAGGTAGCAGTGATCACAGTGTGCTGAAAGTGGGATTTACTCAAAGAGGTAACTACCATTATGGGTAAAGGGAAGGGTATTTGCTTTCGTAAAGGTGACTACAGTGGTCTGAGACAGTATTTAAATTCTATTTGAATTTCCCAGCAGTCTCTGGAATCCAATACAAATTCAATACAAAAATATAACACCAAATTTATATCCCAATGCAGTTATAACTCTAAATACATATAACGACTTAGATTTTACAAACGTAACATTATAAATTAGTACATAAAACTTGATAGAGATACGAAATTCATATAATGAAACTCGATACTGAAATATATATATATATACATATTTGAGTTAAGTTGTAATGTATAACATGAAATGATCTGTGACAAAATAATATTACAGATTAGAAATAATATTATAAAATAGATATAAATTAACAATCCTATTTTCTTTTTCATGCTTGGATATATATACATACATGCATATATATATATATATATATATATATATAGAGAGAGAGAGAGAGTTATAACTGCATTGGGATATAAATTTGACGCTATATTTTTGTATTGAAATTGTATTTACAAACATAAAATTATTATTTTGTATTTACAAACATAAAAAATTATGTTTGTAAAATCTAAGTAGTTAAAATAGATAATAAATTTAACTATATATTGCCACCCGCGTGGTTCTAATGCTCTGCTAGCCATCTATGCCAAATCACCAATTCTAAAAGCTCTACGAATATTACTGTTGTACGTTACGATCTACCTGACAAGTTGGCGCCTCCGTAGCCAGGTGGGCAGGAGCAGTAGTGCGTAGCACACGCTTCTTGATTAAACCGGGGTTCGAGCCCGTGACCACCAAATACAGAGGATGCAGAAAGGTCAGGGAATGACCACCGCATATCCCCGGAGCAATATGGCCTTAGTTGCTAATGCTCCTAAAAACCAAATAACAAACAAACAATAAACGTGACAAGTTCTGTTATTAATCCCATTAGTAGTGCTATAATTTATGATTTATAATCCTCTGCTGATACTGGTTAGATTGCTACAAGTTACATATAAACTACCAGTATCTGCTGTATCGATATGAAACCATATTTGAACATAATGACTTTTAAATTATACAATAAAACACTTAATTTTATTTACAACTGTTTTGTTAGAAAAAATAAAAAAAATAGTAAACGTATAAAAATTAAAAAAATTACAAATCATAGACAAGAAAAATGTACACTTACATTTGTTAGCACCACACCTTAATTATCATATAAAAAATTCCTTAATGGGTTTCTGTTTCATAGAAGCTCCTCCCTTTTTAACCTCTATTTTGTAGGTGCCTAAGTAACAAAATATTGGCAGGTGTGGTATCCTCCTGCTGTACAATATAATTTAAAGCTGACTCAATAGCATTTAGACCTTCCATATGTGTCATTTATCTTTTTTTGTAGTTTCTGTGCACTTTTCATCGTCATCTTCACTTTCATATTTTTGTTCATCAACAAGTTTTACGGTCATGGCAGTCATTTCCAGCTGTTCATCAGAATTCGTCCACTCTTTAATATCCTCTGTAGTAAAAGTGTGTCCATAACAGGAAGGTTATTGGCTAGTTCTAAAAAGGTTTTCTCACCTCTTTCATATTCATTTGCCATCTCGTTCTAGTTGCTTCATTTTGGCAGCATAAAATATTTTTCTAGGATTTAATCAGAGTTGTTGTTTTAACATTGTTCCATGTTTCTGCCAACCAGTAAATAACATCCATAATGTTTATTTTTTTAAGATTCTCAACAACACTGGTCCTGTTTCAAGATTTTGAAGCAGGTGTTTTAAGAGACGTTGCCTATAGTTGCATTTCAGAGTCTCCAAAACACCTTGATCTAGAGGTTGAAGAAGGGAAGTCACATTAGGGGGCAAAAACAGAGCTCTGTAGCCATCAAAAACTAGTTCACTTTCATCTGGATGGGATGGAGCATCGTCTAAAATTAAAAGTGCTTTTTGGGGAAGTTTCTTTTTGTTCAATTTTTTTTTTGTGCTAGGGACAAATTCTTCATGAAACCATGTTTTAAAAAAACTTGAATCCATCCATGCATTTTTTTGATTTGCATCGTTAACAAGCAAACATTTTCCCTTTTTTAAAGTTTGGGGGTTCTTTGACTTTCTAATGAGAGTTAGTTTAAGCTTATGCCCCCCCCCCCCGATGAATTTGAACATGTTAGTACCATCATTCTCTCCTTGCTTCATTTATAAACAGGAGTTGATTTTTCTTTTCTAGCTGCAATTGTTTTGGATGGAAGAATCAGGCCCGTTTCGTCACAATTGTAAATTTGATCCAAATTCCAATTTTCTTCTTGAATAATTTTTGCTAATTTTATAGTAAATGTTGCTATTTCTTCTGTACTAGCTGATAATTTTCCCCCAGTGATGTTCAAATTTCTAACTTCAAACCTTTTTTTCTCAATGATCCAACCAACCAATACTTGCGGTAAATTGTTCTTCCCCTTCATTATGAAATTCTAAAGCCTTAGCCTGTAAAATTAGTCCAGAAATTGAACTTCCTATGTTTCTGATCTGTGTGAACCATAAAAAAAAAAAAATTGCTTCAGAAGCTTGTTCAAATTCTCCTTTCTTCATTGTTTTTCTATTCAAATTTTCACTATCACATGCAGATGCTCTTTGCAAACACCATTTTTAAATTTCCGCTCTCTTTCTCCTGCAGTCCCCTACAGGTCACTTCACCAACACCTAAAGTCACTAGCTACTTTTTTTTTTATTGTTTCTTCTTGATCCGAGCATTTGATTGCATTCAACTTCATGTCTAAAGACACAACAACACACTTCTGTTTCCACTCATAGTGCTTACACTAAACCTAATAACATAGATGAAACATGACAAATAAAAAAAAAATTAGAAAATTAGAGTAAAAAGTAACAACATTCAACTGGTGTGAATTCCTGCTCCGTACTGAACTATGTACTCTTGTCTTTGATGACAAAGTATATACAACTTTTCGACGAGTCATCTCGGATAATGCAGAACCTCGGTTAAATGAGTCTTGGTTAATCGGGACTCTACTGTAATGTATATTTTCAGCTTTTATGTACTATATTTAACATATAGTTACATGAAGTTAAATAGAGCAAACTATTTAAAGTATATTTTTGTTGAAATATACTGTAAAGCATATGTGATGAAAGTGCAAATTACTAATGGTATCCCTTGTTAGCTAAAAGTGATTTCATTTCAGATATTTCAATTAATTATTTCTTTGGAAAACTGTTTGCTATTCTTTCTAAAGTTATTTCATGTTTCCAGTGATCAATAAGCAGCTTTTTGATAATTTGATTTCAGTTATAAGCAATTGTAACCATGAGAAAAGTGCTAATTTTGTGATTGTTTATTTATATTTAAATTATAGAAATAATAACCATTCTCTATACACAACTCTAAAGCTACTATGCTAAACTACAATACTATGGTGATTTTTTCCTAAGAAAAGACATTCTTGTATATACTCATATGCTTCACAAGTCTGGCTGCTGAAATGCAGTCCATCTCTACTATTTGGAGGGTACCGTAGGGGCATTCGGAGAAAGCAGGTGTATTTTAAGTTGCCTCCAGCAGATTAACTGAATGGGATTAAGATCAGGTGTCTAGTAAACATATTTTGTGTAAAATTTGTTTAAAATTACTTTCTATAATCTTTAAATCTTATTTCACTAATTTTGTGAAATTAATTTATACAGTATTTGTAAATTTAATTGTTAACATATCTAAAGTATTTCTTCTAAGATACATTCTTCCTTGAAACTTCGGTAGCGGAATTTTAACTTCACTAGTGGAAAAAGTTTTGGTAACAGTTTAGTTTCTGTAATACTTTGTTAATAAAGTTGATGATGATGTGGAGTAGATATTATCTTTTAAAGCACAAAAGGTGATATTGTTGTACACATCAACACTAATCATATTAAGCGTAGGAGATCTGAGGACTTTCTTAACAAGTACAGGACAGTGTTGAGGAAAAGTTGTAAGTTAGGATTAAATTTAAAAGTGTTGTAGTTTTGCCCAGACACGATAGGAGGGAGTACATGATTGAGAGCCTCGTCAATCAGTTCGGCCCTGGAAAGACTAGCAGAATTTGCATTTTCCTATTTGTGTGAAAATAACAGAAATTTCTAGAATTTTAAATGCAGAAATCAAAGAAAATACTTTTGTTGAGAGGTATTGGGAGGTTTATGAACATTTACTCAGTCCATGTGGATTGAGTAGATGCTTATAAGCCTCAATTGCAATTACTTAAACAGTAATTGCATTACTGTTATCACATGCAGTGAACATATCTCTGTTTAATTAATGAATTGTTATTCACCAGTGTAATTTGAATTTTTTTTTATATGACCTACCTGCATATGTGTGTGTAGAATACACTGTACACACACACATCATTTCTTAATTAACTCAGCAGTGTTCATGTCCCAAGTTTGTTGCAAAAGGAATTGCATGTCACCTGTCATTTTGATTTTTTAAATTCTTTTTGCAGAATGCCAATATATCATCTTTTCTTTTAATACATTGCAGTGCTTACTATATATGTAACTGTTTAATTTTAAAAATTAATTATTTAAAAAATGCTGTGCTTTTTCTACAAGTTATTTAAAAAATAAATAAAAAAAATTATTTCTGTTGAAATTGAAAAAACACATCACAGTGATAAAATGTAAACATGAAACGAATAGCAACTTCCATTTTTTCAATCTTAATGCATAAAGCACTAAGAGGAGTTTACCTCAATATAGTACGTAGAACACTTCCGCATGATACTCTCCAGAAATTAAAACGAAAAAATCGAAAAACTTACATTATAGAAATAAATAATTAAAAACCAATTTAACACAATTAAAATCAGTTTAACACAATTAAGAATCCATTTAACGCAATTCAAAATGATTTCCCTTCCTGAAGCTGACAACGCTTTTTGACCATATGTCGTGATCACAGGAATGAAAATTACCAAATAGGGTTGAACATAAAACTTAAATAGTGATTATTTGTCTTCGCGCATGTGTGTAAAGGTCCACGCATCGGAGATCAAATATGGCCGACGAACATTAACAGAATTCTTGTGTAATTTAATTTCTACGGTTTCTGCAATTAATAGTCATGTATAATTACATTGGACATTAAGTATTTTGGCCTCATTAAATAAAAAGGTATGTTTTTCGTTAATGGCATGAAAGGCTAATTCTGATGCTGCTGAATGAGAAGCACGAACTGAGGCTTCATGTTGATTTACATGAATATTCAGAGAAAAACACGTCGACCCTTGGTAAGGCGAGTTGCAATCACTGCAAGAAATGTTCTATACCATGTCATTAATTTGTGTTGCGAACGTGGAAAGAACCCTTCAGTATAGTGTGTAATTTCTGTATTGGCCTGGCCACAATTTTAAATTCGGTATCTTTAAAGAATCTGTTAAGCTGTTTGTGCCACTGTTCAACATATGGAACAGAAATAAAGTATTTTTTGATGTTACTATTGTTGGTCGGTGTAGCATTTTGTATCCTATCCTTAGCCTGTACCCTAATTCGGTTTATTGTAGCAAGGGGATAACCCCTGTTTAAGAAACTGTGTTAAATTGATTTTAATTGTGTTAAACTGGTTTTTAATTATTTGTTTCTATAATGTAAGTTTTTTGATTTTTTTTCATTTTAATCTCTGGAGAGTATCATATGGAAGTGTTCTATGTACTATATTGAGGTAAACTCCTCTTATTATTTTGCAAAGATGTATACATGTATATTTCTGCTTATATATTACTTAAGTAAGCAGAAATTTGCAGAAACTTTTATTAATTATGATGAAAATGGAGAAAAATAAAAGTTAAAATCATAAAAAATAAACATAATTGTAATAGTCACGTGTATTTTTCAGTGCAGAAAACTGTTGAGAGTGCAAAATTTCGGGATTATGCATGCACACTTTTTTCTGTTTAGAATTTTGTTTGGTCTGTGGACCAGAGTGGATAAGTGTTTAGTAATATTTTTTAATTCAAAATATTTTAATATGAAAATTAAGCAGCTTTATACAGGGGATCTTCGTTATCTGAGGATAATTGGTTCCAGAAAATTCTACTTAAAACGAATCCATTTAAAATGGGGACCAAATTTTTGTAATGTTTATTGTAAAACTAAATGCAACTAGGCATAATATTTTAAGATTCTATATCTGTATAATATCGGTGTAGATACACCATAGACAATTCTTAAAGAAAAACTACGGTAGTAGTGTGAAAAGCTGTTCCATATTGTGCTCATCCTTCACAATGAGTTGCTCATATATTGCTCTACCTTGAATAAGCAATGCTTCACTAATAGAGAAGACTATTGTTACTTATTCTCAGTGGGCACCACCACCACTCAGACGGCACCTTTTCTGTTAGTTAGGTGGGTGAAAAGTCAAAGAAAAGCCAATTAGCTTTTTTAACTGTGCCATCTGGGTGGTGGTGCCCACCGAGAATAAGTAAGAATAATTGTCTAAGTAACAATAGTCATCTCTATTAGTGAAGCATTACATATTTGAAGTAGTGCAATACATGTGCAACTCGTTGTGAAGGATGAGCACAATATGAGATACAGAGGAAATACAGCCTTTCACACTACTACCATAGTTTTTCTTTAAGAGTTGTCTATGGTGTGTCTACTCAGATATTATATATGTAGTAATGTTGATTATGTACTTGTACATAGTAAAAAAATGAATGAAGGAACTGAAAAATGAGAAAATTATTTTATTAGGCATTTTTTAATATAATATGTTGCACAATGTAAGGTTAAGTAAAGTTTATTGAAGTTGCGCTATTTTTCCGTTGTACGAATAAAGAATGAATCCAGAGTTGTTTGTGTTTTTTTTTTCCCCCCAGTATTTTTTTAATTTAAAATTGTGTCGTAGCATTTAGTTATGTCTTTAACTTCATACTTAACTTTTGTTGCATGATCATGATCACGAACAAAAAATATTCAAGTGCTTCATCAATTTTCTTAAGGGAAAAACCTTTAGTTCTTTAATTTTCAAATCCTTGTATCTGCGGCGACTCGGATATTGGGGACTCCCTGTATGTAAAAAACTAAAACTAGGGTAATTATTATGAGAGTTCTCATGTGTTTTCAATTACATTTTTTCAGCCAGTTACTCATTAAAAACCTCAGTGTTTCTCCCAAGGTTGAGATATGTAATATTTAGAGATAAAGAGCACAAGAGAGATTACATGTAACTAAAATTACGATCATTCAACGTGCTGTGAAAAATTTGAGTGGGATCTGAGATCCCATGAACCTGCAATTCACAAAAGGATATAAAAAGGGTGTGCAGTACCCAGTGGCGTAACTAGAAAAAGTGGGCCCTAATGCAAAGTTTAGTATTGGCCCCTTGAAAATATTTGTTTTGGTAAAAATAAAAAATTAACAATACAATGTGGTAAACATGTATTTAAAATCTTTATCAATACAATATAAAAACAAAAATAATATTAAATTCCATAAATATAAAAATGAAAAATAAAATTTGAAAATTAAATGAAGTAATATATTGACTTATGTAATTTAGAATGGTTTTTGTCTAGATTTATTATTATTATTAGCTATATGGTGCAAGGAAGCCTGAGGCTTATGCTGCACAAGCCAAAAAAAAAAAAATTCCTGAGCTATCCCGAGAGAGAGAGAGAGAGAGAGAGAGAGAGAGAGAGAGAGAGAGAGAGAGAGAGTGTCAAAAATAGAAGGGGATCACCAAGAAGAGAAGAACAATGAATGGTATCCAGCTCAGGACCCTGGGTGTGCCAAGCCTATACTCATACTCACCAGATGAGAGCCCCTGGGGTAGCTTGCCATTGGCAAAATCATTAATTAATTTAGAAACATCTATTCTTTCAGCTTCTCGTGTTTATATTCTAACAGTGCTGGCACTGATAGACGTTGTTGTTCCATGGTGTTCCACAGAAATTAGTGATAAATTCTGGTCACAATCATTCATGTAGCATTGGTACTGTAGGAATTGATTTCATCACAGCAGTTGCAATATCATCTATTGTATTCTGGCATTGAGGCATTTTTAGCATTCCCTTAAAGTGGTTTTTTAAGTGTTTAGTGAATGTGATCATATGGTAGAATAGTGTAAATTAGAAATCACAGTTTAGTCCATGTGCTGTAAGATTGATTTCATACTTGGGGTAGGTAGGGAAGAAGACAGACTTCAGTGATGGGATGATTCCAGCTCCATTATCATCACAAATTCATCTCATCAGTGTTGTCTGGGTGACCTGGAGCATTGTTACCAATCCACAGTGCTTTTGTTGAGGTAAATCTTTACTGCAGGGTTGAAATGATGGAAAAACCACTCTTGGAACAAGTCTTTGGTAACTCAAGTTTGACTTGAAATCACAGAAAGCAAAAGTCAGTCAGAACTATTTGTTTCTTGTAGTAATAAATGAAGCTTGGTTTCATTTTGAAATCCCAATCAGTATTGTCAGTTGATTCTTAGAAGACTTATGACCTAGCAAGTTCTTCTCTACTTTTGTGTTGAAAGTTCTTTTGGGCATTTTCCTCTAGAACAGCCTCATTTCATTAACATTGAAGATTAAGGATTGTATCTGAGCAACTCAATAATTTTTGCAAACCTGCTGACGTAACTCTCTGCTGATTAGCTGTCAGTGCTCACTGACTCATAACCAAATGAATGTGTATTGTTAAATATAGTCAGTCCTCAAATAACACGTGTTTACATTACACGAATTCGATCATACATGATTTATAAATAGGGGAACGATATTGTATATAACACAAACCAAATTCGCTTATGCACGATTCGGCTTTGTGTTTACAAGAAAAGCAGTCGAATGCGAATTCACCCGAACTGAACGCAACACGTTAGGAATGAAGAGAAGATTCTGAAAATGTATTTGTTTTTTATATCAGTGAAGGGGAAACACATTTTACCATAATAACATAAAAACCCACACAATTTCAGCTATTGGTATTATGGCAAATGCAATTAGATCGAGTTTACTACCAGTTTATAACAGATTCCACTAGCAGAAATGCAACTGGAAATTGTTTTTATTGTTTTATGGTAGTAACACCCGGAAATGTGCTTTAGTAAAATGTGAGCTAGTGAGGTGTTCATAGTGTGTCTCTGCCTTTACGGTGTTTATTCAGTTGCTACACGCGTGCAGTTTTGTTTGCGTATCAAGCGTAGTAGTAGCAGCATGTGATGCAAGAAAGCAAGTGTATGAGCTTATGCAGCATCAGCCAAAAAAAAAAAAAAATCACACCATTCCCTCCAAATGCCTATCCAGTTCCTCCTTAAATTTATTTAACCTATCAACTTACACAACGACAGATGGAAGTTTGTTCCAGCCCTTAGGTTCATAATCTGAACAAGTGGAAGGATCCCATCACAATTCAGCGTGCTCAGAACTTAAGCCTCTCTTGGTAAGAGGATCCCTTCATTCCCCTCACCAATCTTGTTGCCCTTCTCTGTACACGCTCAAGCAAATCTACATCCTTCCTAAAATGAGGCCTCCAGACCTGTACGCAGTACTCAAGGTGTGGGCTGACCATTACCTTATACAGAGGAACAATCACCTCCTTTCCCTGCTAGCAAAATTCCTATATATCATTGACAATACCCCATGACCTGCCCTGGCAGCCTGTCTGTATTGCTCAGAAAACTTCATATCTGACTGCATAATTACTCCCAGGTCTTTTTCATTTTCTACCACCTTAAGTGTAGAACCACACAGTTGGTACGTTTCTCTGGGGTTACTTCTACCCATATGCAGTACTTTGCATTTGTCAAGGTCAAACTTCAGTTGCCACTTCTTAACCCATCTGCCCAAATTATCTTGATCCTGTTGCAGTAGCCCACTGCCATTACTGTCATTAACAACCCTGCCAACCTTTGTATCATCTGCAAACTTCTACACCAAGCCTGATATACCTTCATCAATATCATTGATAAATATACAAAACAATAGAGAACCCAACACCGAACCGTGTGGGACTCCACTAATAACATTAGTCCACGAAGAGCAGCACCCATTAATTACCACCCTCTGTCTTCTCCCACTCAACCATCCTTTTATCCATTTTTACCCTTAATACCATTCTGCTCCAATTTGTACAATAGTCTTCCATGCGCAACAGTGTCAAAAGCTTTCCTGAAATCCAAATATATGATATCAAAATTATTTTTTGCATCCAGTTCCTTTGTAACCACATCATAATATCCTATCAAATTTGTCAGACAAGACTTTCCCTTACCAAACCCATGCTGTCTCTGAATTATTGCTGCAGTCTTGTCTAGATGATCCTGCAATGCATCTTTAACCAGTGACTCCATTATTTTACCCGGAACAGAAGTTAAATTAACTGGTCTGTAATTACTCATGTCACCCCTTCGATTCCCCCTTTGTGAATTGGAGATACATTTGCACAACTCCAGTACGTGGGGACCATCCCTGAGTCCAAGGATGCTCTCATAATTATGGCTAAGGGTTTTCTTTGCCACCTCCTTTAATATAACTGGGTAGATTCCATCCACCCCAGGTGCCTTTCTTATGTTTAACTTCAACAATTTCTCCTCCACTTTGCTCTCAGTTATTACCAAATCATTAAGCACCCTGCTACAATTTGATAACCTTCTGCCATCTTCAAGCCGTAATAACTCCTCATGTGTGAATGTAGATGCAAAATACTCATTCAGTTTGTTTTCTATCTGAGCAGGATCATCAACAGTCGAACCATCGATATCAAGTGGCCCAATCAGATTCATCCCCTTCCTTTTAGAGTGTATATAAGTAAAGAAATCCTTGCTGTTTTTCTTAGCATCTTTTGCCAAAGATTTGCCAAATCTGCCTTCGCCTGCCTAACCTCCTTTGTGACCTGATTACAAGACTAGTTTATATCTGCCATAGGCTTCTGAGTCACTTGATAATTTATATGCATCCCATGCATTTTTCTTCTCTGTCACAAGTCTCATTAGTTTATTTGATAACCATTTAGGCCTAAATCTTCAACAATATTTCGTAATAGGTATGAAACTTTTAGTAGTTTCCACGATTAATTCCTTGAATGCCACCTCATTTTGTAATTGTGCTTTATTCCCTGAAAATGAGTAAAATACTTAAAAAGTGTGAAAAGGAAGTGTCCTGGTGAAGACACTACAGATTCAGAGAGAGAAAAAGAAAAGCAATATCGATAGACGGGGGACTAGGTCAAAAATCCTTACCCGGGGAAATTTGTAGCGGCCTCATACTAGCGTTTATGGCCAATTTCGCACCGGCCTCCATCGTGTTCTGGCCTCTGGCCCACCAGGGTTTCCCCGGTAAGGCTTATGGCCAGTCCGCCTCTGTTGATATAAAAAAAATATGAAATTGTGAAACACTTTGAGCGAAATGAAAGACCGTGTGATATTGCACGTGTTACAGGCCTAAATGAGGCAACGAGAATTAGAAAGAATGCAGAGAAAATAAAAACAACTTCCATAGCAGGAACAACTCCAAGTGTAACAAAATCCATTAGATCAAGACAAAGAATTGGAAGAGATGGAATGCCTGTTTGGATAGAAGATCAAACAAAGAACAAGTTTGCTTACGATAGAAGCAAAAGCATTAGCAATATTTTATTATGGAATAGTTGTAATGAAATACGTAAGTATTTTATTACGATTATTTATTGTGTTTGGTAATGTTTTGGTTACAAATGTGTGTTCAATCTTGGGTGGTCAGCACCTAACCCTATTTTTCCAATAGGGCCGGTTATTTATATTGCACGATTTTGCATTGCATGAGAGTTTCTAGGAACACAACTATTGTGCTATACGATGACTGACTGTACTTTAAAAAAAAAAAAAAAAAAAAAAAACACCACTTTGTCCAACTGGTTCCACTCTAATGATACTCTTCCAACCTTCCATTTGCCAATCCATCTGCTTCTGAAATATCAGCAGATTCTCAATCTCAGCCATCCACATTGTCAGGGATGTTTGACCACCTAATTGGCCAGCCTGTGGTTGACCACAGGCTGGCCAATTGTTAATTTTTTGAGGTTCACTCTATTAATTTTATCCAATAATTTGTATTTAAATTCCCAAGATTTTGTGTCCCATTTCAGCATTAGAATTCCACAATCATACATTTTTGCTACTCTTTTTCCCCCAGTGTCTTAGCATTAGCATTAGTAGAGGCATTTGATGCAAGAAAGCAAGCTTATGCAGCATCAGCCAAAAAAAAAAAAAAAATAAACCACTTCCACTTCACCCCTCTGTTCGTTCAAAATACCTGTCCAGCTGAGCCTTAAACTTATTTAGGCTATCAACCTCCACCACAAGGGATGGAAGTCTGTTCCACCAACCAACCACCCGCTGGCTAAAGGCAAATTTCCGCACGTCTATCCTACATCTGTCTTTCCTCAATTTGAATTTATGCCCTCTCAGGTGATTTTTCTGAGCTAGAGGAAGAATCCCATCAGCATTGAGCATGCTTAAACCATTCAAGGCTTTATACACCTCTATTAGATCACCTCGCTGCTGCCTAGTCTCCAGACACTGTAATTTGCAAAACTTAAGCCTTTCTTCGTAAGAGCACCCCTTTGTTCCATTCACTAATCTTGTTGCCCTTCTCTGTACTCGTTCCAGCAGCTCTACATCCTTCTTGAAATGAGGCCTCCAGACCTGTATACAGTACTCTAGGTGTGGCCTGACCATCGCCTTATACAATGGAATAATCACCTCCTTATCCCTGCTGGAAAAATTCCTGTATATCATTGACAATACTCCATGAGCTACTCTTGCAGCCCGTCTGCACTGCTCAGAGAACTTCATATCTGCCTGCACAACCACCCCCCAAGTCCCTTTCATTCTCTACCACTGTCAGTGTTGTACTACAGAGTTGATACGTTGCTCTGGGGTTGCTGTTTCCCATGTGTAGTACTTTACATTTCTCAATGTTAAACTTCATTTGCCACCTCTCAGCCCATCTGCTCAACCTTTCCAGATCCTGTTGCAGCAGCATAGTGTCAGTAGTGTCCTTGACAACCCTGCCAACCTTTGTATCGTCTGCAAACTTGGACATTAAGCCCGATATACCATCATCAATATCATTTATAAATACAGAAAACAACAATGGACCCAACACTGAGCCCTGTGGGACTCCACTAATAACATCAGTCCACGATGAGCAGTGTCCATTGATTACCACTCTCTGTCTTCTCCCCCTCAACCACCCCTTTATCCATAGGAGCAATTTGCCTCCAATGTCACACTGCTCCAATTTGTGTAGCAGTCTTCCATGTGCAACAGTATCAAAAGCCTTTCTAAGATCCAAGTATATAATATCAAAGTTATTCCCTGCATCCAGTTCTTTTGTGACTGCATCATAGTATCCAATCAAGTTGGTCAGGCAAGACTTCCCATTAACAAAACCATGCTGTGTCTGAGCTATAACTGAAGTCTTGTCTAAATGATCCTGCAGTGCTTCTTTAACCAGTGCCTCCATTAATTTTCCTGGAACAGAAGTTAAGCTCACAGGTCTATAATTACTTGTGTCAGCCTTTGATCCTCCTTTGTGAATTGGGGTCACATTTGCACATTTCCAGTCTATGGGTACCTCCCCTGAGTCCAAGGAAGCTCTCATAATTATGGCTAAGGGTTTGCTTACTTCCTTTGCTGCCTCCTTTAATATAACTGAATAGATCCCATCCACCCCGGGTGCCTTTCTTGTGTTTATCTTCAACAGTTTCTCCTCCACTTTACTCCCAGTTATTTCAAGATTCTGTAGCTTACTGCTAGAGTTGAATACACCTCTGGCATTCCCCTCGCTGAATAACTCCTCATGTGTGAATGTCGATGCAAAATATTCATTTAGTTTGTTAGCTACCTGAGCAGGATCATCAACACTTGACCCATCAATATCAAGTGGACCAATCTGATTCATCCCCTTCCTTCTAGAGTTTACATAAGTAAAGAACTCTTTGCTGTTTTTCTTTGCATCCCTTGCCAAGGATTTCTCGTAATCTGCCTTCGCCTGCCTAACCTCCTTTGTAACTTGGTTGCATATCAACTTGTATCTATCATAGGCTTCTGTGTCATGTGTTAATTTGTATGTATCCCATGTATTTTTCTTCTCTGCCATATGCCTCATTAGTTCATCTGACATCCATTTTGGCCTAAACCTTGAACAATATTTCTTAGTTGGTATGTAAAGCCTAATAGCTTCCAAGATAAGTTCTTTGAATGCTTCCCATTTTGAATTTGCTGTTGGTAACATCATCAGTTGGTCCCACTGTATAGAATTTAAATACTGTCTCAGTCCATCGTAGTCGCCTTTACGGAAGCAATAACCCTTCCCTTTACCCCTAATGGTAGTTACCTCTTTGAGTAAATCCCACTTCAGCACACTGTGATCACTGCCACCTAGTGGTTCATTTATCTGCAGATTCTTAATGCATGAAGAATCACTGCTGATAATCAAATCAAGAGTATTACTCCCTCTAGTTGCCTCCCGAACATGTTGATGTAGAAAACAATCATCCAATAAATCCACAAAAGCCCTGCTAGTGTATGAGTAACCAGCCCCCAAAATCCAGTCAATATCTGGGAAATTAAAATCTCCCATTATAAGACACTCTGATTTACTGGCCCACTCTATTTCCCTGTACAGTTCCTTATTATACTCATCAGAGTCATTAGGCCTATAGCACACTCCTACTCTCAATTTTGATCTCCCAATGTTTATGTCACACCAAACTGACTCCACACTGCACTGTCCAGCGATGTCGACTGGCTTCACTTCCTTGGTTTTTATGTGTTTCTTAACTAATAGCATAACACCTCCCCCCTTCCTATCTGTCTGTCCTTTCTGTAGACGTTGTACTCCCCAAATTGCAGTTCCGCATCCCTTATATCTGTGTGACACCACGTCTCTGATATCCCAACAATATCTGCCTTCGATGTTTTGAGCAATACCTCAAATTCATCAAATTTATTTACTAAACTCCTAGCATTGGTGTACACGCAAGTATACCTGCACCTGTTTCTATTCTTAGCTACCCTAACACAACCCATGTGTTTACTTGTACCGCAATGGCTCCCAGCAGTCTCTGAAATACCATGCATCTTGTTTTTCAGGCTTCTGCTCATTCTAATAGAAGCAGTGCAAGAATCTCTTTCACCTCTGCCAGTGGCTACTGTCAATCTATTGGTCTTTGTCTCCCCCCAAGCTAGCAGTTTTCCGACCCACCTAACACTGCCTCGATAGCATCAGCAAATATTCTTGCACCCTTTCTATTTAAGTGTATCCCATCCCTGTAGAAGCAATCTCTCCTGTTAACAAGTACAGTCCAGGCTGAAAAAAATTCTGCCCCTTGAGCCTTGCACAATCTTTCCAGGGCCGAATTGATCGACAAGGCTCTCATCATATACTCCCTCCTATCGTGTCTGGGCAGAATTGCAGACACTTTCAAATTCAACCCTAATTCTCGTCTTTTGTTCAACAGTGACCTGTACTTGTTAAGTAATTCTGCCGGTCTCCTACTCTTAATATTATTAGTGCCAACGTGTACAACTATATCACCTTTTGTGCCCTTAAAAGATGCTATTCGCTCTACAACGTCATCAACCTTTGCCCTTGGCAGACATACCCTGGTCCTGTCTTATACACCCAATCAGACATTCCCCACCTATCCATCAAATTATACCTAGCTTCCCTGTTCTGAAAGGCACATTTTTGTGGTCTTACCTTATGTGGATGCCCCTTTGCTGTTCTCACGAAATGAGTCAACCTTCGTTGGATGACTCATTTAGTGATCTTTCAAGAAGCTTTTCTTTCTTTAGATGTGGGCTACACAGTTGAGCATAGTATTCCAAATGTGATCTCACCAGTTATTAATTTACATTTTCTTGGAAGGAGGGGTCTACTTGATTTTTCATTATGTTTATGAATTGATAACCACTACACTATTATATCATGTGGTAGATTAAGTAATTTATTATAGAAACGATAGTTTAGAGGAATTGTGAAAAGAAAGGTTTAGGTTTTTGATATTGAGGTGGTTCAATTCCTTTAAATTGTATCATTTAAAGGAATTAAACCACCTCAATGTACCATGACAACCTCAAGGACCATGAAATGATCATTGACAACCTCAAGGATCATTTCATGGTCCTTGAGGTTGTCACAGACATTCTCTCAGATATGCCAGACAAGCTGTACTTGCTACCTGGGAATCTAAAACGCTGATGGAACTGATATTCGGGTGACACTCAAGTCAAGTGGACCCAATTTCGGCGAAGTCCGGATAGTCTGTGGCAGCCATATCCTCTGCTTGCACCTTCACGATGGTGGGACTGTTAGTAATCTTGGGTATAACCTCCATGCACAAACACATGGTGGGTGACCACCCAGATGTGAACCAATTTAAGCAGGGGTCGAGGTGTGGTGCCCACACCACATGGAGGAATGCCACCCCTCTGTGTTACCAGGCAGTACTACGTGGTAGATGACTCTCATCAACTGGTGCAATACCGCAACTTTGCTTATTGGAGGCTTGAAGTGGTGAAACCCATGTTTAGTCTCCAGAGCTAAGTTCCAGTCAACCCTTCCCTATCTCTTCCATCATGCAGTATGATTAATGACTTTTGAGGTTATGATGAACATCGTGGTGAGATCCAATCTTCCATACATTTTGAGGGTACAGCTCCAAAACAGTGTTCGCAGGCCGGCCGCTAGTTAGTACACCAGACCGAACCTATTGGTAACTCTCTAGGAGGCTTCCTGATCAGCTAGTGTATAATCTTGCTACCTCTACTCTGGCAGATAGTGACTGGAGGGAGTCCGAGTAGTGTGTATGTGGGGAGCATTGTCGAGGCCACGTTATGTCAAGGATCTGGGTATATTCTTACCATGTGTATGCCATATCCAAAAATTTCATTACTTCATACAGCATGTCCCACCTGCTTTTTCTTACCATTGAGTACACCATGAATTGTCAAACTAATAGAGTAAGCTTATATGCGAAAAGATCTAAACCTCCCAAACACTTCCTAATTCATTTCACAAATATATATGGTCTCAATTCTAATCTCAACGATGTCCATTTCCACTTGCAGTCTGCCAAACCCCATGTACTTTTTCTGACAGAATCTCAGTTATCAGTTGATTCAACTACTGCTCATCTCAGTTTCCCAAATTATTCGCTTTATGATATCTTTTGCCTCAAAGGTGGTACTTGTGCATATATCCATTCCGATTTTCCCTGTCAAAGACTTGGTAATTTGGAATCTCCTCTGGCTTAAAATCTCTCTACCTCATTGTGTCAAATTCATCTGTTGTCTCTACCATTCTCCAAATTCCACTAATCACTTGGAGCTCTTTGACTTCCTCTCTTTGCAACTTGACTTTCTAGAGTCCAACTTTCCTAACAGTGAGGTAATATTCCTTGGTGATTTTAATGTTGTTTTTGTTTTCTGTATTTATTGTTTTCTGTATTTATAAATGATATTGATGATGGTATATCAAGCTTAATGTCCAAGTTTGCAGACGATACGAAGGTTGGCAGGATTGTCAAGGACACTACTGACACTATGCTACTGCAACAGGATCTGGAAAGGTTGAGCAGATGGGCTGAGAGGTGGCAAATGAAGTTTAACATTGACAAATGTAAAGTACAAAATATGGGAAACAGCAACCCCAGAGCAATGTATCAATTCTGTGGTACTACACTGACAGTGGTAGAGAATGAAAGGGACCTGGGGGTGGTTGTGCAGGCAGATATGAAGTTTTCTGAGCAATGCAGACTGCTGCAAGAGTAGCTCATGGTGTATTGTCGATGATATATAGGAATTTTTCTATCAGGGATAAGGAGGTGATTATTCCCTTGTATAAGGCAATGGTCAGGCCACACCTAGAGTACTGTATACAGGTCTGGAGGCCTCATTTCAAGAAGGATGTAGAGATGCTGGAAGGAGTACAGAGAAGGGCAACAAGATTAGTGAATGGAACAAAAGGGTGCTCTTACGAAGAAAGGCTTAAGTTTTGCAAATTACAGTGTCTGGAGACTAGGCACCAGCGAGGTGATCTGATAGAGGTGTATAAAGCCTTGAATGGTTTGAGCATCCTCAATGCTGATGGGATTCTTGCTCAGAATAATCACCTGAGAGGGCACAAATTCAAATTGAGAAAAGACAGATGTAAGATAGACGTGAGGAAATTTGCCTGTAGCCAGCAGGTGGTTGGTTGGTGGAATAGACTTCCATCCCTTGTCGTGGAAGTTGATAGCCTAAATAAGTTTAAGGCTCAGCTGGACAGGTATTTCGAACGAACAGAGGGGTGAAGTGGAAGTGGTTATTTTTTATTTATTTATTTATTTATTTTTTTTTTTTGGCTGATGCTGCATAAGCTTGCTTTCTTGCATCAAATGCCTCTACTAATGCTAATGTTCACAACTCCAGCTGGCTTCCGTTTTCTAGTCACACCGACCCAGCTGGTCGAGATGCCAAGGCTTTTGTAATTACTAATGACCTTGCACAGATTGTTCATTTACGTACAAGAATACAGGACACTCCTAACCATACAGCCAGCACGCTTGATCTTTTTCTCACAAACAACCCTTCTAAGTACACGGTCGAAGTGAGAGGTCCTTTAGGCACCTCAGATCACAACTTGGTGATTGTCTCTTCTCCAATGGAGCCTTTATCTCATGGCTATTCCCAACCTTGTATTGTTTGGCATTAGAAGAATGCAAAATGGGATGACCTGCGAGACTTCTTTTCCTTGGTCGCATTACTGTTTCAAAACTTCTGATGTCAACGTTTGCTCAGATCATGTCAGTGAAATTATTCTTGCAGGAATGGAATCCTTTATCGCACACTCCACTTTAAAATCTCGTCCTTTATCTAAACCGGTTTTCCAATAAATGTGCTAAGGCTGTCAAGAGAAGAACGTTGCATACTGTAATTGGCTTGTTTCTAATTCTTCAGTTTCATTTTCTGCCTACACCCAAAGCTCGCAACAATTGTAAAACAGTTATTAATCAGTCCAAACTAGAGTTTGAACAGGCTAAGAGTAGAAAACTTGCTTCTTGCCCTAATGGTAGCTGAGCATTCTGGTCTCTTGCCAAAGCTATTGGCCGCAACTTTTGCCCATCTCTGTTCCCACCTCTTTCCAAACAGATGATTCTGTTGTCACTTTGGCCAAGGATAAAGCTGACCTCCTAGCATCCCATTTTCCTTCCAACTCACATATTAATGATCTTGGTAAAAAACACTTCCCATCATTTCCAACACGCTCCATTCAATGCCTCCTGTGGTCTTCCATCAAAAGGACATCAGAAGGATTTTGACGAATCTTGATGCTAAGAAAGCTCCAGGTCCTGATGGTATTTCTCCAATTGTTCCCAAAACCTGTGCTCCTGAACTTACTCCTGTTCTTTGCCGCCTTTTTTTTTCACTTTCTTATTCCAAAGGTGTTTTTCCTTCTGTTTGGAAATTTGCTCACATCTAGCCAGTTCTTAAAAAAGGGTGACAAATCCCTCCCATCCAATTATCGTCCCATTGCAATTACTTCTACTCTTTCTAAAGTAATGGAGAAATCATAACTGCCAACTCTTAAACTACCTAGAAACATTCCGTCTGATCAACGATCACCAGTATGGATTCCTTCAGTGTCGATCCACTGGTGATATTCTGGTTTATGTTACCCATTTATGGACTAATTGAATGGAAAAGTGCGGTGAAACACAATCAGTTGCTCTTGACATCTCAAAGGTGTTGTGTTGTCAATACAAATATTTATCGTATTTAGTAGTCACAGGCTTGAACCCCTGTCCACTCAAGGAACGTGTGCTATGCACTCTCGCTCCTGACCACTCGGCTACGTCAGGCTTACATCTCAAAGGCTTTCGATCATGTTTGGCATAAAGGACTTCTAAACAAGCTTTCATCTTATGGTTTGCCAACTGTTTTTTGTAATTGGTTATCCAGTTTTCTCTCAGATCGCTCGCTGAGAGTGATGGTAGATGGCTCTCTGTCTTCTAACTCCTCCACTAATTCCGGTGTACCCCGAGGTTCAGTTCTTTCCCCCACTCTTTTCCTCTTGTATATTAATGACCTTCTTCCATTGACTGGAAATCCTATCCATAATTTTGCTGATGATAGCACATTGCATTCCACTTTCCATTTTAAGAAACCTTGTTCTGCTCAATCAGCTTCAACTTCTCAAAAATCTGCTACCAATTCCTTAAATGCCAATTTCCAGATAATTCTCCAGTGGGACAAAGACAACTTAGTTGATTTCAACCCTTCTAAAACTCAGTCTTGTCTTATATCTCGCAAAGAGGAATCTTCTGTTCCTATGCTTATCTTTGTTGACACTCCAGTTTCTAGGCAAGTTGATATATCTCTTTTGGGGATTACCCTGACTTCTAATCTCCCTTGGCACAAGCACATTACAAATATTGCTTCCTCTGCATCTAAAAAACTTGGTTTTCTCTTTCGCTCTCAGCATTACTTTTCTTCCAAACAGCTGTTTACTCTGTATAAATTGCAAATCCACCCTACCATGGAATATTGTTCCCACAACTGGGGTGGTGCCCCCAAAACCTCTTTCGGGCTGCTTGATTCCATTCAGAAGAGGGCAGTTAGGTTAATTAATGATTCATCTCTAACAGTCTCTCTCCACACCATGTCTCATAGATGTACTGTTTCTCCTGCATGCCCCTTTTACAGATACTTCCATCGGCACTGTTCTTCTGAATTTGCTTCTATAATTCCCACTCTCTCTTTCAAAACAGTCCGAACCCATGCCGCCACCAGCCAACATCCATTTACTGTCCAACTTCAAACTCACAGAACCAACTTTTCATATTCCTCATTTATTCATTCAATTGCCGTTTTCTGGAACAACCTTTCTTCGTATGTATTTCCTGAAAATTACAGTCTACAGAAGTTCGAGTCTAATGTCAAAAAATATCTCCTTTCGTCTTCTCTTTTAGGCACCTCCGTAGCCAGGTGGGAAGGAGCAGCAGTGCGTAGCACACGCTTCTTGATTAGACTGGGGTTCGAGCCCGTCACCACCAAATACAGAGGATGCGGAAAGGTCAGGGAATGACCACCGCATATACTGGGAGCAATATGGCCTTAGTTGCTAATGCTCCTGAAAACCAAATAACTAACTAACTCGTCTTCTCAACCTCCAACCCAAGCATGGTACTAAGTACTATAGGTTCCAATACCTCTCGTGTTTGAGGTTTATATTAAAAATAAATAAATAAATAAATAAATAAAATAAATTACTTAATTCACCACATGATATAATAGTGTAGTGTGTGTCAAGTCATTAACATAATTTAAATTAATTGACCCTTTCTTGCACAAAATTCTGCCTGCAATTTCTTGGTCCAGCTTCAGTTTGCTTGTTTTGGAAAAGTTTTCTTTATCAAAATAGAATTCTTATTATCCAAACAACTTAAGTCTGCTAATTAGAAATGCAAATGAATAATAACTTCTCCATTTTCAGCAAACTATTTTCTTTGGTTCTCAAATCTTTGTGCAATGCTTTCTAATTTTACAATATCAGCAACAAATGTTCTTTCTGTTTGAGGTGATTTCCATGTTCAGTCCAGTATAGAATTTGCTCATTTGTCACTTTCAAAACGATCAATAATAAATGAAGTTTCATTTCCGAAGTAGTGACTTCTCTTGGCGTCTTAGCTTACTCATTTGACTTCACAGACAGAAGTATGGAATTTACTGCAAAAAATAAAGAGGACAGAAATTTCGCAAACAACTATTTTGAGAATCTCTTACTGTGGTTAAGTGATTGCAGGTTGCATACATGATGCATGGAAAAGCATGGTGATGGATAAGAGAATAATGATGTTAAATAGTGAATGTCGGATAAGAGAAAAATGATGTTAAATAGTGAATGTCGGATAAGAGAATAATGATGTTAAATAGTAAATGGTCAATAAGAGAATTATGATGCTTAATAAAGATTTAGCATTAGCAAGGGCACATGATGCAAGAAAGCAAGCTTATATAGCATCAGCCAAAAAAAAAAACAAAAAAAACACAAAACCTCTTCTCATTTCACTCATCCACCCGCTCCAAATATTTGTCTAGTTCTGCCTTGAATCTATTTAAGCTATCAACTTTACAATGACAGATAGAAGTTTGTTCCAGCAATCAACCACCCGCTGACTAAAGGCAAACTTCCGCACATCTATCCTACAACTGTGTTTCCTCAATTTGAATTTATGCCCTCTCAGGCGATTATTCTGAGCAAGAGGAAGAATCTCATCAGCATTGAGCATGCTCAAACCATTCAAGGCTTTATACACCTCAATCAGGTGCCTAGTCTCCAGACACTGTAATTTGCAAAACTTAAGCCTTTCTTCGTAAGAGCAAACCTTTGTTCCATTCACTAATCTTGTTGCCCTTCTCTGTACTCGTTCCAACAGCTCTACATCCTTCTTAAAATGAGGCCTCCAGACCTGTATACAGTATTCAAGGTGTGGCCTGACCATTGCCTTATACAAGGGGATAATCACCTCCTTATCTCTGCTAGAAAAATTCCTGTATATCATTGGCAAGACACCATAAGCTGCTCTTTTTTTTTTTTTTTTTTTTTTGTTATTTGGTTTTTAGGGGCATTAGCAACTAAGGCCATATTGCTCCGGGATATGCCGTGGTCATTCCCTGACCTTTCTGCATCCTCCGTATTTGGTGGTGACGGGCTCGAACCCCGGTCTAATCAAGAAGCGTGTGCTATGCACTGCTGCTCCTTCCCACCTGGCTACGGAGGCGCCTAAGCTGCTCTTGCAGACCATCTGCACTGCTCAGACAACTTCATATCTGCCTGCACAATTACTCCGAGGTCCTTTTCACTCTCTACCACTGTCATTATAGTACCTCACAGTTGATGTGTTACTCTGGGGGTTGCTGCTTCCCATATGCAGTACATTACATTTGTCAATGTTAAACTTCAGTTGGCAACTCTCAGCCCATCTGCTCAACTTTTCTAGATCCTGTTGCAGCCGCAGCGTACTGTGATTAGTGTCATTAACAACCCTGCCAAACTTTGTATCGTCTGCAAACTTGGACATTAAGCCTGATATACCATCATCAATATCATTAATGAATATAGAAAACAACAATGGACCCAACACTGAACCCTGTGGGACTCCGCTAATAACATTAGTCCACGAAGAGCAGTGTCCATTGATTACCCTGTCTTCTCCCGCTCAAACATCCTTTTATCCAGAGCAGTAATTTGCCTCCAGTGCCACACTGCTCCAATTTGTGCAGCAGTCTTCCATGTGTAACAGTATCAAAAGCCTTTATTTAGGGCAAAAGCCTCAGACTGTGGGAAAATTTATAGACATATACAGGGTTATTCAAAATGAAGTCCAGGGTTTGAATTTTATTCTTGTACACAATTCCGGACTTCATTTTGAATAACCCTGTATAGAGAAGACCGATGAAGGGCCAAATAGCTCTGAAACGGCTGTCTAGGTGGTGGATTCCTGCTGAGAATAAGTAACAGTAGTCTTCTCTATTGGGGAAGTATTAGTTATTTGAAGTATAATCAAATAGGCAACTCGTGAAGGCATTCGCAATATGAGATGTAATGAAACATGCCACTATAATAACTTTGGATAATTTACTGTTATAGTGATGATGCATTTGCACTAACTTATATGTCTCCTAATAATGATGTTAAATACAAGTAGTGAATTGTGGATATGAGAAATGATGGATTTGGTAGTCAACTCTAAGGGCCCACTGTACTTCAAATATGTTGAGTATGGAGAGATCCTCAGACCATCATGACAACTTCAACTTTTGTATGATGAATATATCAAAGTTTAAAAAGTCTGTCGGTCAAAAAAGTATGTTGAAATGTACCATCTCTATTGCTGCTATCCTAGAGTGAGAACCTTCCAGAGAAGTTTTGAGAAGTGAATGATGAATGTGGTGAATAGGCAATGTGGTGATTTCACCTCAGAAGCCTGTTCAAGTAAAGTGCCACATTTCCTTAATCAACAAGAATTGGATGTAGTCAGGTTCCTCATTACAGTCTACTAGTGAGGGACTTGGTATAACCAAATCCTGTGCAGAACTCATGACATTTCATTTAACACTGTTGCAACTTCTGACATATATAAGAATCAAATGACACTTTTATGTGTAAGTGATGTACACTTACAGATAACAGCATTCTAAAAGAAGCCTTTAAAAATATAACTGATATTGTAGCGACACCTAAGGTGGCAATATTACTGTACGCAGAACAGTCCTGTGTACACTCCTATTGTCAATTTTGTAATTATTTTATCATTTTTGTAATTATTTTTCTCTTATACATTTGTTTGTATAAGAAATATCCCCCCTTTTATGACTCTCTAGCTCCCTCACCTTTTTTTTTCCCACTTTATATATGTATATTCACTCTTAAGAAATTGTTAGTCCTTAATTTCCCTGAATGTGTTAAAGCATTGAAAAATATCATCTCAGACATTAATATACTTTCTAATAAAATACATAATTTTATTCTAGTAGTAGCAGTACATAAAGTATTTTTAAATGTAATTATATTAAAATAATAATAATATTATTATTATATCATCAAAACTTTTTCAGAAAAAAAAAAGAGACAATTCATATAATTAGATATATGTTTATTTTTTCTCTTATACAAAGCATTCATATTATGCACACTATTTCTTGTGCACAGACATCATCAAGGCAAAACATACTGGAGGATTTTTTTTTTTTAATACAAGTATTTGCTTGGATTTCAAGCTTTCATGGACCTTTGCAAAACTCTGAGTTACTGTATCAAATATTAGGACACGTGAACATTAATGGAATGTATCAGCAGCCACAATAACATGTTGGTCTATTAGTAATAACAGAAATCTGTGGGACCATGTGGTGAAGTAAAACAAATCATAAAATTACAATTCTGAATTGTGCCTGCCTTGGCTAATTTTTGTTGTATTAATTACGGTTACAAAAATTAAGTTCGTTTTTTTTTAATTTAACAGTAAATTCCAACATTACACTTTCTTAATTTGAGCTAGGTTTAACACAAGTGGAATGTTACCCTTCTCAATTTTTGTGTTTAGAATTAGTGCATTTTAACATAGAGAATACAAAAATCTGTACAGTTTTAGTATCGTTAAATTTGATTTCCTGTACTGGTTATGATTTTTTTTTTTTTTCTTTTCTTTTGCATAAGGTTTGAATATTTTTGCTCTCTTGATGAAAGACATGTACCAGTTGATCTTATTATTACGGTTAATACTAAACTATTTGATTTTAGTTATACTTTGTATGTAATTCCTTGAATATCATTTTTCTGGTGATCTTCCTTTTTTTTTTTTTTTTTGCTATTCTTACTCTCAGAATAATCAAAACTGGAAAATAATCAACAATAAAACATTGGAAAATTATAGTATTTTGGTTATAAATTCTTTTCGAGCTGTTTGAAGAAATACATTAAAACTTTTGATGGAATATTTAAAATATATAGAGAAATTCATGCCAAAATTATGCAAGTTTAAATTTCTTTCTAATGTCCTATTTCAAGAATTCTTAAAAGCATTTTATAGTTTCAGTTTTTGAAATAAACCAAAGTGTAAAAACTTCACATAAGGTTTCAACAGCCATCATTTAAGAATTACTTAGCAGAGTAAAAAACAGCCACTGTTATATAATGAGTGTGTTTCATGACACTGAAGTGTTATTAAATATTTGATAAAATATGTTGCTGAATAGTATTTTGGCTTGGCTCTGCCACATTTTATATGATTTTGAACTCCCCCACCCTCCTCTCTCTCTCTCTCTCTCTCTCTCTCTCTCTCTCTCTCTCTCATGCATACACACAGACAGACTTGTATATATTTTTGGAAGACTTTGGAAAAAAAAACAGTGCTAATTTAATTACAATATAGTATGATTATTTTACAAGTGTAATGAGGATATGGATTATTTAATTAAGAGAACTTAAATAACATTGTTATCTGATTTCTTATTTTTCAACTTATAATCATCTGCAACTTAAGCATTACCTATTATATAATACTGTATATTATGTATTACATGATAATATTGGAGCACCCTTCTAATCTGATGATTAATAGTTGATATGCCAGATATTATTTAAAGTTTTGAAAAAATCAGTTAATTAGACCTGTGCAGTTCAATATTCTGATTAATAAAATCTTTCATTGTTTGTCAAATACTACTGATTAATCTAATAATACTGAAGCACCCTTACCAATTACATTATAGGTTACTTATTTAACATTCTAGCTATATTTTGAAACATTCTGGTTATATTTTAAGAAAACTGTAAAGAAGTATTTTTATTGCGGCTCTATAATACAGAGTTTATCTTCATTGCATTTACAAATACAAATTTTCTATTTACAAGACCAGTGCACAAAAAAAAACGTAATAAAGATATATTATATAATAATAATGTCAGTATAATAAATTTTACATTATACAGGATTGGTGTGCCAGATATTTAATTTTTAAAAAATCAGTTTACTAAACCTGTGAAATTCAGGGATTCTGATTTTAAAAAATTCTTTCACAGTTGGGATTATTTTATAATACTGGAGCAACCTTATCTAATTAATGAGATGCTAATTGGATCTGATATTTTAGTAAAATATAATCCACCATTATTTTATCAATTACAGTAATTTTTAGTCCTGTTACAGGTGAATCCTTTGAAATAGATTTGGAAGTAGGCATCTTTCAAATTACATCGATTATAATAATGGTACTTATGTAAAGTTATTAATTTTTTGAATGTAACAAAGTTGTCTAATTGAAATGGAAGAATTTCTTTTTATATCGATTTTTCAAATAGTCTAGACTTTTCGAAGTGGGAATCACAATTTTGTTTTACTTGATAATTGCCCAGGAAGGCTGTTTTCTGTTAATTGTAATAAATAGATTGCTAGCATATAAAACTTTTTATAATATGGGAAACATTTATACATTCATATATATTCTTTGCAGGACATGACATTATGCATGTGTTATTTTTATCAGGAAATAAACACTTTCTCTATATTTGGAACTATTTTACTTGGCAAATTTTATACTCGCATTAGAAGAAAAGCCACAGATTGGGATTCTCCCCCCACCCAAATACCAAATTCACTGGCAAACACATGTCAAACATTTATTGCTTGCATAGATCAAATATCCAAATTTTTCTACTTGATAGCATTTGCTGTCTAAAAGATTGCAGCTACATATCAATTCCACAAAAAAATAAAATTCAGAGTCCTGTATTTACCTACTGTCTGACCATGTTATCGAACAAGAGAAATTGCGGCATTACTATAAATCCCGCATTGCTCTATTTAAGACCTGTTAGGATGTTCTGAGACATGTTCTGATTCAGTAACACATAAATTGAGTACAGCCCTTTTTTCGATTGCTGTTTCCTTCTAACTGAATCACGCATGTGCTAGAACCTCTGAACAGGATATCTGATTCACAGGTTCACCTGGAGGAAAATGCTTGGCATGAAATAATCCTTCTCAGTTAAAAAAAAAAATTGTAACAATATCATCACTTTCACCTAAGTGATGATCTGAAAATCATCAGAATGTAGTTGCATCGCTTAGTGCTTCATTGCCAACTGCTATGCAATGTATGCAATATTTCATATATTTCTGAAGCTGTTTTCTCAAGTGTAATGTAAAATTTAACACTTATAGCATTAGCATTAGTAGAGGCATATGATACAAGAAAGCAAGCTTATTCAACATCAGCCAAAAAAAAAAAAAAAAAACACACCACTCCCATTTCACCCCTCTGTTCGCTCGAAATACCTGTCCAGTTGAGCCTTAAATTTGTTTAGGCTATCAACTTCAACAACAAGTGATGGAAGTCGGTTCCACCAACCAACCACCCGCTGGCCAAAGGCAAATTTCCGCACATCTATCCGACATCCGTCCTTCCTCAATTTGAATTTATGCCCTCTGAGCTGATTATTCTGAGCAAGATGAAGAATCCCATTGGCATTGAGCATGCTCAAACCATTCAAAGCCTTATACACCTCTATCAGATCACCTCGCCAGTGCCTAGTCTCCAGACTCTGTAATTTGCAAAACTTAAGCCTTTCTTCGTAAGAGCAACCCTTTGTTCCATTCACTAATCTTGTTGCCCTTCTCTGTACCCGTTCCAGCAGCTCTACATCCTTCTTGAAATGAGGCCTCCAGACCTGTATACAGTACTCAAGATGTGGCCTAACCATTGCCTTATACAAGGGAATAATCACCTCCTTATCCCTGCTAGAAAAATTCCTGTATATCATTGACAAGACACCACGAGCTACTCTTGCAGCTCGTCTGCACTGCTCAGAGAACTTCATATCTGCCTGCACAATTACCCCCAGGTCCTTTTCATTCTCCACCACTGTCAGTGTAGTACCGCAGAGTTGATACGTTGCTCTGGGGTTACTGTTTCCCATATGTAGTACTTTACATTTGTTAATGTTAAACTTCATTTGCCACCTCTCAGCCCATCTGTTCAACCTTTCCAGATCCTGTTGCAGCAGCATAGCGTCAGTGGTGGCCTTAACAACTGTGCCAACTTTGTATCATCTGCAAACTTGGACATTAAACTTGATATCCCATCATCAATATCATTCATAAACACCGAAAACAACAATGGACCCAACACTGAATCCTGAGGAACTCCACTAATAACATTAGTCCACGTTGAGCAGTGTCCATTGATTACCACTCTCTGTCTTCTGCCACTCAACCATCCCCTTATCCATAGCAGCAATTTGCCTCCAATGCCACACTGCTCCAATTTGTGCAGCAGTCTTCCATGTGCAACAGTATCAAAAGCCTTTCTAAGATCCAAATATATAATATCAAAGTTATTCCCTGCATCTAGTTCTTTTGTGACTACATCATAGTATCCAATCAAATTGGTCAGGCAAGACCTGCCCTTAACAAAACCATGCTGCGTCTGAGCTATAACTGAATTCTTGTCTAGATGATCCTGCAGTGCTTCTTTAACCAGTGCCTCCATTAATTTACCTGGAACAGAAGTTAAACTAACAGGTCTATAATTACTTGTGTCAGCCTTTGATCCTCCTTTGTGAATTGGGGTTACATTTGCACATCTCCAGTCTATGGGTACCTCCCCTGAGTCCAAAGAAGCTCTCATAATTATATATTGTTCTTTAACATTAGCTATGTCAATGTCTGACATAGCTAATGACTTTGTGGACATGACAAAGTCTTGTGTTCTTTAACACATGACTTTGTGCTAATGCATGTAAAAGACAACTGAATGTAGGCACCATAATGGGATTACACAAGCAAGATCAGAAACGTACAACCTTGTTATTACTTCATTTTGTAGTTCTTCACAGTACTAAAGTAAATATTGCACACTAAACTGAGAATTTTTTTAGACCCTTTATGTATATATATATATTGATGTCATCTTCAAAGACAAAAAATTGTTATCATAAATCATGCATACTGTGATACAATATATTATAATGCCTTCATCATTCCACGCTGTTCAGCATTTTTCATGCTTTACATCCAGTTGTTACAGTACATAGGCAGCAACTCACATTCTCAGACATCTTTCCTATCTGTCCAGTTGCATGTACTCTGTTTCCCATATAGTCTTCCACAAAAAAAATTGATTTCTTGCTCTTGCAGAGCAAGCATTGACCACTAAGATAGAAAGAAACCTTCATCCAGATATTCCATGTCAGATGACAAACCAACCATCAGAGCAGCCCATAAATCCTATACGTTTTTGTTTGGTACTGTTGATATACCCTATGTACAGCCTGAAGAAAGGCTGTACCACAAATTAGTCTTAAATATATGTTTTTAAATTTGTTATAGTTTATGCCTTCTTGAATAAATGCCCATTTATGTTTCAAATATACTGAAAGTATTTATTTCCTTAAAAAATTTTAAATAGCTGATAAATGAGGGGTTTACATAAACAGATTCTTTGGAAAATTTGGAGAAATTATTACAGTGAAACTAGAGTGAAGTCATGTTTTATTTTGCTGATTAGCTGCTTAGAGGGCCTCTGCTTAAATTTATACTGTGAGAATGATTTATTGTTTTTGAAATTTATATAACTGATAAATGAGGGGTTTACATAAACAAATTCTTTGGAAAATTTGGAGAAATTATTGCAGTGAAACTAGAGTTGGACAGTTTCGGGCATAACATTAGATGCTTAGGAAAGATGCTTAAAAAATTAAGGGCAACCAGCATTGTTAAATATCAGTATGACACTAGAAATATTAGGAGTTATACATTCTGTTTCCATCTGATAGAGGAATATTTCTGCTTGGAGAGATGAGATACCTGAATTCATTTTAAAATATATCACACTACTAATAATACTTTATTTAAAAATATACATTTTTATGGTCACACAGCTTTCCATTTGGTTTCACAATATCTTCTCTTTTATCTGGTTCAAGTTACTGATTAAACATTCAGTGTGTATATAAGAATGTATACAAATTCTTACAATTCATTATACAATCATTCATAGTATTTTTTAAATTACTACTATCACTTTAATCATTTTTCTAACATATCTTCTTAGGTCCTATGACTGGAAGTAAAAGTGGACTATATATATGTATATATATGTATGTATGTTTGTATGTAGGTAGGTATATCTAGTTAGGCGCTATGTACTATCATAATGCATATTATTAGTCTCCGCATTTGTTTAGTGGTTAAGTGCACCTTGTCTTCTCTTTATTTCATCTGTTATTACACATTTAGAGTTCAGTAGTAAGAACTTAAATTCTAAGAATTGAGACACTTTATTTAAATAATTTAGCTCTTAGTTTTATTTAATTAATTTGAGTTGATTCTCAGATGAATACTGCAGTTAAGAAAATTTTATTTCAGAAAGTTTTAGGTTGATATAGTCACTTTATTACAGTAGTGTCAAACTGTGACCATTAGTATTTACTGAGCTGCTCTTCCCATCAAAAAATAGAAAAAAGATTCTGTTATTAGAAACATGGACTTATAATGAGAAGTCTACTATAATAGTATTATTTATATATTATCAGTTTTATGAAGTTACATATAGAGAAATTCTGCTTAATAATAGATGGATTATCTGCAAGTGTAAAACTTTTCATTAGAACGAGTGCTTCAGTTGCAGAAATAATGGAATTTTTCTCATATCCATGCATTTTTGGTTTACTTTTAACTGTTGTTGTTGCTACTTCATCTGTGTTTTTTTTTATCCAAAGGTATGTGATTGGAGAATTGAAAAGTAAACTGTTGTAATAGGTAACAAAAGTAAACTGTTGTAACTCGACTTATCTTGCCTTACATTTCTCTTTCCACTTTTTCCTTGTCAGTAGCCAATATTATTTATAATGGTGGGCATGTTCGTTGTGGAGTAAACTTTATGCATGGAAAAGGGCATTAGTTGTTAAATTTCCATTAGAATTACTTTCCATTGGAAAATGTTTAAGGTGCATTTTAAGGGTAAAGCTTACTGGAATGGAATGGAATCAGCAAGGTCGGGACTTACAAATAAAATTTGAAATGATAAGTGCCTGCAACAATTAGCAGTGTATCAACAAAAGTTAAATTACCTTTGCTATTCTCTTCACTGTCCTTAAGAATAAAATCAGAGATATCATTCTCTGTAACAGTATTTTAGAGAAAAAGTTGTGAAGATGGTGAATCAGTTTTACTAGACAATGAACTATTGTTATATTCTATTCTATTGTTCATTTCTGTAACTTTAGTGTGCATGATACCATATAATTTATTTATTGTCTTATTGTTTGATTTCATCAACAATTATTATTATAATGGATGGTGATTATAGATGATTATACAACAGATTTTCTTAATTTATTGTGCATTATTCAGCATATATGCACTTTTGATCTGTTATTTGGCTATGACAAGAATCCTTTTAATAAGCATTTTTTCTGATTTTTTTCAGCTTTCATCTGTAGTTTACTTTTATTGCATCAGTTATTTCTGAATTTTCCCTATATAATTCACTGAGTCTACTAGTTGATGTAGAATACTAAATTTTGCTAAATGTTAACTTTAGTATTATAAGTCTGCTTCATTTATTTTTCTGCTTCATTGTTTCTTTATTATTTTAAATTTACTTCAATTTCCCATTTACAATCTAGCATTATATGCAGAAAATGAGTGTTTTAAAAGTAATAGATTTTTAACCACTCTTTCACAAATTGATAATGCTATAAACGCTCTAGATTCATGATCATTATTCAGTTTTTAATCTGCATGTTTAATAATGCAAGAATTATAGATAAAAGGGTATTGTAAATCTCATATCACAGTATTGACTAAAAGTGTATATTTAGTTATTAAAATAGCAAGGCTGATGTAGAGCAATTAATCCGTTGAATTGATAAAAATTATGTTGAAATAGCTGTCTAATGTCTTTAATACATTAACCACTATAGTGTTAAATAAAATATTGAAAATGGGGGAGTAACTTTTTTTTTTTTTTTATCATGGTGCCTAACCTACTTACAGGGTGTAGTCACTATACACTTTTTTTTTTTTTTTTTTTTTTGATAGTTGTTGGCGCATTGGCTTCTGTGGCCATAGTGCAACTCCCAAGTTTTTTGCAGTACTTTGATCCAAGCCTGAGGTGGGATTCGAACCCGCGACCTTTGGGTTGCCAGGCAGGCACTTTACCCACCTGGCTAGCCCGGTCGGCTATACACTTGTATGATGGCAGTGTGTAAAATGATATTAGTGATATGAGTCACTGTGCACCATTGTATGGTGCGATATGAGACCCCTCGTGGTGTGTGTCAAGGTCAGTTGCCTGTGAGATAGCTATTGTGGAATAGCTATCTCACAGGCATGGTTTTTGGTTGAATATGTTTTTTTTAACAAGAGTGGCAAGTATATGCAAAGCCATTGGTCTTGCACCTGTGCATTTAGCAGTAAGGGAGAAGCTGTGCCGTTTTCCCATACAAAATCACAGTTGTCCAAGAATTAAAAGCAGCAGATCACCAAAAGCAAGTACATTACTGTCACTGGTTTCAACAGTTCATTACTGAAAATACTGATGGTATTCTGGATATTACATTCTTCACTGATGAGGGTTCCATTTGTCAGGGTATGTGAATGCTCAAAATACCCATTATGGACATCTGAAAATTCACACAGACTGCACCTTTCCATCAGCAGAAGGTTGATATCTCCAGAAGAAGAATCATTGGGCCTATCTTCTTCAGTGAAAAAATAATCTCTGAACGTTACTGTTCTAGTAATCTCTACCAGTTCATCGGTGAATTGAATGAGGATGAAATCAAGAATGGCTAGTTTCAGCAAGATTCCTGCCAGTGCCCATACTGCTTACATAATCGATGACATTCCTATGCAAAATTTTTGCTGATCAAATAATCTCAAAAGATCTGTGGCCCACTCATCCAACTGATTTTTATTTGTGGGAGCAGCAAAAAATAAAGTTTACTAAGAAAACCCATGATCACTTCAGAAAATAAAATTAAATGTGTTCAGGCCTGTTTGGATGTCTGTAGAGTCAATTTCAACATCTATTTTACTGAACTACTTATGTAAGTAAAACTGGGTAATAAAAAACGATTTGTAATAATAACATTAAAAACTTCCTTTCCTTTGAAATAGGTGTTTAGTGACTTTCTGAAGACCCTATGTAACAAAAATGGAAAATCAGTTTTTCTTAACTGTTTAAAAAAAAAAAAATTTATGAGAACTTCCATGTGTGACATGACTAATTTAAAAAAAAAAAATGTCGGTTCTGGCCATGGGCTATATACTCTACTTCTTGTCTTGTACTACTTGTTTACATTTATTTCTCCAGTTATTATGGGTTAGAAAGATTGCATGGTGTAATATAAATAGCAATTATGTATACTTAGAAAGAAAAACAATGTAATTGCAGTATAAGATAGTATTCCAGCTCCCACAACCATGGTGGATGTTTACTTGAAACATCCACCATGGCCAGCCTGAAAAAGCAATATGCTCTGTCTCAGGGACCAAACCAACATAACAGCAAGTGCAAGTAAAATGACAGGGGCAAAGGTTGATGACGTTGTAGAGCAGATATCATCTTTTAAGGGCACAAAAGGTGATATAGTTGTACATGTTGGCACTAATGATATTAAGAGTAGGAGCCCGGCAGAATTACTCAACAAGAACAGGTCACTGTTGAAAAAAAAAAACAATGAATTAGGGTTGAATTTGAAAGTGTCTGCAATTCTGCTCAGACACAATAGGAGGGAGTATATGATGAGAGCCTTGTTGATCAATTCGGCCCTGGAAAGATTCTGCAAGGCTCAAGGAGTAGAATTTTTTTCAGCCTGTTCTGTACTTGTTAACAGAAGGGACTGCTTCTACAGGGATGGGATACACTTAAATAGAAAGGGTGCAAGAATATTTGCTGATGCTATCAAGGCAGTGTTAGGTGGGTCGGTAAACTGTTAGCTTGGGGAGATACAAGGACTAATAGATTAACAGTAGCCACTGGCAGAGGTGAAAGGGATTCTTGCACTGCTTCTATTGGAATGAGCAGAAGCCTCGAAAACAAGATGCAGGATATTTCCGAGACTGCTGGGAGTCATTGCGGTACAAGTAAACACATGGGTTGTGTTAGGGTAGCTAAGAAAAAGAACAGGTGCATGTATACTTGCGTGTACTCCAATGCTAGGAGTTTGGTAAATAAATTTGATGAATTTGAGGTATTGCTCAAAGCATCAAAGGCGGATATTGTTGGGATATCAGAGACGTGGTGTCACACAGATATAAGGAATGCAGAACTGGAATTTGGGGAGTACAACGTCTACAGAAAGGATAGGAAGGGAGGAGGGGTTATGCTATTAGTTAAGAAACACATAAGATCCAAGGAAGTGAAGCCAGTCGACATCGCTGGACAGTGCAGTGTTGAGTCAGTTTGGTGTGACATAAGCATTGGGAGATCAAAATTGAGAGTAGGAGTGTGCTATAGGCCTAATGACTCTGATGAGTATAATAAGAAACTGTACAAGGAAATAGAGTGGGCCAGTAAATCAGAGAGTCTTATAATGGGGGATTTTAACTTCCCAGATATTGACTGGAATTTGTGAGTTGGTCACTCACACACTAGCAAGGCTTTTGTGGATTTATTGGATGATTGTTTTCTACATCAGCATGTTCGGGAGGCAACTAGAGGGAGTAAAACTCTTGATTTGATTATCATTAGTGATTCTTCATGCATTAAGAATCTGCATGTAAATGAACCACTAGGTGGCAGTGATTACAGTGTGCTGAAGTGGGATTTACTCAAAGAGGTAACTACCATCAGGGGTAAAGGGAAGGGTTATTGCTTTTGTAAAGGCGACTATGATGGTCTGAGACAGTATTTAAATTCTATACAGTGGGACCAACTGATGATGTTACCAATAACAAATTCAAAATGGGAAGCATTCAAAGAACTTATCTTGGAAGCTACTAGGCTTTACATACCAACTAAGAAATATTGTTCAAGATTTAGGCCTAAATGGATGTCAGATGAACTAATGAGACATATGACAGAGAAGAAAAATGCTTGGGATACATAAATTAACACATGACACAGAAGCCTATGACAGATATAAGTTGATCTGTAACCAAGTTACAAAGGAGGTTAGGCGGGCGAAGGCAGATTATGAGAAATCTTTGGCAAAGGATGCAAAGAAAAACAGTAAAGAATTATTTTCTTATGTAAACTGTAGAAGGAAGGGGATGGATCAGATTGGTCCACTTGATATCGATGGTTCAACTGTTGATGATCCTGCTCAGGTAGCTAACAAACTAAATGAATATTTTGCATCGACATTCACACATGAGGAGTTATTCAGTGAGGGGAATGCCAGAGGTGTATTCAACTCTGGCAGTAAGCTAGATAATCTTGTAATAACTGAGAGTAAAGTGGAGGAGAAATGGTTGAAGATAAACACAAGAAAGGCACCTGGGGTGGATGGGATCTATCCAGTTATATTAAAGGAGGTAGCAAAGGAAGTAAGCAAACCCTTAGCCATAATTATGAGAGCTTCCTTGGACTCTGGTGAGGTACCCATAGACAGGAGATGTGCAAATGTGACCGCAATTCACAAAGGAGGATCAAAGGCTGACACAAGTAATTATAGACCTGTGAGTTTAACTTCTGTTCCAGGAAGTCTTGCCTGACCAATTTGATTGGATACTATGATGCAGTCACAAAAGAACTGGATGCAGGGAATAACTTTGATGTTATATACTTGGATCTTAGAAAGGCTTTTGATACTGTTGCACATGGAAGACTGCTGCACAAATTGGAGCAGTGTGGCATTGGAGGCAAATTGCTGCTTTGGATAAAGGGGTGGTTGAGGGGGAGAAGACAGAGAGTGGTAATCAATGGACACTGCTCATCCTGGACTAATTAGTGGAGTCCCTCATGGTTAAGTGTTGGGTCCATTATTGTTTTCTGTATTTATAAATAATATTGATGATGGTATACCAAACTTAATGTCCAAGTTTGCAGACAATAAAAAAGTTGGCATGGTTGTTAAGGACACTAACGATAGTACACTGCTGCTGCAACAGGATCTAGAAAGGTTGAGCAGATGGGCTGAGAGGGGGCAACTAAGGATTAACATTGACAAATGTGAAGTACTGCATATGGAAGCAGTAACCACAGAGTAATGTATCAACTGTGTGGCAAATGTAAATACTACATATGGGAAACAGCAACCCCAGAGCCACATATCAACTCTGTGGTATTACACTGACAGTAGTAGAGAATGAAAAGGACCTGGGGGTAATTGTGCAGGCAGATATGAAGTTTTCTGACAGTGCAGATGGGCTGCAAGAGTAGCTCATGGTGTCTTATCAATGATATACAGGCATTTTTCTAGCAGGGATAAGGAAGTGATTATTCCCTTGTATAAGGCAATGGTCAGGCCACACCTTGAGTACTGTATACAGGTCTGGAAGTCTTATTTCAAGAAGGATGTAAAGCTGCTGGAACAAGTACAGAGAAGGGCAACAAGGTTAGTGAATGTATCAAAGGGTTGCTCTTACGAAGAAAGGCCTAAGTTTTGCAAATTACAGTGTCTGGAGACTAGGCACCGGCGAGGTGATCTGATAGAGGTGTATAAAGTCTTGAATGGTTTGAGCATGCTCAATGCTGATGGGATTCTGCCTCTTGGTCAGAATAATCGCCGAACAGGGCATAGATTCAAATTGAGGAAAGGCAGATGTAGGATAGATGTCCGGAAATTTGTCTTTAGCCAGCGGGTAGTTGGTTGGTGGAACAGACTTCCATCCCTTGTTGTGGAAGTTGATAGCCTAAATAAATTTAAGGCTCAGCTGGACAGGTATTTCATATGAATGGAGGGGTGAAGTGGAAGTTTTTTTTGTTTTTTTTTCTGGCTGATCATGCATAAGCTTGCTTTCTTGCATCATATGCCTCTACTAATGCTAATGCTTTGTTTGGTTGGCTCTTCTGTGATAAATATAAATTGAAAAAAGTAGTAATCTGTTTACAAAGGTCTTTATAAGGACTTTGACTGTTCTAGCATCACTATATTTTAAAAAAAATTTCATGTAACCCCAGGGGCTCACATCTGGTGAGTATAGGCTTGGCACATTTAGGGTCCTGAGCTGGATATCATCATTCTTCTCTTTCTTGGTGATTCCCTTCTACTTTTGACTCTCTCTCTCAGGGTAACTTGGGGAATTTTCTTTCTATTTTTTTTTTTTTTTTTTGCTCATGCAGCATAAGCCTCAGCTTCCTTGCACCATGCAGCTAATAATAATAATATGAATACAACAATAATTTGTGTTTAGTTAGGAGTATAAAGAATTTTATAAATTTTCAAAATTCACTTTGTTATGCAATTTTTTTTCTTATCAGTTCAAAATATTATACTTTATTATATATGCATCACTTTAGTTTTGAGAAATGTTGTATTGTTTTCCATTAAGAAAATAATGAAGGAAATTAAAAGGTGTATTTGATAAGCTTGATAAAGAAGCCTAATTATATGTTAGTTACTGTATTTATCGGCTTATGAGACTCTGCTTTGTGGAAGACGCACCCTAATTTTGGAACGGTAAATTTAAGAAAAACTTTTGTAAACAATTTATTGTTAATACAATGGAAAGGTGGACTTGTGCATATGTTCACGTTGATATTCCTCCCTATCAGGAACTTAGTAATTTTGAAATCTCTTCTTTTTGATCTTCTCTGCCTACCACATTTTGTCAAATTTACCTTGCCTCTATCATTCTCCCAGCTCCACTAATCGCTTGGACCTCTTTGACTTCTCTTTCAAACTTGACTTTCTCCAGTTCATCTTTCCTAACAATTAGTAATACTTGTTTATTCATAATATTCTTCCATAGTTTTTCTGATGATAGCACATTGCATTCTATCTTCCAGTTTGAGAAACCTCTCCTGCACAAACAGTTTGAACTTCTTGAATAGCCATTGCTAATTCCTGAAATTTCTGATCTCTAGGCAATTCTCCACTTGGGCAAAGATAACTTAGTTAATTTCATTCCTTCTAAAATTCAGTTCTGTCTTATTTCTTGCAAAATGGATTCTTCTGCTCCTATGCTTATCTTTGATGACTCGCAGATTTCTAGACAGGATCACAAATACTTCTATCAGGGATTATTCTGATTTCTAATCTCTCTCTCTCTCCCTTCTGGCATAAGCACATCACAAATATTGCTTCTTCTGCATCTGAAAAACTGCTACTCGCTCTGTAAAAATCTCAAATCCACCCTCTACCATGGAATATTGTTCCTACATCTGAAGCAGTATCCCCATAACCTTTCTCACACTTCTACACTCCATTCAAAAGAGGGGAGTTTGGTTAATTAATGACTCATCTCTTACAGAGTAAAGATTTAGACCTAAATGGATGTCAAATGAACTAATGGGGCTCGTGGAAGAGAAGAAAAATGCATGAATTGCGTATAAATTATTAGGTGACACAGAAGCCGATGGCAGATATAAGCTAGTCTGTAATCAAGTAACAAAGGAGGTTAGGCAAGCAAAGGCTGATTACAAGAAATCCTTGGCAGAGGATGTAAAGAAAATCAATAAAGACTTCTTTACTTATGTAAACTCTAAAAGAAAGATGATGAATCAGATTGGTTTACTTGATATTGGTGGTTTGACTGTTGATGATCCTGCTCAGATAGCTGAATGAGTATTTTGCTTCTACATTCACACATGAATTCTGTAAGGAGAGGACAGAAGTTTACTAAACTCTAACAGGAAGCTAAATGATTTTGTAATAACTGAGAGCAAAGTGGAGCAGAAATGGTTGAAAATTTCTGCTCCACTTTGATTGCTGGAACAGACTTCCATCTATTGTGTTATTGTGGAAGTTGATAGTGTAAATAAATTCAAGGCAGAACTAGACAAACATTTGGATCAAGTGATGAATGGGTGAAATGGGAAGGGTTTTTTTTTTTTGGCTGATGCTGTATAACCTTGCTTTCTTGCATCACATGCCTCAGCTAATGCTATTGCTAAGTCTCTCCACTCACTGTGTCATAGGTGTTTCTACTTTATGCCTTTTCTGTAGGTACTTCCATAGGCACTGTTCTTCTGAATTGGCTTTTTTAATTCCTCCGGTTTCTTCCAAATTAATCTGAACACTTGCTGCAACCAATTCGTATCCTCTTATTACTGTCCAACTTCAAACTCACAGAAGTAACTTTTTTCATCTTCCACATCTGGTTTCCGGAATAACCTCTCTTCACACATACTTCCTGAAAATTACAGTCTACAGAAATTCAAGTGTAATATCAACAACTATCTCCTTGATCTTCTCAACTTTCAAACCCTCACACGGTACTAAGTAGTGCAGGTTCTAATATTGTTTGTTGGGTTTCATCAAAAAAAATGTAATGGAGTAATAGGCAGCATTGCACCATTGTGTTAACAGTTTTTAAATGTTTACCATTAGTATATGAAGTTCAGAGTATCATGTTAATTCTTTTAAACAGAAATTGATATTCAACACAATTTTCTTAGTTAATCTGCTTTGAAGAGTGCCAGGAATGTCTTTTTTCTGTTTTATTTATTAAATTTCCTGATTGAAATATTTTTATAAGCTGAGAATAGAAATGCTTTTATGGTAGTTGTAGAAATTACTTGTGATATCTTGAAAGCATTTTCTCTAACTTGAGCTTATATTTTCTTTTTTAACTGTTCATTTTCAGTTTGTCAGGAATATAGAAATTCCTGACAAACTTGCAGAAATAAATCCCTTCTTATTTTTTAAACTGTATATAGCTTAGAATTTTTAGTTCACCACATATCAAATTAAATTTAAATGAACAATATCTTTTCTAGATTTCAGGGCAAAAATTATTGTGTGTATTGTGAGTTTTTTAAATTAGGTTGCAAATGGTCAATGATTACTTGGCTTATTATGCACGCAAAAATGAGTACAGGTCTTTTTGTGTTCTCTGGCAACATGTGTATGATAGTTCTTGTAAATATTTCTGTTGCAGTATGATTTAGATATTTATAATATATCAGTAGCCCTGCAATAGCAATCACAGCATTTGTTGTGATTGCTATTGTTGCTAGATATATCAGCAACTTAGAGACTGTGTTACAAAATTGTGTATTATGTCTGTTTGAGATGTGTTCAAAGGCCAGTTTTCATGTTTTGTGTGTTGTAATTGGAATAACTCAGAGGGGAAAATCTAAAACTCTCTGCACCTGAGATTTTGTGAGTACTGGCTTGGCACACCCAGCGTCCTGAGCTGGATATCATCATTCTTTTCTTTCTTGGTGATTCCTTTCTACTTCTGATTCTTGTTCTCTCTCTCTCTCTCTCTCTCTCTCTCTCTCAGGGTAATTCAGAAATTGGGTTTTTTTTGGCTGGTGCAGCATAAGTCTCAGGCTTCCTTGCACCATATGGCTAATAATAATAATAATCAGCTAACTGCATCCACAGTTCAAGAGGTCTGGAGATATCCCTTCAGTCTGGGAGAAGTGGCGGAACTACTATACACACATGGGGGACCACTGCTGTTGATTCTATCTCCAGTAGCTCCTGCATTAGTAGATGATGGTATTGGTGAAAGTTGTAATTGAGGACAAGTATAATTTTTACTGATGTTAAAAAACATTAGACATTACAGCAGTCTTATAATAATATATGTTTGACAAGTATATAAAAATCTGATATAGCAGGAATGCTCCTATAATTAGTATTAGCATTAGTAGAGGCATAATGATGCAAGAAAGCAAGCTTATAGAGCATTAGCCAAAAAAAAATAAATAAATAAAACTTCTTCCCATTTCACCCATCCATTTGCTCCAAACGTTTATCCACTTCCTTGAATTTATTTAAGCTATCAACTTCCACAACGACAGATGGAAGTTTGTTCCAGCAATCAACCACCCACTGGCTAAAGGCAAATTTCAGCACATCTATTTGCAATCTTAGCAAGAGGAAGAATCCCATCAGCATTAAGCCTGCTCAATGCATTTAAGACCTTATACACCTCAATAAGATCACCTCACAGGTGCCTAGTCTCCAGACACTGCAGTTTACAGAACTTAAGCCTTTCTTTGTAAGAGCACCCCTTTGTTCTTCTCGCCATTCTTGTTACCCTTCTCTGTACTTGTTCTAGTAATTCTACATCCTTCCTGAAATGAGACCTCCAGACCTGTATACAGTACTTAAGGTGTGGCCTGACTATTGCCTTATACAAGGAGATAATCACCTACTTATCCCTACCAGCAAAATTCCTGTCTATCATTGACAAGACCACATGACCTGCTCTGGGAGCCTGCCTGCACTGCTCAGAAAACGTCATATCTGACTGCACGATTACTCCCAGGTCTCTTTCATTCTCCACTACCCTGATTGTAACACCACACAATTGGTATGTTACTCTGGGGTTATTGTTACCCATATGCAGTACTTTGCATTTATCAATGTTAAACTTCAATTGCCACTTTTCAGCCCATCTGCTAAACTTTTCTATATCCTTTTGTAGTAGCATACTGTCATTAACAACCCTGCCAACCTTTGTATCATCTGCAAACTTTGACATTAAGCCTGATTTACCTTCTTGAGTATCATTGATAAATGCAGAAAACAACAATGGACCCAACAACGAACCCTGGGGTACTCCACTAATAACATTAGTCCACGAAGAGCAGTGTCCATTGATTACCACTCTCTGTCTTTGCTCACTCAACCATCCTTTTACCCATTGTAGCAACTTGCCCTTAATGCCATACTGTTCCCATTTGTACAGTAATCTTCCATATGCAACAGTATCAAAAGCTTTCCTGAAATCAAAGTATATGATATAAAAATTATTTTTTGCATCCGGTTCCTTGTTAACCACATTATAGTATCTAATCAGATTAGCCAAACAAGACTTCCCCTTAACAAATGCATGCTCTGTCTGAATTATTACTGCAGTCTTGTTTAGATGATCCTGGAATGTTTCTTTAACCAATGACTCCATTATTTTCCTGGGAACAGAAGTTAAACTAACAGGTCTGTAATTACTCTTCACCCTTTGATTCCCCCTTTGTGAATTGGAGATATATTTGCATATCTGCAGTCTGTGGGTACCTCCCCTGAGTTCAGGGAAGCTCTCATAATTATTGCTAAGGGTTTGCTTACTTCTTTTGCTGCCTCCTTTAATATAACTGGATAGATCCCATTCACCGCAGTTGCCTTAACTTCAACAATTTCTCCTCCACTTTACTCTCAGTTATTAAAAAATCATTTAGCTCCCTGTTAGAGTTTAATAAGCTTCTGTTCCCACTTCCCTACAGCCTCATGTGAATGTAGATTCAAAATACTTATTCAGTTTGGCAGCTATCTGAGCAAGATCATCTACAATCAAACCATCGATATCAAGTGGACCAATATGATTTACATATTGGTCCACTTGATATAATTATATAATTTTTAAAGAAGTCTTTGTTGTTTTTCTTTGCATCCTTTGCCAAAGATTTCTTGTAATCTGCCTTTACTTTCCTAACCTCCTTTGTGACTTGATTAGACTAGCTTATATCTGCCATAGGCCTCTGTTTTGCCTGACAATTTATATGCATCCCATGCATTTTTATTCTCTGCCACAAGTCTCATTAGTTCATCTGACCTCCATTTGGGCCTAAACCTTGAACAGCATTTGTTAGTATGAAAAGCCTTGTCGCCTCCAAGATTAATTCCTTGCATGCTTCCCATTTTGAATTTGCTGTTGGTAACATCATCAGTTGGTCCCATTGTATACAATGTAAAAAATCTCTGAGACCACTATAGTCACCTTTATAAAAGCAAAAAACCTTTCACTTTATCCCTGATGGTAGTTAGATCTTTGAGTAAATCCTACATCAGCACACTGTGATCACTGCCACCTAGTGGTTCCTTTATCTTTAAATTCTTGATGTATGAATAATCATTGCTGATAATCAGATCAAGAGCCATTACTTCCTCTGGTTGCCTCTTGGACATTTTGCTGTAGAAAACAATTGTGACTTAACCTAATTATTTGCTGTATGGTTCCTTTCGCTTCAGAGGTGGACTTGTGCATATGTCCACGCTGATATTCCTCCATGTCAGGAACTTAATAATTTAGTAAATCCGATAAATCCACAAAAGTGTTGCTAGTGTGCGAGTGACCAAACCACAAGTTCCAGTCAATATCTGGAAAGTTAAAACCCCCCATTATAAGACATTCTGATTTACTGGCCCACTCTATTTCTTTGTATAGTTGTTCATTGTACTCATCAGAGTCCATTAGGTCTACAACAAACTCCTACCCTCAATTTTGCTTTCCCAGTGCTTATGTCACACCAAACTGACTCAACATTGCACTGACCATCATTAAACAGAAACATCTTTTAGCTTCAGCACTATTAGTGCTGAAGCTAAGATTGTAATAGTGCTATCTATCTTTTTAGTTTTTTGAATACTTGCAGGGATTGACACATTTTTTTGATTGCACATTAATATTTTCAAAATCCCAAAAATCGTTCAAATCAATTTCATATTTTAAAATTTCACTTAAATTGTACAATTTTTTTTCACTAGCTATCAATGGTGAAATTAGTTCTTCATGAGGCAAAGTGGATGATTCTAATAAATCAAAATAATTTAACTTGTATGATCTCCCTTCTATATTTCATTCAGGGTAAATGATATTGTGATGACCTGGCTTTTATACATGTTACAAAATTCAGGCTTAGACCTAGTGGCATTTGGCATACTAGTCAAACAGCAATACTGTATTTACATGCTGTGGTAACTCAGGGGTGTACTGGTAAATTTTTAACAGCTGGCTCGCTAAAAAAAAAAAAAATAATAAAAAAATACAAGACCAAGAATGTGTGTGTATATATTTATTGTAAGTTTTAAGGTGCCTCCGTAGCCAGGTGTGCAGGAGTAGCAGTGCGTAGCACACGCTTCCTGATTAGACCCAGGTTCGAGCCCATGACCACCAAATACGGAGGATGCAGAAAGGTCAGGGAATGACCACCGCATATCCCCAGCCCAGATAAAGGGTGAGAGTTGGAGTCAGGAAGGGCATCTGGCTGTAAAAAGATTTCCTGCCAAAACAGTAAAAACGCTGAACAAAACAGTAAAAGGCGAGGACAAAAAAATAAAAAATAAAAGATATATTTATTGTAAGTTTTACTGATTTACAAAAATTTCAAACAATAATAAAATATTAATTTTTTTATTGTAATTTCCGTATAGCCAATTGATTCTCACAAAATGTTTTCAGTGACTTTTGCCAAAGCTTGTGTATCTGTAGCCAATCAATGGTCGCGATTAAACCATGATTTGAAAATGGAGTTGCATCCCAATCCGTCTAACTCTTTTCCCAATAAATTTATTGTCATTAAATCCAATATGTGATTTATTGTTAAACTATTTCTCACCTTCGTACAAATTAAGTTCATTAAACAGAAACTTCTTTGAGCTTCAGCACTAACTATCTTTTTAGCTTTTTGAATACTTTCAGGGATTGACACATTTTTTGATTGTACATTATTATCTACAAAATCCCAAAAATCATTCATATCAATTTCGTATTTTAAAATTTCACTTAAATGGTACAATTTTTTTTCATTAGCTATCCATAGTGAAGTTAGTTCTTCATAAGGCTAAGTGGATGGTTCTAATAAATTAAAATAATTTAAAATGTTTTTATCAAAGACATCAATTCATGATAAAAGATGTAAATTCATGTGTTGAGTTATATTTTCTAGCAACATATTCCTAGGAAGAGCATTGAATTTATTATTTTTATTAAATGAAATGTCTTTAGACTTATCTGATTTAATCAAATCTTTAACTTGAGATTCATGTTTTCCAGTAACAACTTTTAAATTTTCCAAAGCTCTTATTGTGTCTTTGATTAAATTTTGCACTTTCTAAATGTTAGTTGATCTTGACTGAAGTGCAGTTGAAAGTAATGAAAATTCTTCAAGAATGTCTATCATTAAAGCAAGGTCTTGCAAAAAATGAATGTTAGCTAATGTTTTTGCCAGACCAGAATAAGATGAACTTGAAAAATGCATATATAACGCAGGACTATATGTATCATACAGCAGTAGTAGCTCTTAAACTACATTGCCACCCATCGTGGTCCCAGTACACGGCCAATTTTAATAATTTCAATTTCAATTTCTTTAGCTACAGTTTCTAGCTCGGTTTGATTTTTATTAGATTGGTGATAAATAGAGTAAATTTTATCTAAAAATATTTTAAAATTATTAACTTATTGCATTTTCAGATATTACATCAAGTGATAATTGCATTCAATGATTTAAACAGTGTCAAATGATGATTTTAGGAAAACTTTCTAATAACTCAGTAGCTACTGGATTTTTCATGTCGCCATATAAAAGCTTATTGCCCAAATGCCACTAGCCATTGTGGATTGAAATGTGTGCCACTCTACAGTTTATAGCCATTGTCAGTTTAACCATCGGCTTGCAAAGTTCTTGAAAATTTAACAATCAGCTTGTGCAAGCTGGCTCCAGCACACCACTGTGGTAACTACAAACTAGTCTGACATCCCTTTCCCGCTGACATTTCTTTGAACTCTCCTCTGTGGAACTAACTGATATTGTGAAAAAATGTAAATGCCAAATAGGAAGTGTTTAGGAAGTTAAGCATAGGAGCCACTCAGCTTTTATACTAACTCTATAAAAGTTTAGTGTTCAAGGTCTTAGGCCAAAATAAGTGTAAAAATGCACAGGATGATTATATAAATCGTCAGAGGGGAACAGAAACCTACAGTAACCTATAGACTAGTCTTTAATCAAGTTATTCAATAGGTTAAGGTTGTCAAGCAGGTTATGAGAACTCTTAGGCAACAGGTGCAATGTGTAAATAGCGTGGAATTCTTTGCCAGCAAAGAGGAAAGGGTTGAACTACATTAGTCCACTTGGCAATGAATGATTGTAACTATTGACGTTACTGTATAGGATTATGACAAACTGAATAAATATTTTGCATTTACACATTAAGTAGTTTTTAGAGACTGGGAATATCAGATGTTTAACCAATTTTGATTGGGAATTAAATGATTTTATAATAATTGAGAGGAAGGTGGAAGAAAAATTGCTCTTTGTGCAAAACATGTGCAGCCAATAGAATCTATCCATTTGTATTAAAAGAAGTAGTCAAACCTTCAACTGTAATAATAAGAGCATCTTTAAATTCAGGGAAAGTCCTTACAAATTTGAAATTTGAAAATGTGTCTGCCATTCACAAGAGGGATGCAAATGGTGAAGTGGATAACTACTACAGTCTTATAAGTTTGACCTTGTGTTTCACGGGAAATATTCAAGTTAGTAGTTAACTTTTGTTAATCACACGGATTTGATTTAATCCCAAGAGTATTTCAACAATTTGTGCTTCATCTACTCCATCTACACAGCTGAAATTCTTAACACCCTTTGTTGAAAATGTTTTCTTTGAATTCTTCACAGAAAATTCCAGAAATATCTGTTAATTATTGCACCATTAGGAAAAATTCATGATTAATTCATGCTTCTGTGTTGCCTGAAAAATTATCAAGAGACACAGAAGCATATGGCAGATATAAACTAGACTCTAATCAAGTCACAAAGGAGGTTAGGCAAGCGAAGGCATCCTTTCTTTGGCAAAGGATGCAAAGGAAAATGTCAAAGACTTCTTTACTTATATAAACTTTAGAAGGAAGGGGTTGAATCAGGTTGGTTCACTTGATATCGATGGTTCGACTGTTGATGATCATGCTCAGGTAGCTGACAAACTGAACAAATATTTTGCATCTACATTCACACTTGAAGAATTCTGTAGGGAAGTGGAGGACAGAGGCTTATGAAACTTTAACAGGGAGCTTAATGATTTTGTAATAACTGAGAGCAAAGTGGAGGACAAATTGTTGAAGTTAAACATAAGAAAGGCACCTGTGGTGGATGGGATCTGTCCAGTTATGTTAAAGGATTTAATATAATCATGAGATTATATTAAATCCTTTTTATAAGGATGCTCCCATAATTATGAGAACGTCCTCCTTAGACTCAGGTGAGGTACCCAAGGACTGGAGATGTGGAAATGTATCCCCAATTCACAAAGGAGAAATAAAGGGCAACGCAAGTAATTACGGACCTGTTAGTTTAACTTCTGTTCTGAGTAATTCATTTATTAATGATATTGATGTAGGGACATCAGGTTTGAAGTCAAAGTTTTCTGATGATACAAAGGTAGGCAGGGCGGTGGATCAATCTGGTACTTATAGTATGCTCTATGTGCCTTTGTATCAACCAGAGTATGTTCTATGTACCTTTGTATTAACCAGAGTATGCTACTTCCATAATATCTAGATAAAAAAGGTAGATGAGGTGAAAAATGGTAATTGATGTTTAACCTTGTAGTAATCCTGGAAAACCCCAGAGGCTCACATCTGGTAAGTATGGGCTTGACACACCCAGGATCCTGAGCTGGATATCATCATTCTTCTCTTTCTTGGTGATTTCTGACTCTCTCTTGCCTGGTACAGCATAAGCTTCGGGCTTCCTTGTACTATATGGCTAATAATAATAACATACTATTTTGGTATTGCCAAACTCAAGGTAGTTGATAAGGAAAAAGACCTAGGGGTGTTTGTACAGTCTGACATGTTTATAAACATTAATAAAAATGTTTATTAATGTCACTGGAAATTTTAAAGTGACAAGCCAAACAATAAAGCATCTTCTAAAACAACATGTGTTAGCCAAACACTGTTAATGATGGAGCACGTATGGTCAACTGGAATAAAGCTATGGGATGATTGGTATGAGGGCTGATAATTTAATATTTTTGTACTTTAATGCACACTTGGATCATTTAGGTTTACTTCTCTTCCCCACTTCTTTTTTTTTCACTATAAATATAATCAGAACTTTTAATCCCAATTTTTTCATTTTTAATATATTGGTGATAGGTTTTTCAGCAAGTTTGATTTTATTAAAAACAAAACAAATAGTGGTGCCATTAAATATAAACCAGACATTGTACAATATTTTAATCAAATTTTATTTCCTTTAGGTAAAAAGGAAATAATGGTTAGAGAAGTTTATAGTTAATTATTTCTACAATAAATAGAATCATTAATCATATTATCAATATCAGTGAAAACAGGGTACCTAAACTGTCAAGTTTAGATTAAAACTAAATAAAAGCTTGTAAAACTTCCTTGGAAAAGGTTTTTCTTCTTACAATCTTAAAATCAAAGTATTTTTAAAAAAATATGATCACAGTAAAAACCTCACTAATTTGGGTTAATAAGGGGGAAAGGGGTAGTCTGAATTAGTAAAGAATCCAAATTATATATACATACTTTAAAGTTGTAGTTCATAAAAACAGTAAAATTATTTCCAGTCTATGAACCTGCATGTTAATTTAGATGGTATCATGACATTGATATGTTGATAAGGCAAGGCATATTTTATGAAAAAAATGTTTATATTTAAAAAGAAATTTGGTACCAAAAGTGCACTTCAGATCAAACATGACTAGAGTATAAATTTAATCAAATGCAAGCAATCCCTCTCCAATTATATTGTATTTTTTTGAAGAAATTGTAAATTTTCTTTTGAGTAAAAATTTTATTGTGTTGCCATTTCGTGATGTACTATTTAAACTCCGGCACAGCCACAAGGTTGGTGAAGTTTACAATTAATCCTTTCAATGGTGAATGCAATTTTTAATTGTATTTAGCAGTCCATTCAAACACATGTGCTTCTACACTCTTGTACTTGACCACTTGATGCCCTAGGTGCCAAGTGACTTTCAGTGATCAAGAAATTAAAAGTGATCTACAGAGTGCTTTCTTAACCTTTAATTGGCCCTCTTGGATCAAAGGATCCCACATGAAATTTAAACCATTTCATGCTGTTCATATACTCTGTCCACACAACTGAAACTCCCAATAACTGTCAACAAGTGTTTTCTTTGATTTCTCCATTTAAAATTCAGGAACTCTCTATTGATTTCTAAACAGATTATGTACATATTTTATGTGCTCAAAGAAATTCAGTATAGTATCCATGATTAGTCTGGGAAGTTGGACACTATGCTTAAGTGAAATCACTTGATTATTTATCCATAATTCAGGTCGGAATCATTCATCATCTACAGAAGTGTAGTACTGTTGTCTTCTGTAGTGAAATTCAATATCCATTATAGATGGCCTATGTCTCTATTTTATCTATAACACCTTACAATTGTCCCTCTATTGTGTGCACATTATGGGATATGAAATGGTGAGGTTGTCTGCACATAAGTATATTTCAATAGTATCAGGATTGTCTTACATGATGAGTTACATTTGATTGTGAACAGATTTTCACTGAAAACTGGGCCTTGAGGAACTCCCTCATCTTAAACATATCTTTGAGACAGAACATGGTCATCTTGTACTTGTAAAGTTCCTTAGCTCAAGAAGCTGTGGATGAATTTCAGTAAATGGCCTCACATTGTTTGTGTAAATCATGCAGGATATCATATCTCCAGGTTCTATCAAAAGCCATGAGATTGGTATTATACTGTCCTTTTTCTATAGCTTTGAGATTGTTGGAGGTTTGGCCACTTGTGTTGAAGCTTCAGCATCTACCCAGATTGAGATTGGCATGTTGTTTATTTTATACAATTTCCCCCTTTCCAGACCAAAAAAAAAATCAATCCAATTATTTTATTTATATATATATATATATATATTTTTTTTTTTTTTTTTTGTTGTTGTTTTAGAAAAGAGTGTCAAGCCCAGTCAGTCTTCTACTGAGCTATTTTTGGGAAACAGATATCAGTTTGTGTTTAACCTGCTCTTGATTCTTTTGATTTTTATACTACTGCAGCTGCATATGTGCATGTGGTAGAAGACAATGGTATCCACTTTTTAGCTTCCTGGTATGTGACTTTATATTCAATTTTATATTTTTGAATTTGTTTCTCTTTTCCACAGGGCAGGGTGCTGTCTTAGGGATAAGCAGAGTAGTCTCCTTTAGAGTTTGTGCACTTTTAACATCTAATTGATTGGAGATGTAGAGTTTCACTTGACAGTTTAGGTAGGTTTAGTTAAGAAGATGATTTATCCTACTTTCACTGATATTAGTGGTGGCAGGGTATGAAGATGTGTATGATAGTGTGCCAGAACAAGTGTGCTCTCTCTCTCTCTCTCTCTCTCTCTCTCTCTCTCTCTCTCTCTCTTTTTATTTATTTATTTATTTTCTCTTGACCAGTAATATTTTGGTTCTTCAGTTCTTGTATGATTTCTTCTGCATTGATTCAACAGGCCCTATTCTGTAATGCGACCTTTTGAGGTGATGTGATATGTGGAGTAACTGTGATAGAAATCCCACCATGCACTGTAGGCGCCTCCGTAGCCAGGTGGGAAGGAGCAGCAGTGCGTAGCACACGCTTCTTGATTAGACCGGGGTTCGAACCCGTCACCACCAAATACGGAGGATGCGGAAAGGTCAGGGAATGACCACTGCATATTCCGGAGCAATATGGCCTTAGTTGCTAATGCCCCTAAAAACAAAAAAACAAACAAACCATGCACTGCTCTTTAGGGAAATAGCTTTATGTGTCAAAGATGCATGGTTTCTACTAGCAGATTTCCAGATTTCGCACAAGAAACCATTTTTGAGTGGCCAGACATCTTTGTATAACATAAGGGGAAACAATTTGCTGATAGGTTGGTCTGTTAGTATTAATCAGTAAGAGCAGAACACATTCTCAGTCATGTCTTTATTTGCCAAGAGATGGGATAGAATCATCTTTCTTCCAGCAAAGTGGTAAATGAACCTATATCTAGATGGTATTTGGTTTGACAAGCTCATAGTTGTTCCATTTAACTGTAGAGGATTACTTTTTCCTTCCAGGTTTCTGACTTCGCCACAGGGAGGAAGGAGCGATGCTAACCAGTTGCTAGGAAAGGTTAGTTCATTTAGTAGTTAGCAATAAAAGAGGAAAAACAAAAAGGTGACTTCCCTTCTTGTATAACTAGGAGTTACTAGTTATAACAAAAACCCCCAAGTGGTCTACCCACTTGTTGGTTAAAAGAATAGTAAATCCAAAAGGAAACTCATAGCACACTGGTAAATTTTTTTCATGTTTTTTTTTTTTTTTTTTGTTATTTCTGATAATAAATACATAACAGAATGCAGATGTTATATTGAGTGAATCAGCAATAGCTGCCACCCACTACCATTAGCTTATTTGCTATGGATAGTGCATGGAACATAAATGCAGGAAAAATTAAACAGATGCAGCAGCTCTTTGATTAGCATGGGCAATACTCACTGTTTTCCTCTGAAACAATTAAAACAACTTATAGGCATTTCATACTTGATTCTATATTTTCAGGGCAGTATCTACCATGGAATAAGGTACAGCTCATTTTTTACTGCTGCGTGTATATTGAGCCTCTTGATCAAGATTAAGAGGTACGATATATGTGATATACTTGTGGCAGCCTTTTGAATATCATCAGTACAAAGGTTATACGCTACATCCATAAACCTCCTGCTAGTTTCTTTAAATAAGGTCAGAAATATGCTGCAAAAATTCAAAGCCTTCCTGGTCATTCAACATGGTAATATCTGCATACTCTTATGTTGTTGAAATCTTATATGGAAACAACCCAAAGACATGTAAGCCAGCAAATATTCGTCAAAAAAAGAGTTACTTTGGAATGGAAAATAAATGTGGACACTATCGTTAGCATTAGTAGTGGCATATGATGCGAGGAAGCAAACTTATATAGCATCAAAAAAAAAAAAAAAAAAAGCACCACCAACCAACCCAGCAGTTTTTCTTGTTCTTTCTAGAATTTATTTAAGCTGTCAACTTCCACAGCAACAGATGGATGTATGTACCAGCAATCAGCCACTCACCTGCTAAAGGCAAACTTCTGTACATCTGTTCTGCAATTGTCCTTCTTCAACTTGAATTTATGCCTCCTCATGTGCATAATCTGAGCAATAGGTAGATTGCCATCAGCACTGAGCTTGCTTAAACCATTCAAAGCCTTAAACACCTCAATCAGATCAACTCGCAGTTGCCTATTCTCCAGACACTGCAATATGCAGAACTGAAACATTTCTTGATAAGAGCACACATATTTTCCTCTCACCAATCTCATTTCCCTTCTTTGTACTTGTTCCAGTAGCTCTACTTCTTCCCAGAAGAGGCCTCCAGACCTGTATGCAGTACTTAAGATGTGGCTTGATCACTGCCTTATACAATGGTATGATCACTTCCTTATCCCTGCTAACAAAATTCCTGTATATTATTGACCTCATGAGCTGTCCTAGCAGCCTCTCAGCACTACTCAGAGAATTTCATATCTGACTGCACTATCACCCCCAAATATTTTTCACTTTTCACTACCCAGAGTGTAGTACCACATAGTTCGTATATTACCCTGGGGTTACTGCCACCCATATGCAGTACTTTGTATTTGTTAGTGTTAAACTCCAATTGCCATTTCTTAGCTCATCTGCCTAACTTTTCTAGATCCTGTTGCAGTAGCATAATGTCATTACTGTCATTAACCATCCTTCCAACCTTTGTATCATCTGCAAACTTTGACATTATAAGCCTGATATGCCTTCATTAATATCATTAATAAATATAGAAAACAACATTGGGCCCAACACTTAACCCTGGGGGTCTCCACTAATAATAGTCCATTGATTAGCACTCTGTCTTCTCCCACTCAATTATCCTTTTGTCCGTAGCAGGAATTTTCCTGTAATGCCACATTGTTCCTGTTAGAACAGCAGTCTTTTATGTACAACAATCATATTCCAAGATGATTCTGTAGCCCATCTGTCATATGAAATCAGCTTGCCTGACTGTAATGCAGATCTTACACAATTGAAAAAAAAAAATCTCAAACCAGTATATCAGACAATTAATTCTGACAGTATCTTTACCAAAAGATGCATTTTTGGCTGTATATATACTGCCAAAAAACTTCATCATATAGGTAACATTAAAGCACATTGATACATCTTCCCTTTCAAAGAACATTATCTTCACAGACTAAGTGCTGTATATTCCTATCAGTGAGAAGATTACTTAGCATTAGCATTAGTAGAGGCATTTGAAGCAAGAAAGCAAGCTTATGCAGCATCAGCCAAAAAAAAAAAAAAAAACCCACTTCCACTTCACCCCTCTGTTCATTCAAAATACCTATCCAGCTGAGCCTTAAACTTATTTAGGCTATCAACCTCCACCACAAGGGATGGAAGTCTGTTCCACCAACCAACCACCCGCTGGCTAAAGGCAAATTTCCACACGTCTATCCTACATCTGTCTTTCCTCAATTTGAATTTATGCCCTCTCAGGTGATTTTTCTGAGCTAGAGGAAGAATCCCATCAGCATTGAGCATGCTTAAACCATTCAAGGCTTTATACACCTCTATCAGATCACCTCGCTGGTGCCTAGTCTCCAGACACTGTAATTTGCAAAACTTAAGCCTTTCTTCGTAAGAGCACCCCTTTGTTCCATTCACTAATCTTGTTGCCCTTCTCTGTACTCGTTCCAGCAGCTCTACATCCTTCTTGAAATGAGGCCTCCAGACCTGTATACAGTACTCTAGGTGTGGCCTGACCATTGCCTTATACAATGGAATAATCACCTCCTTATCCCTGCTGGAAAAATTCCTGTATATCATTGACAATACTCCATGAGCTACTCTTGCAGCCCATCTGCACTGCTCAGAGAACTTCATATCTGCCTGCACAACCACTCCCAAGTCCCTTTCATTCTCTACCACTGTCAGTGTAGTACCACAGAGTTGATACGTTGCTCTGGGGTTGCTGTTTCCCATGTGTAGTACTTTACATTTGTCAATGTTAAACTTCATTTGCCACCTCTCAGCCTATCTGCTCAACCTTTCCAGATCCTGTTGCAGCAGCATAGTGTCAGTAGTGTCCTTGACAACCCTGCCAACCTTTGTATCATCTGCAAACTTGGACATTAAGCTTGATATACCATCATCAATATCATTTATAAATACAGAAAACAATAATGGACCCAACACTGAGCCCTGAGGGACTCCACTAATAACATTAGTCCACAATGAGCAGTGTCCATTGATTACCACTCTCTGTCTTCTCCCCCTCAACCACCCCTTTATCCATAGCAGCAATTTGCCTCCAATGTCACACTGCTCCAATTTGTGTAGCAGTCTTCCATGTGCAACAGTATCAAAAGCCTTTCTAAGATCCAAGTATATAATATCAAAGTTATTCCCTGCATCCAGTTCTTTTGTGACTGCATCATAGTATCCAATCAAGTTGGTCAGGCAAGACTTCCCCTTAACAAAACCATGCTGTGTCTGAGCTATAACTGAAGTCTTGTCTAAATGATCCTGCAGTGCTTCTTTAACCAGTGCCTCCATTAATTTTCCTGGAACAGAACTTAAGCTCACAGGTCTATAATTATCTCACCCACACCCGAGGAAAATTTTTTCCTATTTATTTTGCTTTAGGGATAAAAGCAGCTGGTTAGATTCTGTTTGGTTCCTGGACATTCTGGCATTCCAAGCCAATGAGACAAAAAACCCATTAAATGCTCTTTCACTAAAACACAGGGTGCTATATAATGATTTCGTTCCCATTATTAGGAAAGTTTATGAAACTGAATGGATTCAAACTGGAAAAATAAAATAAGAACCCAAACATAGTAAATTAAGCTTTTACTGAAACATACACAAAGAAGACAACCTTGTCAGGCAATGTGTTAGGTATGTATACCTAACATACTCTTTCCTTCTAATGAAAGTGTCTCAATGTTTCTCAGATGCCTCTGTTGACTGACAGTAAAGCATATTTTCATGGAATTCTCACTTTATCGTACTGCTCAACAAAGTTTTTTCGGTTGCTTGTACTCTCACAAGACCCAATAACCTTCAGAAAGTTTTAGAAAACAAAACAATAACATTTTTACATTCCTTAAACTAGCAAACATCATGAATCATTAATGAAAACGTGATATCAGCAGCAGTAAACGTATGCTGACAGCAAAATCATAATAGGCAAATTATAGCCAAAGTAGCTTTCGCAGAAAATATCCCCAAACAACAATAACTGATGCTGACCACTTGGCTACTTTGGACTGCAAAGCCATTCTCTTTATCTGATGTGACCATGGTTCATCACCATGGTCACATCAGATAAACAGAATGGCTTCTGTTTTATTTTCTTTTTTTACTTTTTTTTTCACTTTTTTTTTTTTCACTTCTTTTAATAAAGGATTTCACCCCTGAAATTTCTTCTTCTGTCATTACATCACGTCAAACTGATTTTCATCTTCTAGCCATGTGCTTACATTCCTCCAAAATTTTTTGGAGGAATATAAGAACAGTGTAAAAACTTTGATTCCATCTAAATCAATAAGAAGGAATGTGTCAAAAAAGACGTTAAAATGTGTTGCTCAACATTTCATGCACTTACAGTTGCACTCTACCCTACTTCATTCCAATTTGCAACACAGTTGCAACTAGCACTTTTTATATAATAATTTTTACTACTGGCCACTGTCTTTTCTCTTATTCACTGTCAGAATTCTCTAAAAAAATGAACACTTTTAAATTGTTTCCTTCAGCAGTACAGACGATTACAACTGACTATGGCTTGCTGATCTGTAGGTTGTATGAGTACTGTGGTACTGGAAAGTAAGAAAAGCCACTTGATTTTTCTATAGTTTGCTTGATAAAATTTCATTAGAAGGATGTGCAGGTTCAACCCAGGGGGCTCACATCTGGCGAGTATGGGCTTGGCACACTCATGGTCCTGAGCTGGATATCATCATTCTTCTCTTTCTTGGTGATTCCCTTCTATTTTTGACTCCTCTCTCTCTCTCTCAAGGTTACTCGGGAACTTTTTTTTTTTCCTGGTGCAGCATAAGTCTCAGGCTTCCTTGCATCATATGGATATTAATAATAATAATAATAATAATACATTATCTAACAATAAAAATGCTTCACTGTTTTTATATGCATTTAATTTTTCCTTTTGAATGATTTTACTTTTTTTCACAAAATATAGCTGCAAACTCCTTGCTTATGTTGGCACGTCCATTATTTTGACCAATCTCCTGACCAGACTTGTGATGTAGTTTTTCTTCTATAGTTTTTTTTTTTTTTTTCCAAAAAAATAGCTTAAACTACAGCTTTGCAATTAAATTCGGACTTTTTAAAATAATTCTGCAAATTTAAACCTGAAATTTCACTTTTTGCCTCTAACGAATTAACTATCAAAGTCAGTTTGTTACTTAAAGGAAAAATATCAATGGTGCTTGTCTGTATTCCGTAAATACGTAGAATGTATAATAAACTTGTGTGCTGAAAAGGAGGCTGCCTGCCTTCCTCCAAAAGTGGATAATTGGTGAACATTTACAACTCTCTAGAAAAAAGTGCTAAAGGGAAACATTTTCAGTTAATGCATACCACTAAAGTGAAAAAGATTTTGAAGCATGAGTATACACATTGGCTATCATTTAGTAAATGTTGAACTACGGCAGAATAGTGGCAAATCTATTTAAATAAAAGGTTAGAAATGATGAGACAACCATATTCAGCAGTTTTCAAAGTTAACAAATTTAAAAATACAAGTCATCACTAAGTGAGTGGCACTGACTCATGTTACAAATTCAATTAATCATCCAAAATCTGAAAGAAGATAAATTAATCAACACCTCAAGGAAAAGAATTTCTGAATCACAAATTTCTGGTGCAAGCAACCTTAAACAGTCCACACAAGCTGATAATTCTAGGCATGTTACCTTCACACGTTCAGAAAGTCTGTTTGTGATGGCTGTTCTTTATTGAATAAAGCTTTTTTTTTTTGTTTCTTTTAAAAGCCAACATTTTAAAATCAACCAGTTTTTCAATTAAACTTGCCTCACATGCATTTATGGAGGTCATTACTCCTTAATATGTTAAGGAAAGAGAGTGAGGTGTGAATTGGTTATACCAACAGTGTTTTCCACTTCCATATTGAATCTGATTCTGACTTATTCATTGGCAGTTCTAGGGCCTGGCATGTAGAGTATCTCAAACAAAGAAAGATTCTGTTCTTTGTTAGTGAAGAAGTATTTTACTGCTGCATGTGACTATATGGTGCACCAGTTCCCACTGAAAAATAATATTCAAATGAATTCTGAGATAGCAAAAATATCATCAGTTGGCAGGGAATTTTCAATTTCGAAATTTTTTTTGGGCAAGTTTCCAGTACATCTCAGTGTCACTGAAGGTAGAGATATAGATGAAGCAGTAAATGTTTAGAGTATCAGTTTTGTATATTTCAGTGTGAGAACCTACCAGAGATACTATTATGAAAAAAGAAAGAAATTATCTGCAGCAGTCCTTAACTGGGAATCTGACAAGCGAAGAAGGAAACTTGATTTTTTTTAAAATTCTACGCAGCAGCATGAGAGGATATTCAGCCAGATGAAAAAAAAAAAAAAAACAAAAACTGAGTTCAAGTATTCTCTTTATGATGAAACTTTGGAAATACTCTTGACAAACAAGTCCTGATAGCTGAACCACTGTTATGCATAAAAATTTTATTCAGCATTTCTGGAGAGAATAAAGTTTGCAATAGTATTTTTCTTAAATCAGTCATAGTCAGTTGGTATCTAAAAAAACAATCCAAACAGAAATCCACAGACAGCAAAATTCTAGGTAAGCTGATATTTTAAAGATTAGTGTACTGTTAAACAGTCTTATGTCTGTATCGTATCAAATACAGACTGTTTTCACAGGGATGAGATACTTAAATAGAAGGGGTGGAAAAATATTTACTGAGACAGTGATGAGTGGGTCAGAAAACTGCTCGCTCCTCAGGGATATACAAAATAATAGATTAAGTAGAGCCGCAGGAAGATGGGAAAGTGGTTTTTGCACTGTTTCTGTTGGAACATACAACAGCCTGGAAAGCAAGGTGTTGGGGATTTCAAGCCCTGCTGTGAATGGTCATGGAACACGTAAATAAGTGGAGTGTATTAAGATAACTAAGAGTAAGAATAAGTGCATTACATGCATGTACACTAATTATAGGAGCATTGTAAATAAATTTGAAGTACTGATTTAGTAATCAATTGCAGTTATTTTAGGGATATTGGAGACATGGTATCACAGTCATAAGCAGTGCTGAATTTGAATATGGGGAGTATAATGTATACAAGAAGGACAGGAGGAGTGGAGGGGTTATGCTCTTAGTTAAGAAGCATACTAACGCTGAGGCAATGTATCCAGTCAACATGGGTGACCAGTGAAATATTGAGTCAGTTTAGTGTTATATAACCAATAGGAAAACAAGATTGAGAGCAGGAGTGTGTTTCAGGCCTAATGACTGTGAAGAGTATACCAAATAGCTATACAGAGAAATAGAGTGGGCCACTAATCAGAATGTCTTATTAATTGGGTAATTTTAACTTTCCAGAAGTTGACTGGAATTTGTGGGTTAGTCACTTGCACACTAGCAAGTTTTTTGTAGATTTCTTGGATGATTGTTTTCTACAGCATCATATTAGAGAGAAACATGAAGTAGTACTCTTGATCTGGTTATCAGCACTGATTCTTCATGCATTAAGAATCTGCAGGTAAAAGACCCACTGGGTGGCAGTGATTACAGTGTACTAATGTTGAATTTAATTAAAGACATAACTACTGTCAAGGGTAAAGGGAAAGGCTTTTGCTTTTATAAAGATGACTGCAGTGGTCTCAGACAGTTTTTAAATTCTATCAGTGGGACCAACTAATGATGTTACCAACAGCAAATTCTAAATAGGTAGCTATTATGCATTTCATACTAACTAAGAAATACTGTTTGTTATTTGGTTTTTAGGAGCATTAGCAACTAAGGCCATATTGCTCCGGGGATATGCGGTGGTCATTCCTTGACCTTTCCACATCCTCCGTATTTGGTGGTCACGGGCTCGAACCCTGGTCTAATCAAGAAGCGTGTGTTATGCACTGCTGCTCCTGCCCACCTGGCTATGGAGGCACCAAAAGAAATACTGTTCAGGGCTTTCACCTAAATGGTTGTCAGATGAACTATTGAGACATATGGCACAGAAGAAATGGGATGCATATAAATTATCAGGTGATACAGAAGTCTATGGTATATATAAATTATTCTGTAATCAAGTCAAAAAGGAGGTTAGGCAGGCTAAGGCAGATTATGAGAAGTCTCTGGATAAAAATTCAAAGAACAGCAGCAAAGACTTCTATTCTTTCATTAACAGTAGAAGGAAGGGATTGAATCACACTGGGCCACTTGTTGGCAATGTGTTAATTGTTGGTGATCCTCCTCAGTTTGCTGACCAATTGAATTGGTATTTTGCATCTACATTCACATATGAGGAATTTGGGGGGGGGGGGGATGCCAGACGTTTATCAAACTCTAATGGGGAGCTAAATGATTTTGTGATAACTTAAAGGAAACCAGGAGAGAAATTAGCATTAGTAGATGCATATGATGCAAGAAAGCAAGTTTATACAGCATCAGCCAAAAAAAAAAAAACCTTCCCATTTCACCCATCCACTCTCTCCAAAAGTTTGTCCACTTCTTCCTTGAATTTATTTAAGCTATCATCTTCCACAACGACAGATGGAAGTTTGTTCCAGCAATCAACCACCTGCTGGCTAAAGGCAAATTTCAGCACATCTATTCAACAACTGTCTTTCCTCAATTTTAGTTTATGCCCCCTCAGGTTCGTAATCTGAGCAAGAGGAAGAATCCCATCAGCATTGAGCCTGCTCAATCCATTCAAGGCCTTATACACCCCAATCAGATCACCTTACAGGTGCCTAGTCTGCAGACACTGCAATTTGCAGAACTTAAGCCTTTCTTTGTAAGAGCACCCCTTTGTTCCTCTCACCAGTCTTGTTGCCCTTCTCTGTATTCATTCTAGCATTGTTGAAGCTAAACATAAAAAAGGCACCTGGGGTGAATGGAATCTATCCAGTTATATTAAGGGAGGCAGCAAAGGAGGTAAGCAAACCTTAGCCACAATTATCAGAGCCTCCTTCTATTTAGGGGAGGTGCTTATGTACCAGAGATGTGTGATTGTATCCAGTTTGACTCAGTTCTGCATGAGAAGTTGCTATGTAAGCTGGAGATAGGTTAGGATTACAGGGAAGAACCTTAGATGAATCGCAGGTGGCTACAGGGCAGGAGGCAGAGGATTGTAATTAATGATTACTCATCAGACTGGACTGATGTAAGAAGTGGGGATCCCTCAAGGATATCAGCACTGGGATACCATTGCTTCTGATTTTCTTAAATGACATGTCAAAATTTGCAGATAACAAAGCATGGTGCCAAGCAGCACTTCTTAGGACAACTTAAGCTTCAGAGATAGTGTCCGGGGGGGGGGGGGACCCACTAGATGAAGAAAATGATTTGGGGGTTTCGTTACAGTTGGACATGAAGTTCTCCATGCATTGCAGACGAGTAACAAGAAGGGCCCATTTTGTCATATTGGTGATTTATCAGACATGTGCTTATAGAGATTAGGGAGGTCATAATCTCGCTGTTCAAGACTGTTATAAGATTGCACTTGTAATATTATGTCTAAATACAGAGACAGCACCTGAAAAGAGACATTGAGTTCTTGAAAGTACCTAAAGATGGGCAATGTGCCTGGTGAGATCAATAAAGGGCATCAGTATGAGGAAAGACTTTGAATGATACCAAGGCAACCAGGCAGCATAGAGGGGATCCGATTGAGGTCTGTAAGGTTTTGAGAGGAGAAAGTAAAATGAGTGAGGGCAAAATTTTTTATTGTTATAAATTATTCCAGAAATAGAGATGCTAAACTGAAATTGTAGGGTAAGAGGTTCATAATGGATTGTGGTAAGGTTTCTTTTGATCAGCGAGTTGTTTATTACTAGAATAAGTTCCTTCCATGGATGTTAAGAAAATTCAAAGGTCAGCCGGATGGGTACTTTTATGAGAAGGGAATCACATAGCTAGTTTACTTAATTTTTTTTATGATTTATTTATTTTTATTTTATTTTCTCTGCTTCAGCAGAATCCTTGTGTTTCTTTGCATCATACAGCTAATACTATTTTTTTTTAACCTGTAATTTGGTATGCCAAGTGACTCTTTTTTTTTTTTTTTTCCTCACACACATTCACTTAATGGTGTAAAAAGTTCCCACATTTTAGCCTTAAAAATTGTCAAGAAATAATTCATGAATTATTTCTTGACATTTTTTATATTAAAAACATATTTAATTATTTTTTTGAAAATAAAACACCTCTGCAGTACTTTAGATGTTTTTTTTTTTTTTCATCTCGTATTTGAATATTATCTCCCTTATTATCTGTGACTGACAGAAAGTGAAATATCAATCAAAATATCCACAAGATTGAACAATTAGACAGTAGTCAGATTTTTCCATGATGCAAAAAGAGAGAGCATAATGACTGGATATGCCACCGTGAAGTGCAAGTGCTTCAGTACTTATATGCAAGGTATGCATCCAAATTTTAAAGTCTTTTTTTTTTTTTTTTTTTTTTCAGCTCAGCGTATAATTATTGAAAATAGGGGTAACTTGGTTCTTTTTTTTTTTTTTTTTTTTTTTGCTTTTTGTGTAATAATTAACAAAGATTTCTGTAATTTTCAATGGGGGAAGCGCCCCTTTGTTGAAAGGTGTACTTTGAGAGTTTCAGCTGTGTTGACTGAGTAGATAAAGGGTACAACATTGCTGAAGGTTATATGGGATTTTAGAGATCCTGTGCATGCATGGCTTGGGGTTTAAAGAAAGAAAAAAAAAAAAAACAGACTACTGAGACATCTGGCACTTTCTAGTTTGGAAAATTCCCTTGGAAACAGTCAGAACTAAACCAGCTTTGATATGAACAGTGCTAAACTGGCCATATTATATAATATTTTTCCATTCTCTGTTCTTCTCTTATTAAATCATGTTAAAAGTTATCCATATTTATGATATGACTTTTCCAAACATAGAAAAGAGTGTCACACCAATACCAGACCTATGGTTCATATCGGATTGGACTGTATGGTTTATCTATACTATGTGAAATTAGAAAATTTCAGTAGCATTTCTAATTTTTTTGATTTTTCTTGAAAATAGTCATAACACAATATTCTTGTATAAGACAGCCTTATAGTTTTACTGTTTAGTAGGATTATTTTTCTTCACCTGTGAAAACAATGTCATAATTGGATAAATTAAATAACTTACTTCACCAGATAGCTCTTTGCTGTCAGTAAGCATTGCTGGCCTAGTTGGCTTCTCCTAAATTTTTTAATAAGGGTGCTTAGTGCATTTCTCACTGACCTGCTTCTTATTTATTTACTAGTCTCTTCAGAAACATTAATGAGTACATAGGCAAGCTGGTCCATAAGTCCCAATGCTCATTTAAATCAGGTTTGAATAGCTGTGGCCTATCATAAGTAGCAAAGTTCTTTTACAAACTTAACAAATCATATATTCATCTTATCCTACCAAGCTCACTCTAATGAATATTGATGTAAGTGGTGCTTGATATCATCCACATACCCACATTCCTACAATTCCTAGAGCATTACTTAAATGGAGGGAGACGTGCACTAGTTTTTTATCCTTCCCTTCCTCCTCATATGAAAGAAGATATACTTCTCTATTGTAAAGCAAAAATATCTGTAGATATGGTAACTACCTGCAAGATCTATTCCCATGATTATTCGTAGTTCTGCTTTTTCTATTTTTATTAAGAATAGTGCATTTCACTACACCAGTGAGAAGTTATAATAGGAATGGATCTACAGATTACATCTAATTAGTTACTCAGAGAATCATTGGCTATAATGGTTTTGCCACTTGTTGCTTTT